>NW_009242975.1:376895-389894 GCF_000388065.1 Fonticula alba
CCCCCCCCCCCCCCGCCCACCCCCGACGGGCCGCTGGCCACGCGCATGCCCGTGCTGGCGGCCTTGCGTGCCCCGCGGCCTTCGACCGGCCCTCCGCCCTCCGGGTGGCACCATCAACGCCGCCGCCACCACCACCCAGCGGGAGGGGCCATTTGCTACCGGGCCCCCCTCGGCACGGGCGGCCTCGCACCGCCGGCATGCGGTCCTCGCGCGCGCGCCGATCCCCCGGACGGCCAGGATTCGAGCCTCTCCGCAGCCCTTCGTCCGGGGCTGCCACTCGCTGGCCCGGTGGCCCCGGCGGTGGCTTTTCCCCCAAACCATCGGCGCCTCTCCCGTCGCCAGTCCCGCGGTCGCCCACGGGGGCCGGCCGCAAGGGTGACCGGTGCACAGCGAACCGCCCCCCTCCTCTGCGGCTGCCAGGAACGCCGGGAGGCTGGCAAACAGCCGCCATCCAAGCAGACGTCCACGCCCATGCCGGCCCCCCGGCACGCTCTCGGTCACGCACCGTCAGTACCATGGGACAGCGCCGAGGCCGGCGCCAGCGACCCCCCCGAGGTCCAGCCCCCCCCCCCCCCCCATTCGAGGGCACCGCATAAGTGCCCTCCCCGCGATGGGGGCGCCCAAGCCACCGGGGCATCCGGCCCGACACTTGGCCGCCCCTGCGCCGGGCGTGCTCGCAGCCTTGTGCGACCTGCGCCCACGGCTCCGGGCGTCTGACACCCATGCCCCAGCTCGCCCTCCGCCCGGAGCTCGGCCCCCTGCACTCCTCGCGGCAGGACGCAGCTCAGCCCGCCGAGCGCCGCGCACACGGCCACATGCCGCCGGCATCGCCGCCTGCCACACGCCCCGGCGCTGGTCCTTCCCCACCCGGCCACGCTCGAGGCGGGCCTCGGAGGGGCTGGCCAAGGGAGAGGGGCAGGCAGCTGGCCATGTGCATCGCACATGCCCCTGACTCTGCCCTGCCCGGGGTCGATCCACACCACCACGGGTGCTGGGGGACCCCCCCCCCCTGCCGGGGTCTTTTGCCGAGGAGACACCCTCCTCCGGCATCCGGCCAGCCAGGCCCCAGCCTCCGGGCGCCCGCACGTGCAGGACATGCCTTCAAGGCAAAGCACCCGCGTGCCTTGACACCACCTGAACTGCCATAGCCACTGCCCGCGAACTCGGGGCACCGCTTTGCACTAGCCAACCGTCTCATCAGACCACGCTCCCCTCCACACCGCTGGCGAGCCCAGCACCATGCTCGAGGCCTTGGCGCCTCCGGACGCGAGGTTCGGGGGCTCCCGGCCGCCTGCCAGGGTCGGCCGGAAAGGGCGCCCACCAACTGCCAGGCCTTTTGTCCCCCGGAGCAGCGTCTCGCCACCATGCTGCGGGACTGCTGGCGGAGGAGGCGTCGACGCCTCGGGCCCGGGCCGAATGTGCCCGGCAACCGCAAGCGTCGTGGGCTGCCTCCCTCTGGACGGCACTTGCCACCCATGAACAGGACAAGGCGGGCCATCAATGCGGTCGGCCCCCTCGCCGAGCGATCTCGCGCCGCCGTCCATAGTCAGCACCCGACGACCTGGAATACCCGGCGCACCACCCAATCGTGGCTGGCTCCCGCGCGGTCGCGGAAGGACGTCCGCTCGCCGAAGGGACCTTGCTGCTCGCCGGCCCCCCCCTTGGGCCAAGACCGGGGAAAGCCCCACGGGCTGGCCAGCCGGAGGCCCGGTCCCCAGCCTTTTGGCAACGCGCACCGCTCGGGAAGGGTGCTCTCATCGGGCGCTCCCTCACCTGATGAAGGCGCCCTTCCCCCACCCTCCTGCGCGCAGCCAGCCAGCTCCGGCCCACGCCACGGCACAACACACCGGCCCTCGACCGGCGCCCGGGGCACTCAGGCCTGTCCGCGCGCCCAGAGGCAGTTCCCTCACACCGGCCGCCGGCAGCCCAACTGGGCCATCGACCAGGAGGCGTGCCTCCTCGACTCGGCGTGGCCGGGCCCTCGCGCGTACCAAAGACCGGGCCAGGGGGCCCGGGGTGGTCTGTTGGCACGAGGCAAATATGCCACATACGCGGACCCCGCATGAAGGGGGCCTCGTCAATCGCCCAACACGCCGCTCGACGGCCCCCCTCCGCCTCCTGGATCGCGCGGCCGGGCAGAGCTCAAGTGCGGGGAATACCACCCACCGAAAGGGGGGCCTCAAGGGCAAGCCGCCGGCCATGTGCGCTCCCCTTGCATGCGGTGCATGTGGGGGGGCCGCTTGCATGCGCGCCACGCGCGCGGCAGCTCTGAGGACCCCCATCTCGGAGGGCATCCGGCGAGGAGGCCGCCATTTCAACCGCCCAGACCCGATCAAACGGCCAGGAGAGCGGGGCGGCCCCGGCGATCGGGCCCGGCGAGTCGCGTGCGCCCATCCCCCGCCATCGGGGATGCATTAGCGCGAGCTCGATCGGGCCCGGGGGGGGGGGGGGGGTACACAGGGCGGGCCCGGCCTCGCATCGCTCCCCCCCCCCGGGAAGAGGACGCTGGCCCGGTGGCAATGGCCCGCGGAGATTGGCCCCGTGACCCATGTAACTGAGGGGAAACCCAGTTACACCGAGGTGGCCCCTTGCTCTCTAGCATTCGGATGCTGGCAATGTTCTTGGGGCCGCGGCCTGTTCGGGTACGGACGTGGCGCGCGTCGAGCAAAGAAAAGGCGCAATAAAAAGACGAAGTATTTCCGGCAAACAAGCGAGCTGCCCCCGGTAGGCGCCCCGACCCCATGCGGCGCGGGCTCCTGTCAGGCCAGGTCGGTCGGAGGCCGGAAAGTTCCAGCCCCGGGGGCGGGGGGCTACCCCTCGTCGGGGCCTCGCGCGATGCATCACGCAAATGAGCTGCCCCGTTCGTTTCCGCCCGATGCCCGACGGAAAACCCGGCGGTGCCGGCCGCCCTGTGCCCGCAAGGGTGCATTCTCCGGCCCCGCGGTCGCCGTTTGCTCGGTCGCGCCACTCTGGCGTCGCGCGGCCCGCCTCGCGCTGTCTCCCCGCCTTGCCTTTTTTTTTTTTTGGGATGGCCAGGAATGGTCGGGTCATTCGCGGCCCGGCTCCCGCCCGGGGTCGTCGTCGTCGTCGTCGTCGGAGGGCCGCCATGGCGTTCCACCCCCGGTCGGGCATTCCCGCGGTGTCGGTCCTGAAACAAGGGCACCGGGGTGCTTTTTGCTTGGCCCCCGCGGCCGGCTCGGCGTCCGCCGGGCCCGGCGCCGTGTTCCGGCGGGGGGGGGGGATGCCCTGCCAGGCGGTCCTCCCGCCCCGGCGGCCGGCCGTGCCCCGGAGCAGCCTGTGCGTGGGCCTCGGCCAGCGGGGGCGCGCCCGGGGCGTGCGGCAAAAAATGGCCCGCCGCGGGTGTGCACCACCGGAAATGGCCGCGTAGCTCAATTGGATAGAGCACCTGACTACGGATCAGGAGGTTGTGTGTTCGAGCCGCATCGTGGTCAGCGTCCTTTTTTTGGTGGCGGCGTGTTTTCGGCAGCAGGGCATCGGCGCAAAAAGAGAGGTGCGAGGGCCCACCCGGGGTTGATCCGGGGACCTGTCGATCTGCAGTCGACCGCTCTACCACTGAGCTATAGACCCGTCCCGATGACATCGCCCACCGGGGACATGTATTTGTACCCTGGCCCGGGACCCCCGCTGCCTGCCAGTTGGTCCCGGCCGGGTGCCCCTCCCGCCAGCCGGGCGGGGTCCGGGCTCGAGGCCCACGCTGTTGGCGGGTGGAAAAATGCAACAAACAGCCGCACACACACACGCACACACACACACACACGGAGTCACAGCTTCCGCCGGACGATCATGCCCCGGAGGAATGCCCGGGGCCGGGGCCCGCGCCCGGCTGACCGCGGCCTGATGGCGCTGTTTCATCCGACCCCATCCCCACCCCCGGCCCGGCCCGGCCCGGGACCGGCTGTGCAGGGCGGCCAGCATGCGCACGTCGGCATCTACCTGTGTGTGTGTGAGCTTGTGTGGGGAGTCCGGCGGGCCGGGCCCGGCTTTTGGGCGGGGCTGCCGCGTTGGCGGATCCCCTGCCGGGGGGGGGGGGGGCCGAGGGCAAGCCCATTTTTCCGGCCCCCCTCCTCGGTGCCGGTCTCCTGCCGCCAATCCTCCCGTCGCTCGCGTGCTCGCATCCTCGCCCTTTGCCTCCGCCCCCGCCCCCGCCCCCTCCCTCGCACCTGACTGCCGCCGATCGCCGCCTCTCGTGGCCGCCGCCTGCAGGTCGCTGCCTGTCTGCTCCGCCGGATCTCTCAGGATGTCCGGTCCGGCTCGAGGTCCCCTCCGGGTGCCGGCACTGCTGCTGGCGGTGGTGGTCCTGGCCGCGGCGGCCGTGCTGGCGCTGGCATTGGGCCCGGCACCGGCCACCGCGTTGTCCCTGCCGCCCGGGGCCCGGGCCGGCGGGCCTGCCGGCCCGGCGGAGGGCATTTCCACGATGTCCTGCGCGCCAAATTGCGCCAACTGCTCCGGCCTCATTTGTAACTTCTGCAATACGGGCTTTTACCAAATCAAAAACGAGCTGGACAACCCCTGCGTCAGCCAATGCCCCGGGCACCTGCCGGCCATCCTGCTTGAGGTCCTCACCGAATATTGCGTCTTCCCCCAGGTGGATGGCTGCTCGTACATGGTCGGCAGCATGTCCACCTGCACGGCGTGCGTTGCCGGGCGTGTGCTGTCCGAGCAGGGGGGGGCGTGTCTCCACTGCCCGGCGAATTGCCAGATCTGTCCCGATGTCAGCTCCTGTAGCCAATGCTTCGGCGGCTTCCTCTTCCACCAGGGCACATGCGTTGCCCAGTGCCCGGGCGGCTTCTTCCCGAATGGCGGCTCCTGCTCGGCCTGCCCCGGGCCGTGCGCCACATGCAGCAATTCCTCCACCTGCGGGTCCTGCCATGGCGGCTACTTCCTGCATGGCGGCGCCTGCACGGCCGACTGCCCGGCCGGCACCTTCCCCAATGCGGCCAGCGGGGCGTGCGATATGTGCCCGGCCAGCTGCGCCACCTGCACCGGCCCGTCCACCTGCGGGTCCTGCCAGGGCGGCTACTTCCTGAGCGAGGGCCGCTGCGTGGCCCAGTGCCCGAGCGGGACCTTCGCCCACGCGGAGTCCCGCACGTGCGTCGGCTGCCCGGCCAACTGCACCACCTGCACCGGGGCCAATGTGTGCACCTCCTGCGCCGGTGGCTTCAACCTGCACGGGACGTCCTGCCTGTCGCAATGCCCCAGCGGGTTCTTCGCGCGCGGCGGCATTTGCACCGCATGCGGGCACCACTGCGCCACCTGCCCGGACGACACCACCTGCACCGCATGCGCCCCGGGGTATCCGCTGCACCAGGGGGCCTGCATGGGCCAGGGCTGCCCGGATGGCTACTTCGATCGGGACAACGCTTGCGCCGCCTGCAATGTCGGCTGCGCCACCTGCATCGAGGCCAGCACCTGTGGCACGTGCGCCAGCGCCCTGGTCCTGTACCAGGGCCAGTGTCTGGCTGGCTGTCCGGCCGGCACGTATGCCGGCGTCGGCCCGGGCGACGCCCCGCAGGGCATCTGCCTGGCGTGCCACCCGCTGTGCGCCGCGTGCGCCGGCCCGGGGGCCGACCAGTGCACCGCCTGCGACGACCCGCTGACCATCCGCCAGCCCATCCCGCCGGTGGACCCGCCCCTGGCCGAGGGCATGTGCGTGCCGGACTGCATGAACGACCCGTCGCAGTGCGTCGAGTGCGAGCCCGGGTGCGACCTGTGCCGGCGGATGCCCGACGCGTCGACCTTCTGCATGGTGTGCCACTCGCCGGGGCTGGCGCTGGATGGCCTCTGTGTCGGTGCCTGCCCGCCGGGCTACGCCACCATGACGGCGGCCGGCTACTGCGCCCGGTGCTCCGGCAACTGCGGCGACGCGTGCTTCGGCCCGGGCAGCAACCAGTGCCTCGCCTGCCCGGCCGGCAAGCGGCTGCAGGATGGCACTTGCCGCGATGCCTGCAGCACGGTCGGCTGGTTTGAATCCTCGCCCGGGGCCTGCTCCAGGTGCCATGCCAGTTGCTCGCAGTGTGTCGGCCCCGGCCCGGGGGACTGCACGGCCTGCCCGCGGGGGTCCTTCCGGATGGCCTCCCCCGGGGGGCTGGCCCACCAGTGTGTGACCGCCTGCCCGGCCGGCCAGTATGCCGACGTCCTCCATGGCGAGTGCCGGGCGTGCGATGCCAGCTGCGCCACCTGCTCCGGCGGGTCCTCGGCCAGCGACTGCACCGGCTGCTGGCCGGGCGAGCTGCTCTTCCACACCACTTGTGTGGCCAGCTGCCCGGTGGGGTACTACCCGACGGCGAGCGGCGCCCAGTGCGGCCCCTGTGGCAGCGGCTGTGTCGAGTGCGCCCCCGGGACCGGGGTCTGCACGGTCTGTGCCCCGGGGCAGTATGCCGACTATGCGGCCGGCATGTGCTACACCGTGTGCCCGGGGCGCTTCCTGGCGGACGATCGGGCCATGACGTGCACCCCCTGTGCCGAGCCTTGCGCGCGGTGCGCCGCCAGCATCGACCATTGTGTTCGGTGCCAGGACCCGGGGCACTATCTGCGCGTGGCCACCGGCGAGTGCGTGGTCGGCTGCCAGGCCGGCGAGGTGGCGATCATGGGCACCGGCACGCAGGCCGGCATGCTGCTGTGCGCCGCCTGCCACGAGTCCTGCGAGTCGTGCAATGCGCCGGGCAGCGCGTCGGCATGTTCCTCCTGCCCGGCTGGCAGCTTCCTCTCCCCGGGCGGGGCCTGCCTGGCGGAGTGCCCCATCGGGTACTTTGTCCAGGAGATGACCCGGCGATGCGATGCCTGCCATGGCTCGTGCCACACGTGCGCCGGTGCGAGCATCGACCAGTGTCTGTCCTGCACCGGGTCGGCGGACATCCTGCTCCGGGGGGCCTGTGTGTCCAGCTGCTCGGCCGAGGGGTTTTGGCTGGACGAGTCGACCCCCTCGCAGCGGGTATGCCACCCGTGCATTCCCGGGTGCCGGCTCTGCTCGGAGGCGGAAGCCTGCTCGCGGTGCAACTCCAACATGGTGCTACACCACTCGGAGGCCGAGGGGACTGCCTGCTTGGGCGCCTGTCCCGGGGGGTTCTTCGCCGATCCGCCGGGCGGCGAGCGCCAGCCCGTGTGCGCGGCCTGTGCCCCGGACTGCCACACCTGCACCGGGCCGGGGGCCCACGAGTGCCAGGTGCCCTGGTGCGAGGTGGATGGGTCGTGCAATCCGAAGAGCGGACGTGCGTTGGCCATCGGCCTGGCGGTTGGCCTGTCGCTGGTGTTGCTCCTGCTGCTGGCCATCCTGCTGGTTGTTTTCTGTGTCTTCCGCCGACGCCATGCCGGCCCCAAGGAGGCGCATGATATCGACATGACCATTCTCAACACGATGATGGGTATGTTTAGCCGGATTGCCTGCTGCTTCTCCTTCGGCTGATGACTCACACGGGGGCCTTTCATCTGTCTTCTTTTGTGGTTATGATTATGGTTATGTGTGTGTGTGTGTGTGTGTGTGTGTGTGTGTGTGTGTCTGTGTGTGTGTGTGTGTGTGTGTGTGTGTGCCTTTCTGTCTATCTGCCTGTCTGTCTGTGTGTGTGTCTTTCTGTCTTTCTGCCTGTCTTTCTGCCTGTCTGCCTGTCTGTCTTTCTGCCTGCCTGTCTGTCTGTCTGTCTGTCTAACTGTCTGTCTGTCTGTCTGTCTGTCTGTCTTTCTGCTTGTCTGTCTGCCTGTCTGTCTGTCTGCCTGTCTGTCTGCCTGTCTGTCTTTCTGCCTGTCTGTCTACCTGTCTGTCCGCTTGTGTGTGGACGTATATGCACATATGCACGAATATGCGTGCGCATGCGCGCACGTGCTGTGGGATCCTCACCCATTCGGTCGACCGGGCAAATGCAAGATCTATCGCTGCCCGGTTTCCTGCTGCTGTCCTTCCAGCATGACATTCGACTGGGCAATGCCGGCCCCGAGGCTACCGGCAGCCAGGGCGGCATCTTCCCGGCCGAGCCGATCAAGCCATCGCTCATCGCGGCCACCGGGCCCGATGGGATCGTTGTGAAGGTCGCCCATGGTGCGCGCTTTTCACCACCTGGCCTCCATCCGCCGGTCGGGCCTCTGTGCTGGCCCTTCCCCGGCGCCGCCCGAGGCATTCCCGCCTTTTCTGACTCTCGGAGGCGCCCTTGCTAGACGCGGACGGGGGGGCCCTTTCGAAGGCCCAGCTCCAGGCCATGTTCGAGAATGAGCTGTCGATCCTGTGGGCATTGCAGCAGTCTCCCCACGTGGTGCGCATGCTCGGGTACACGCAGCACCCGCCGGCCATCGTCATGGCCCGAGTGGCCACCGACTTGAGCAACCTGCTCACAACCAACGAGCCGCTGGACGTGGCCAACACCCTGAGCCTGATCCGGGGGATGGGTGCGTTTAGAGCCTTCCCGCCTCCGTTGGCGTGCGTGCGTGCGCGCGCGCGCGCGCGCGCATGGTTTCCCTGGCTGACAGTCTTGCTTGGCGTCCCGCAGCCGACGGCCTGGCCTTCATCCATGCGCAGGGGATCGCCCATCGGGATATCAAGTCGCAGAACATCCTGGTCGGCCTGTGCCCGGAGACGGGCGCCATGCGGCCGGTGTTCACGGATTTCGGCGTGTCGCTGGCCGTCAGCCGCGGCTCGGCCCTGCTGGACTCGGTCATGTTCGCGGCGTGCAGCATCGCCTTCGCGGCGCCCGAGATCCTGGCATCGATGGGTAACCATGCGCTGGACATCGCGGCTTTCGATCACATGGCGGCCGATGTCTATTCTCTCGGTTCGGTCTTCTGGCATGTGCTGACGCTGACTATGCCGTGGAGTGGTGCGTGTCTGGCATTTTGATTTCCCCACCGGGCCCCCGGCGGGGAGCACGGGGAGCGGGGGGGAGGGGGGGGGCTGTGTCGGGGTTCCTTCTTTCGTTCGGCCTGGCCTCGCGCCCTGGGCTGTGGCGCCTCGTCGCGCTTGGGTGCTCACCCTGCCCCGGCCTGCTCGCCTGCCGCGCTGACGCCCCGAGAACAGGGCTCTCCCAAAAGGCCATCCAATGTCGCCATGCGGCCGGCGACACTCCGGCCACGCATGGCCCGCCGCCCGGCGAGGCGCCAAACCAACACCCGAGCCTCCGCGTCCTGGTCTCCGACCTGATTCCCTGCATGTGGTCGGCGTCGCCCGCGAGCCGGCCATCCATGTCGAGCATTGCCCTTGCCCTGTCGGAGTAGGCAGCCCCTTTGGCTTCGGATTTCCGGGCGCCAGTCGTCCCGGGGGGGAATGGATGCCTCTCGCTCAGCGTGTTTTTGTGTTTTTGTGTTTTTGTGTTTTTGTGTTTTTGTGTTTTTGTGTGTGTCTGCGCGCGCGCCTGCCGGCCAAAGTGGGCCCTTCTCGGTGGCGATGGACCCCTTTTCATGCGCTGCACACCTGGCCACGGATGCGCCATGCGCCGAGGGGGGCACCGTCGGCGGGGGCGGGGAACGGGGCGTAGAGGACAGGAGGGCAGGAGGTCTCCATCCGGGGCGACGTGCGGAGGCAGGAGCGAGGGGGATACGCGGGGCTTGGGGGGACGCGGTGGCATATGCCGGAGGGGGGGGGAGGAGATCCCGCGCGTCCTTCGTGACCGGCCCGGTCCTCTCCGTGGCGGTGCAATGGCGGATCTCGCCTTCAGGTGCGCAATCCGACGAGGGCCTGCCGTGAAAAAGGGGGCCGGGTGCGGGATGGGGGCGAGTTTCAGCAAGACACGGCACATGATCAAGACGCATCGGGTGCCACTCCTGCGGGGAATGCCATTCACGCGCATTGCCTCCCGGGCTCGCCCGCCCTTTGTCGCCGATCATCCTGGCCGGGCCGGGCCGGGCCAGGCCGAGTCGAATAATATGCTACCGATGCGCGCCATGGCGCTCGGCTGAGGGGGGGCGCGCGGGCGGGGGGCAGTCTACCCCGTGCGGGGTGGGATAGTGCGTGTTTCTCCGGCCGGGCGGTCTGCCCGGGGGGGGATCCCCGTCCCGCCTCGTCAGGGGCGGGAGGCGCGCGGGGCGGCGCGCGGGTGTCCGTGCAGGCGCCGGCCCCTCCCCGGGGCAGGGGCCATATAGCGAGAGCGTGGCTTGGCACCTCACATCACCGTGTCCGAGTGGTTAAGGAGTCCGATTAGAAATCGGATGGGCTCTGCCCGCGTAGGTTCAAATCCTGCCGGTGATGCATCTATCTTTTGTCTTTTGGATCGCGGCTTCTCTCGCGCGCACGGGCACATGCGTGTTGCGCACGTTTGTGCCCCCCCCCCCTTGGGCCGGGGGAGGGCCTTTTTTTTTCTTCCCGGACCCCGCACCCGGAATGAGGGAAGAGGCGCCGCCGCCGGCCCCGAGGTCCGGTCCCCGTCCGCCGGGTGTCCTGGTGGCCAGTTTCAAAAGGGGCCGGGGGTGGGGGGGGGGGGTCAAGAAAGAGCCTGGGCCTTTTTCCTTGGCCGCTGGCCTCGCTACGCCCTGCCCTCCCCCTGCGGCCCCTCTCAGGAATGCCTGGTTTGTGGGCCAAGGGGTCCGCCACAGGGGGCTGCACTCCTCCCGCCCCCCGGAGAAGGACGCGCGCGCCCGCACGCCGCGTGGCGGAGCTCGGGCACCCCGTTCCTGGCGCCCCGGGCCCGCTCGCCGGGTTGCCTCGGGGTGGGGGACACCGGCGGTGGTGCTGCGCACCGGGGGGCTGGTGCCGGCCCCGCGCTCCGACCCCCGCGCAGGGCCGTTCTCGAGCCCGAGCAGCGTGTCGGGGCCTCTCCGCGCCGGCGGCCCGCGCGCGCGGGCTCGCGGAAAACTACTCAGGCGGGCGCCCGGGCGGCGACCCCTGGCCTGATGGTCCCCCCCCCCCCCCCCACGTTCCCCCCCCCCCCCCCCGGCGGCCCTCCATATGACCCCTGACCGTGCGGCAGGTGGCCGGACGGGGCCCGTAGTGTGCGGCGCACGGGCCGCCGTTCGGCGCCATTGCCGGCCCCGTTGCCCCCCGGCCTTCGGCCGCGCCGCCCGGCCTGCCCTGGACGGGCGTCGGGCCGCTGGCCGTCGGTCATGGGCACGCGGGCGGAGGGGACACGGGGGGCGGGCCCTGCGTGCCACTGGCCTCCGCAGGGCCAGGCCCGGAGTCGCGCAGGCCCTGCGTGGGCTGCCCCCCGGCCAGCGGCAACGTGGGCTGCCCGCCCCGGCCGCGCCACGCCGCCCCGGAGCAGCAGGAAACAAAATGAGCCTGGGCCGGAGTTCATGTCTTGGCTCGGATTTTACCCTGTGCATGGTCGCCGGGAATGACCACCCTGAGGGGTCGGGTCCCGGGGTTGGGGGGCGTGTTTCATTTGCACCCCTCCTGGATCGATCGGCCCCGCGTCACACCGGCGCCCGATATCGTGCGATGTGACCGTGCCACAAACTGCGCCCGAGGCGGAGCGGGCGCCGGCGACCGGGGTGAGCCCGACGCCGGGGCTGCCTTGCGCCCGCCCGCCCCCGCCCCTGCCAGCCTGTCTCATCACTCCATGGTGGAGATCTGCCCGAAGAGTGGCCGGCCCGCGGCACTAGCCCGCCGGCACATGGCCAGAACCTGCGCCTGCGGTCGTGTTGCCCTGCCCTCCCCCCCCCCCTATCTGTCCGACTGAGCCTGCCCCTCGCCGGCCCCCGCGCTCCTCCTCCGGCCCCCCGTGGAGAGGTACACCCCCGCCCCCTGCGCCCCTCCCGCCACCGCCCCCGGCTACACTGACCCCCCTCCGCGCATCCCCTCGCCTGCGCCCTCGCCAGACTTCACCCGGCTCTCCTCCTTCCCCCCTCCCCTCGCCCGCGTCACCGATGCTCAGGGCGTCCGGCCGCCCGGGCCCCCCGGCGCTGGCCACGCTGCTGGCCCTGGTGGCAACGGCATGCTTGCTGCTGCTGCTGGCCGGGCCCCGGGCCTCGTCGGCAAGTCCGGCCGCCGGGCCGCTGGAGCTGGCACCCGGCCCGGCGGCCGGCGAAGCGCCTGACCGCCTTGAGGCCGGGCCCCCCCCGGCGGAGGACGGCCAGCTGGCCGTCGCCTCCTGCGGGGCCTACTGCAACTCCTGCATGGGCAGCGTCTGCTTCGGCTGCCAGAGCGGCTACTACCAGCTCAAGGACAACAATGTGACCCCCTGCGTGGCGCAGTGTCCGCCGCACCTGCCCTCCATCTACATCGAGATTGTCAACGAATACTGCTGGGCCACAACGGTCGATGGCTGCAGCATGATGATTTCCTCGCCCTACAATTGTGCCATGTGCTTCCCCGGGCGTTTCCTGTCCAACGGCGTGTGCCTCCACTGCCCGGCCAACTGCCACACCTGTGGCAACGCCAGCAGCTGCGATGTCTGCATGCCGGGGGCCCTCAAGCACTGGGGCGCCTGTGTGTACAGCTGTCCGGATGGCTTCTACTCCGATGGGTCTTCCTGCATTGCCTGCCACTCGTCCTGTGCCACGTGCAGCAATGCGTCCAGCTGTGGCTCCTGCGCGGCTGGCTGGTTCCTCCACGGGTCGTCCTGTGTGTCGGCCTGCCCCGGCGGCACCTGGGCCGATGGCAGCACCCGCCGGTGTCAAGCATGCCCCGGTGGCTGCTCCGCCTGCACCAGCGCCTCGTATTGCACCTCCTGCATCGCCGGGCGCTATCTCCATGGCAGCTCCTGCCATGTCACCTGCCCGGCCGGGACCTTCCCCAATGGCGCGGTCTGCACGGCTTGCAGTGCGGGCTGCGTCTCGTGCACCAGTTCCAGCGCCTGCAGCGCCTGCACCAGCGGCTACTTCCTGCATGGGGGCGCCTGCGTGACCGCCTGCCCGGCCGGGTTCTACCCCAACGGCGGGGTCTGCTCGGGCTGTCCCTCCACTTGTTCCACCTGTACTGGGGCCACCACCTGCACGGCCTGCAAGGCCGGCAGCTTCCTCAATGGCAGCTCCTGCGGGGCCACCTGCCCGGCGGGCACCTTCGCCAACAGCGCCAACAACACCTGCTCTTCTTGCCCGGCCGGGTGCTCCGCCTGCAGCAGCGCC
>NW_009242975.1:389984-412029 GCF_000388065.1 Fonticula alba
ACCTGTACCAGTGCCACGGCTTGTGTCTCCTGTGTGTCGGGCCGGTTCCTGAGCGGCACCACCTGCGGGACCACCTGCCCGGCGGGCACTTTTGCCAATGGGACCAACAACACCTGCACGACGTGTCCGACCGGCTGCACGGCCTGCACCGGCGCCTCCGCCTGCACGACGTGCGCCGCCGGCCGGTACCTGCACCAGGGCGCCTGCGTGACCGCCTGCCCGGCCGGGTTCTACCCGAACGGCACGGTTTGCTCGGCCTGTCCCTCCACTTGTTCCACCTGCACCGGGGCCAGCACCTGCACGGCCTGCAAGGCGGGCAGCTTCCTCAATGGTAGTTCCTGCGGGGCCACCTGCCCGACCGGTACCTTCGCCAACAGCACCAACAACACCTGTACGACGTGCGCGGCCAGCTGTTCCGCCTGCAGCAGTGCGTCTGTCTGCTCGGCCTGCAAGGCCGGCTACTTCCTGAATGGCAGCTCCTGCGGGACCACCTGCCCGGCCGGGTTCTTCGGGAACACGGCCGATAACAAGTGCACTGGGTGCCCGGCCACCTGCTCGGCCTGTACCGGGGCCGCTGCCTGTACCACATGCAAGACTGGCTACTTCCTCCTCTCGGGCGCCTGCAGCACCACCTGTCCGAATGGCAACTACCCGGACTCGGGGTCTGCCTCGTGCAAGGTGTGCCCCACCGGCTGCGCCACCTGCACCAGCGCCACCGAGTGCTCGGCCTGCGGGAATGGCTACTTCCTGAGCGGCACCACCTGCGGGACCACCTGCCCGGCGGGCACTTTTGCCAATGGCACCAACAACACCTGCACGACGTGTCCGACCGGCTGCACGGCCTGCACCGGCGCCTCCGCCTGCACGACGTGCGCCGCCGGCCGGTACCTGCACCAAGGTGCCTGCGTGACCGCCTGTCCGGCTAGGTTCTACCCCAACGGCACAGCCTGCTCGGGCTGTCCCTCGACTTGTTCCACCTGCACCGGGGCCAGCACCTGCACGGCCTGCAAGGCGGGCAGCTTCCTCAATGGTAGTTCCTGCGGGGCCACCTGCCCGACGGGCACTTTTGCCAACAGCACCAACAACACCTGTACGACGTGCGCGGCCAGCTGTTCCGCCTGCAGCAGTGCGTCTGTCTGCTCGGCCTGCAAGGCTGGCTACTTCCTGAATGGCAGCTCCTGCGGGACCACCTGCCCGGCCGGGTTCTTCGGCAACACGGCCGACAACAAGTGCACTGGGTGCCCGGCCACCTGCTCCACCTGTACTGGGGCCACTGCCTGCACGGCCTGCAAGACCGGCAACCACCTGCACCAGGGTGCCTGTGTGGCCGCCTGCCCGGCCGGGTTCTACCCCAACGACGGGGTCTGCTCGGGCTGTCCCTCGACTTGTTCCGCCTGTACTGGGGCCACCACCTGCACGGCCTGCAAGGCGGGCAGCTTCCTCAATGGCACCACCTGCGGGGCCACCTGCCCGGCGGGCACCTTCGCCAATGGCACCAACAACACCTGTTCGGCCTGCCCGTCGACCTGCTCGGCCTGCACCGGGGCCAGCACCTGCACCGGTTGCAGTGCCGGCCACTTCCTGAATGGCTCCGCCTGCGGGACCACCTGCCCGGCCGGGTTCTTCGGCAACACGGCCGACAACAAGTGCACTGCCTGCCCGGCCACCTGCTCGGCCTGCACCGAGGCCACTGCCTGTACCACATGCAAGGCCGGCAACTACCTGCACCAGGGCGCCTGTGTGACCGCCTGCCCGGCCGGGTTCTACCCGAACGGCACGGCCTGCTCGGCCTGCCCCGGGGGCTGTGCCACCTGCAGCAGCCCGACCGCCTGCACAACCTGCTCCGCCGGCTGGCTGCACCATGCGGGCTCCTCCTGTGTGACGGCCTGCCCGACCGGGTTCTTCGCCAACGGCAGCGCCTGCGCGGCGTGCATCACCGGCTGCGACGTTTGCGCCAATGCCAGCGCCTGCACCAAGTGCCGGGCCGGGTGGTTCCTGCATGCGGGCACCTGCGTGGCCACCTGCCCGGCGGGCACCTTCGCCAATGGCACCAATGGCACCTGCACGGCCTGCCCGGCCGGCTGTGCCACCTGCACCAGTGCCTCGGCTTGTACCTCCTGTGTGGCCGGCCGGTTCCTGAGCGGCACCGCCTGCGGGACCACCTGCCCGGCCGGGACCTTCCCCAACACCAGCGACCGGAAGTGCACCGCCTGCGGGGTCACCTGCGCCGGCTGCTCGGAGGCCATGTCCTGCGACAGCTGTGTCGCTGGCCGGTTCCTGCATGACGGGAATTGCCCGACCTCCTGCCCGATCGGCACCTTCGCCAACGGCGCCGATGGGACTTGCACCGACTGCCCGGCCGGCTGCGCCACCTGCTCCAGCGCCTCGGCCTGCGGGACCTGCACCAGCGGGTTCTTCCTGCACGCCGGGTCCGCCTGCCTGGCCGCTTGCCCGAGTGGCTTCTACGCCAACGCCAGCAATGGCACCTGCGCCGCCTGCGCGGCCGGCTGCACCGCCTGCACCGGGGCCGCTGCCTGCACCGCCTGCGGGACCGGCCGCTACCTGCACCAGGGGGCCTGCGTGTCCTCCTGCCCGAGTGGCTTCTTCGCGTCGGGGTCGGCCTGCGCCGCCTGCGCGGCCGGCTGCACCACCTGCACCGGCACCAGCGCCTGCTCGGCCTGCGGGACCGGCCACTTCCTGCATGGCTCGGCCTGCCTGGTGACCTGCCCCTCGGGGACCTTCCCCAATGGCTCGGACCGGACCTGCGCCCCCTGCAGTGCCAGCTGCACCGCCTGCACCGGGGCCACCAGCTGCACCGCCTGCGCCGCCGGGACCTTCCTGCACAATGGGGCCTGTGTCGGGGCCTGCCCGGGGGGGTTCTTCCCGAGTGCCGGCGCGTGTGTCGCCTGCCCGGCCACCTGCTCGGCCTGCACCGGCGCCTCGGCGTGCACCATCTGCAAGGACGGCTACTTCCTCCTCTCGGGCGCCTGCAGCACCACCTGTCCGAATGGCAACTACCCGGACTCGGGGTCTGCCTCGTGCAAGGTGTGCCCCACCGGCTGCGCCACCTGCACCAGCGCCACCGAGTGCTCCACCTGCGAGAGCGGCTACTTCCTGAGCGGCACCGCCTGCGGGGCCACCTGCCCGGCGGGCACCTTCGCCAACAGCGCCAACAACTCCTGCTCTTCCTGCCCGGCCGGGTGCTCCACCTGCACCAGCGCCTCGGTCTGCTCGGCCTGCAAGGCCGGCTACTTCCTGAATGGCTCCGCCTGCGGGACCACCTGCCCGGCGGGCGCTTTTGCTAACAGCACCAACAACACCTGCACGGCCTGCCCGTCGACCTGCTCGGCCTGCACCGGGGCCAGCACCTGCACGGCCTGCAGGGCCGGCAGCTTCCTGAATGGCACCACCTGCGGGGCCACCTGCCCGACGGGCACCTTCGCCAACAGCGCCGACAGCACCTGCTCGGCCTGCCCGGCCACCTGCTCCACCTGCACCGGGGCCAGCACCTGCACCGGCTGCAGTGCCGGGCACTTCCTGCATGAGGCGTCGTGCAGCGCCGCCTGCCCGGCCGGGTTCTTTGCGGATTCCGCCAGCCGGGCCTGCTCGGCCTGCCCGCCGACCTGCTCCACCTGCACCGGGCCCGGCAGTGCCTGCACCTCCTGCCAGCCGGGCCACCTGATGCATGCCGGCACATGTGTGGCTGCCTGCCCCGGGGGCTTCTTCGCGGCGGCCGGCGCGTGCACCGCCTGTCCGTCGGCCTGCTCCACCTGCACCGGGGCCAACACCTGCACCACTTGCCAGCCGGCGCACCTGCTGCACCAGGGCGCCTGTGTGGCCGCCTGCCCGGCCGGGTTCTTTGCCTCCGGGCCCGGCTGCGCGGCCTGCTCCGCCGACTGCACGGTGTGCGCCGGTCCGACCGAGTGCACCGCCTGCGCCAGCAGCTCGCTTCTCCACCAGGATGCCTGTGTGGATGCCTGCCCGGCTGGGTTCTTCCCGCGCGATGGGGCCTGCGTGCCTTGCAGCGCCAGCTGCAGCACCTGCCACGACGAGACCACGTGCCTGGTCTGCGCGCCGGGCTACCCGCTCCATGAGCATGCCTGCTTGGAGGGCTGCCCCGGGGGGCACTTCGACCGGGGCAATGTCTGCGCCATGTGCCCGGCCGGCTGCGACGCCTGCCAGGAGGCCGCCGCGTGCGAGGTGTGCGCGGCGGACCGGGTCCGCCTGCAGGGCCAGTGCTTGGCCGCCTGCCCGGCCGGGACATTCCCCGGCGCGGATCCCAATGACTCGGACCGGACCGCCTGCCTGGCGTGCCACCCGCTGTGCGCCGCGTGCGCCGGCCCGGGGGCCGACCAGTGCACCGCCTGCGACGACCCGCTGACCATCCGCCAGCCCATCCCGCCGGTGGACCCGCCCCTGGCCGAGGGCATGTGCGTGCCGGACTGCATGAATGACCCGTCGCAGTGCGTCGAGTGCGAGCCCGGGTGCGACCTGTGCCGGCGGATGCCCGACGAGTCGACCTTCTGCATGGTGTGCCAGTCGCCGGGGCTGGCCCTCGATGGCCTCTGTGTCGCTGCCTGCCCGCCGGGCTACGCCGCCATGACGGCCTCGGGCTACTGCGCCCGGTGCTCCGGCAACTGCGGCGACGCGTGCTTCGGCCCGGGCAGCAACCAGTGCCTCACCTGCCCGACCAACAAGCTGCTGCAGGGGGGCGAGTGCCGGTCGGCCTGCTCGACCACCGGCTGGTACCAGGCCTCGTCGGTTGCCTGTGCCCGGTGCGATGCCAGCTGCTCGCAGTGCGTCGGATCCGGCCCGGGGGACTGCACGGCCTGCCCGCGGGGGTCCTTCCGGATGGCCTCCCCCGGGGGGCTGGGCCACCAGTGCGTGGCCACCTGCCCGACCGGCCAGTATGCGGATGCCCTGGCCGGCGAGTGCCGGGCCTGCCACGGGGACTGCCGGACGTGCTTCGGCCCGGGCCCGGCCGACTGCATGTCCTGCCAGGCGGGGGCCCTGCTCTTCGAGTACACCTGTGTGGCCGGCTGCCCGGCCGGGTATTACCCGCTGGCCGAGGGGACCGAGTGCAGCCCGTGCGACTTCGGCTGCGCCGAGTGCGCCCCCGGCACCGGGGTCTGCACCGCCTGCGCCCCGGGCCACTATGCCGACTATGCGGCCGGCATGTGCTACACCGTGTGCCCGGAGCGCTTCCTGACCGACTCGCTGGCCATGACGTGCACCCCCTGCGCCGAGGGCTGCGGGCGCTGCATCAACACGGTGGACACATGCACCCGGTGCCTGGACCCGGGGCACAAGCTGCGCACCAGCACCAGCCAGTGCGTGGCCGAATGTGCCGCCGGTGAGGTGGCCGTCGCCGGGACCGGCGACTATGCCGGGGTCATGCTGTGCGCCGCCTGCCACGACACCTGCGGCTCTTGCCATGCGCCGGGCGACGAGCACGCCTGTTCCTCCTGCCCGGAGGGCACCCTGCTGGCCGACAGCCTGGCCTGTGTGGCGGCCTGCCCGGTGGGGTACTTCGCCGAGCCGGCCGGCCGCCGGTGCCACCAGTGCCACGACACCTGCCACACGTGCTCCAGCCCGGGGGCCGATGAGTGCGCCTCCTGCACCGGGGCCCGGGACATCCTGATGCTCGGGTCGTGTGTGGCCCAGTGCCCGGGCCGCGGCTTCTGGCTGGACATGGGGGACCCGGCGGCCCGGGCCTGCCGGCCCTGCGTCGAGCACTGTGTCCAGTGCGCCGGGGCCGGCGAGTGCTCCCTGTGCAAGGACCCGATGGTCCTCTTCCTGTCGGAGTCCGACGAGGCCTTCTGCCTGAGTGCCTGCCCGGCCGGGTTCTACTCGCTCGCGGGGCCGGGTGAGGCGCAGGCCGTTTGCGCGCACTGTGCGGCCGACTGTCACACCTGCCTCGGCCCGGAGGAGGCCGACTGCCTGGTGACCTGGTGCCAGGCGGATGGCTCGTGCGGCCCCTCGCGCAATCGGACCCTGGCCCTGGGCCTGGCCATCGGCCTGTCGCTGCTGTTCATCATCCTGCTGCTCATCCTGCTGGTCATCTTCTGTGCCGTCCGCCGCCAGCGCCAGGAGCCCAAGGCGGCGCCGGTCGACATGGATCTCACCGTCCTCAACACGGTCATGGGTGCGTGGGTGTTGGCCGGTCATGCGCGGGGGGGGGGGGGGGGGGCACAGGGCGCTTCCATGGCGATGTCGCAAAACTAACACCATCTGGCTGGAATGGGGCGGGGGCCGGGGGGGGGGAAAAAAAAAGACCTTGCCCTGCCGGGCTTCCTGCTGCTCTCCTTCGAGAAGGACATCCGCCTGCTCAGCACCTCGCCCGAGGCCACCGGCACCCAGGGCGGCATCTTCCCGGCCGAGCCCCTGAAGCCGCAGCTGATCGCCGCCGCCGGCAGCCATGCCCTGGTGGTGAAGCTGGCCCACGGTACGTGGGGCCCTTGCCTGTTCCCCTGTGCCGGTGTGCATGGGCTGCCAGCCTGTCCGCCGCGCCGCGCCGCCTCGCACCCGCCCTTGTCGGCATCTGACCGCCGCTGCCCTCTTCCCCCCCCCGGCTATATCACCGGGAAACACACACAGCGGAGTCCGCCTCGCCGCTCTCCGACGCCCAGATGCAGGCCATGTTCGAGAATGAGCTGTCCATCCTGTGGGCCCTGCAGCAGTCGCCGAATGTGGCCCGCCTGATGGGGTACATGCAGGCCCCGGCGGGCATTGTCATGGCCCGCGAGACCACGGACCTCCATCGGCTGCTGTCCTCGGAGGAGCCGCTGGACGTGGCCAATGCCGGGGCCCTGGTCCGGGGCATGGCCGCCGGGCTGGCCTTCATCCACGGCCAGGGGATCGCCCATCGCGATGTCAAGTCGCAGAACATCCTGGTCGGCCTGTGCCCGGAGACGGGCGCCATGCGGCCGGTGTTCACGGATTTCGGCGTGTCGCTGGCCGTCAGCCGCGGCTCGGCCCTGCTGGACTCGGTCATGCTGGCGGCCTGCAGCTTGTCCTTCGCCGCGCCGGAGGTCCTGGCCACCATGGATGTCCCGGTGTCGGCCGTGTCGAGCGTCAACCACATGGCGGCCGATGTCTTCTCCCTGGCGTCGGTCTTCTGGCACATCCTGACCCATCGTCTCCCCTGGAGCGGTACGTCCCCCCCGGGCACGGGTGACATGCATCGCCGGCCTCCTCTGTGGGGAGGCGACAAGGGGGGGTTTTGTCTTCCCTCCGGGTCCCCGGTCCTCCTGGTGCTAACAGCTGTTCATTTGTCTCGACGCGCGGGGGGGCTGCCCGCTGCCCGGTGGGAATTGCACGCAGCACAGGCCTCGGCAAGGGCCACATCCAGGGGTTCCTCCTCGGGGGGAAGACCCCGGCCATGCACGGGGCCCCGGCTCGCGAGGACTTCCTGCAGGACCCCCTGCTGGGGGCCCTGCTTACCGATGGCCACCTTGCGGCCATGTGGTCCACGAACCCGGACCAGCGCCCGGCCATGGCCACGCTGGAGGCCGCTCTCGCCCGCTAAGGGCCCGGTCTGGTGGGGCCCTGCCCGGGTGGTGTCCCTTGGCCCCGTGCCCCGACGCTGTGCGGCGGCGTGGGGGAAAGAAAATACATCCCGCCCCTCCCTCTCTCTCTCTCTCTCTCTTCACCTCTGGCGGCTGCCTGTTCCCCCCCCCCCCCGCCCGCGCGCGCGGGCCATGTATCTCCCGGCCCCGTAGGCGGTGAGGTGCCTGCTCTTGGGTGGGGGAGCCCCGTGTGGCAGGGCCTTCCTTTATTGGGGGACCGGGGGAGCGCCCTGCGCCAGGATGATGGCCACCGTGCGGTCGTGGAAGCCGGCGGCCGTGGGCCGGTCGCTGGCCTCGCCGGCCCAGGCATCCTGCAGGAGGGCGGCCAGGGGCGCCTCGACCCCGGGGCCGAAGTGCCCCTCCCGGAGCCGATCCACCGGGGGCCGGTATCCGGCCACAATCTCACGCGCGAGCTTGGCCAGCGGCAGGCCCTTGTTGACTGGGCGCGGCCGGGCGACGCGGGCCGCCGGTGTGCACGCCCAGGAGCCGGGGCCGGCGGCCGGAGGGGGAGGCTTACAAGGTCAGCGTCTAGTTCGGGGGCGCGGCAAGGCGGCGCAGTACACATACCAGCCGAGGGAGGCAGGCGCGTGAGGATGCTCCAACTGGTGACCGCCAGGGCGTAGATGTCAGCCGGGAGGTACTGGACCGGGGGCATCTGCTGCCGGCGGAAGATGGACTCGAGGCGCTACGCCGGCCCGGCATCCGGGCATCGCGCCGGGGGGGGGGGGGGGGAGCATGCGGTCAGTGCCGGCCATCCGGGGGCAGGGCGCGGGGCCGGGCAGCGGGGAGCCTCCCGGGGGCGGGGGCCCGGGCGCACCTCCGGCGAGGCGTAGGCAATGGACAGGAGATCGACATTGGCCGCCTCGGAGACCAGGGCACTGGCCCGGAGGTCGGAGGTGTTTTTGGCCCCGCCCAGGTCGCACAGGGCCGGGTACCAGCGGCCGTCCGGCAGCCGCCGGGCCAGGACATTGGCCGCCTTGACGTCGCAGTGTGCCACCCCTTGGGCATGCATGGCTCCAAGGCCGGCGGCTGGGGCCCGGGGGCGCGGGTCAGCTCACGGCCCGCGGCCAGGCAAGGGGCGAGCGGCTGTCGTACCGATGTCCCGCATGAGGCCGAGCCGCTGGCCCGGGGGGAGATCCACCTCGGTGGCCTGCAGCAGCCGGTCGAGCGGGGTCTGGAAGAGCTCCAGCACGATGGCCGGCGGGCTTTCGGAGTAGGCGTACATCTGGACGACGTGCTCGCACCCGCGGAGCATCCTTCACGGGGGAAGGCGGGTCGGGGGTCAGGGCGCGCCTGGGCGGGCGGCATGCAGGGCCGGGCCCGGGTGGGCGCGGGTGGGGGGGGGGGGGCGGGGGGGGCAGGCGGCGGGGCAATCGCGCCCCCCCAGCCGAGCACGCACCACAGCAGGGCCACCTCCGAGTGGAAGAGAGACTTGCCCCCGGTTCCGGGGGACCGGTTGTCTGTCCGGGCGCGGGCATGTGTCAGCGGTGTGTTCCCCCCCGGCCGGAGCGGCCCCCCCCCCCCCCAGTGCAAGGTGGCAGGGGGGTGCGCACCGTGGAAGAGCTTGACCGCCACCAGGTCCGGGCAGGCGAGGCGATCTCGCAGCCCGGCCCCCACCGGCCGGGCCGCATATACGGTGGCCTGCTTGCCCTTGCCCAGGCTCTGGTCGGTCGGGGCGAGGTCCGCCTCCAGGCTGACCAGCGCCCGGCCGGGCAGCGAAATCTCTGTGTCCTCGTGGTGCATGCGGCGAGGCCGGTCAGCGGGGCGGGAAGAGGGTGTGCCGTCCAGGCGGCACGTTGCCTCTTTTTCGAGTGCTCATGTGTGTGTGGGGCATGTGTGTGTGTGTGTGTGTGTGTGTGTGCGTGTGGGAGGCATGTGGGTGTGTGGGTGTGTGTGCGTGTAGGAGGCATGTGGGCGTGTGGGACATGGGGGGGTGGGCGGGGCATGGGGGGGTGGGTGCGTCTGCACGCCGGGACAGGGCACCGGGCGCCATTCGCCAGGCCTCCGGGCCACGCACCGACAATGGTGTTGAGGACGGTGGCGTTTTCTGCGGCCACGCGAAGCGCCGGGGTTCCGGGTTAATGTCAGGGCAGCAGGCACTGTTGCCGGGGCAGCATCGGGCAGGCATACCATCCAGCATGTCCTGGCGGTGGCGGCGCATGGCCGGCCACCGGCGAGGGGGACGGGGGACGGGGGACGGGGCACAGGGCCTGGTCAGTGCGCTGCTCGCGGAGGGGGGCATCCCCGAAAGTGCAGGTACCTTCTTGGCCAGGGGGCCGCGCCGCCGGCGCCGACGGCAAAATGCCATCCCGGTTGCCAGGAGCAGCACCAGGAGCAGCAGCATGGGCAGGCCAACGCCGAGGCCAATGGCTGGGGAGGTGGGAATTAGCAGGCACGCTGGGTGGCTGGCCGGCGCGGTTCAGGCCCCTTCTGCCCCCCCCCCCCCGCCGGGCCCTCGGAGGGGCCCCCGCACGCGAGCACACCCGCCAGCAACGCACCTAGGGCCCGGCGCCGGGCGCCATGGCGGCCATTCGGGTCGGCGGCCTGCTCGAGGCAGTGCCCATCGTCCGGGCCATCGCACCGGATGCACCCGCGCGCGCAGGGCCGACAGTCGGTCGCACCCGGGAAGTGCCCCTCCGGGCAGGCGTCGAGGCACCTTGCCGGCTGGCCAGCCGGGGCCAGCAGCAGGAGGCCCTCGCGGCAGCGCCGGCACCCGACGGCCGCCGGGCAGCTGGGCGGCGAGGAGCTCCCCGCCGGGGCCCGGGTGCAGGACACCGGCCCGGCCGCCGGGTCGCGGGAGCAATCCGCACAGCCCGCCTCGGCGCAGGGGATGCACAGGCGGTCGCCCTCCGGCGTGGCCCCCGGGACAAAGTCCCGGCCCGGGCAGCTGGCCCCGGCCAGGCACCGGGCCCCGCGATCCCCGAGGAGGAGGAGCCACTCGGCGGGGTGGCGGCAGCCGGTGCACTGTGCCGCCTGGTGGGCACACGTTTGGCAGGCCGCCGCGCAGGGGGCACACCGCTGGCCGGGCCCCGGGTCGGAGGGGGGCACTTGGCCGGGTGCGGGCGCGAGTGCCGGCGCCGGCGCCGCAGGATCGGCCCCCGGCCGCGGGGCGAACTCCCCCGGCGGGCAGAGCGGCGCACAGCCGCCGGCCATGGTCAGGTGCAGGCCCGGCAGGCAGCGGGTGCAGCGCAAGTCGGCCGGCTCGGGGCCCGGGCTCGGGGCCTGGCAGTCCGTGCAGCCGGCCGGACAGGGGATGCACGCGGCACGCCCGGGCCCGGCGCCGGTCCCCGGCGGGCATTCCTCCACGCACCGCCCGTCCGGGGCCAGGAGCCGGTCCGCCGGGCACCGGAGGCAGTCCCCGGGCAGGGGCCCGCCGCACCGGGCGCAGGAGGCGTGGCAGGCGGCGCACCGGGCTGCCGGCTCGTCGCCCGGCATGTCGCCCGGGTGGGGGGCCATGTCGGCGAAAGTCCCGGCCGGGCAGGCCGCCGCCAGGCACCGGCCCTGGTAGAGCGGCACGCCCGGCCGGCAGCCGGTGCATTGGTCGGCCTGGCTGCAGGCCCGGCAGTCGCTCGGGCAGGGCTGGCAGGCGCCGGTCGCCCGGTCGGCGTACAGGCCCTCCGGGCAGCCGGCCCCCACGGGCAGGCACACCCCGCCGAGGAGCAGCCGCTGGCCGGCCTCGGCGGCGCAGGAAATGCAGTGCCCGGCGCCGGGGCCAAAGCAGGCGGAGCAATCCCCGTGGCAGGGGACGCATGCGGCGCCGACGGGGGCCATGCCGGCCGGGCAGGCGCCGGCGCACTGGCCCGACGCCGGGACCAGCAGCCAGCCCCGCTGGCACTGCTCGCAGGCCCCGCCGCCGCCGCCGCCGCCGCCGCACAGGAGGCAGCCCTCCGGGCAGGGCATGCACACGGCCTGGCCGGCCGCCCGGTCCAGGGCCCAGCCCGTGGGGCATTGGGCATCGCAGCGGCGCCGGCGGCGGGGGCGGGGGCGGCCGAGGTGGTCGGTGTCGGGCCCGGCCGGGCCGAAGACCGACACCAGCCCCGGCCGGCAGTCCAGGCACTCGCCGGCCCGGGTCCCGTCGCACGTGGCGCACGTGAAGTGGCAGGCCCGGCAGCGGCCGGCCTCCGGGGTGAAGCCCCCGGCGCACAGCTGCACGCAGCGGCCGCCCTGCTGGACGAGCTCGGCCCCGGCGCAGTCCCAGCAGTGGGAATCGGTCGGGCCATTGCACACGGCGCACGACACGTGGCAGGGCTGGCAGGCGGCGGCCGGGTTGTCGGCCGGGCGGAAGGCCCCGGCCGGGCAGGGCCACACGCAGCTGGACCCGATGTGGTCCAGCCCCGGGGCGCAGGAGTGGCACTGGTCCGCCCGCGGCCCGTGGCAGGCGGCGCACTCCGGGGCACAGGGCAGACACTCGCCGGCGCCGGGGGCCGGGTCGGCGAACCACCCGGCCGGGCAGGCCCCCACGCACGCCCCGGTGCCCGTCAGCCAGAGGCCCTCCCGGCAGGCCAGGCAGCGGCCCTCGGCCGAGCAGCTGGCGCACCCGGCGGCACATGCGGCGCAGGGCCCGGGCAGGCCGGCGTCGGTGGCCGGCCCGGCCCCGGCGGCGCAGCGCGTGCACCGGTCCGCCGCCCCCTCGCACAGGTCGCACTCCGGGGCACAGGGCCGGCAGCGGCCCCGGCCGGCGGGCTCGGGCACGGCCAGCCACCCGGGCGCGCAGCGATCCGTGCAGAGCCCCGGCCCGGCGGCCGGGTCCGGCTCGGCGAAGACCCACCCGCCGGGCCGGCAGGCGTCGCACGCATCCGGCCCCCGGCACGCGGCGCACGACGGATGGCACGCCGTGCAAATGAGGCCCCGGTCGGCGAAGGACCCGGCCGGGCAGTCGGGCAGGCAGCGCCGCCGGGCCGCGCCATCCTCCGCCAGGTGCAGCCCCTCGGCACAGGCCACGCAGTCCAGGCCGTCGGCCGTGCAGTCGGTGCACCCCCGGGGGCAGAGGACGCACCGGGCCGGGCCGGCGGCCTGCCCCGGCGGGCAGGTCGCCGTGCAGAGGGACGCCTCGCCCGGGGTCGGATGGCGGAAGCGCAGCCCCGGGCCGCAGGCCAGGCAGGCATGGCCCGAGGCGCAGGTGGCGCAGGACCCATGGCAGGCGACGCATGCGCCGGCCTGCGCGAAGGTCCCGGCCGGGCACGCCTCCACGCAGGCCTTCCCGAGGGCCAGGCGCCCGGCGGCGCAGGCGGTGCATTCGCCCTCCGAGAGGCAGGCGGCGCACGAGCTGTCGCATGGGCCGCAGGCCCCGGCAAGCGGGAAGAAGCCCCCCGGGCAGGCCTCGACACAGGCCCCGGCGTGCAGCAGCCGCCCCGGGGCGCAGGCCGTGCAGGCGTCCACGGTGCAGGCCGCGCAGCCGGGCTGGCAGGCCTCACACACGCCGGCCCGGGCGAAGGAGCCCCCCGGGCAGGCCGCCGCGCAGGCCCCCTCGGAGAGCACCTCGCCGGGGGGGCACTCGGTGCAACGGTCGGCCTGGCACTGGGAGCAGCCGGCCGGGCAGGCGGCGCACTGGCCGGCGGCCAGGAAGTGCCCCGGGGCGCAGGCCGTGCACTCGCCGGGCCCGGCGCACCGGCTGCAGCCCGGCTCGCAGGGGACACAGGTGAAGACATCCCGCAGGCCGGCCCCCGGGAAGCAGGCCTCGCAGTGGAAGTCGCTGCCCGTGTCGCGGAGGTACTCGCACCCCGGGATCATCTCCACGATGCATGTGTCCACCGACCCGGAGCGGAGCTTGCTCGGGTAGTCCGCCGGGCAGGCGGCCAGGCAGGCGTGCGGCGACTTGGCCGTCAGCAGGAAGAGCCCGGCTTCGCAGCGGGTGCAATTGCCCCCGGCACAGGCGCTGCAGCCGGCCGGGCAGCCGGCCAGCCCGGCCGCCGGCCGGGCCGCCACCAGCACCAGGAGGGCCAGCAGGAAGAGCAGGAGCCCGGATCGGCGCATGGCGGCCGGCGAGCGGCCCGAGCGGCGCGAGGAGCGGCGCGGCCGTCCGAGGCGTGGAGAAGGGTGCTGTGGCGAGGCAGGGGCCTGGGACAAGCAGAGGCAGCGGGGCAAGACAGGAGCGCGGGGCAGGCAGAGGCAGCGGGGCAAGCAGACGCAGCGGGGCAGGCAGAGGCAGCGGGGCAGGCAGAGGCAGCGGGGCAGGCAGAGGCAAGGCCGATCGCGGACTGGCGCAGGGTGGTCGGATGTCGGGGGCAGGCACGCGCGGAGGGGAGGCTGCCGAAGGCATGCGCCATGCACCGGCATCTCGGTGGCCGGAAAATGGGCCGGCCGGCGCCGGGCGGACATCTGGCCGTCCCTCGCGTGGACGCGCGCGCGCGTACTTGTGGGGGGGGGGGGAAGGGGCCTGCGCGGTTGTTGTGGGCTAGCCGGTTGGCAAGCGCGGCGGGACAATCAACGTGCGCGCGCGCGCGCGCACGGGGCCGCCCGGACTGTTTGTCGGCGGGGGCGGGCCGGAAAAAGGGGGGGCCGCCCGGGCGCCGTGCTGCCCGTTGCGCGCCCCCATTCTTGGCTGGGGCGCCTCGTCCCGGGCGGGGGTGTCGGCGGAATGCGCGAGGTCGGCCGGGCGCGACCCCAGGGGGGGGGGGGGAGGGAGGCGCGAGGGCGAGGCGCGGGCCCACAACACGAGTAACAGCCGAAGGCCAGCCGGGACACAACCTCCCTGGGCCGGGAGGGAGGGGGGCCTGCGGCGCGTGCGGCCGGGCGCCCCTGCCGCACGCGCGCGCGCGCGCGCGCCCGAGCCAAAGTCGGCACGACCGAGGAAAATAGGGGCCCAAGCCAGCGAGAGCCCAGGGCGCGGGAGATCCATTGGCAGGTGGCATGTTAGGGAGACTGACAGGGGAGGGGGGGGGGGGGGGGGGGGGGCGAGGGGGGAGAGACGGCGCGGGAGGGGGCGAGGCGGGGGCGAGAAAGCTGATGCTCGGCACGAAGGCGCGCGCACACTGGGGATATGGACGCGCACACGCACACAGCCCGGCGAGCACACGCCCCTGCACACATGCGCGCGCACAGTCCCACACACAGGCAGGGGGGGGGGGGGGGGGGCGGGCGCCGCCCCGGGGCCGAGCGCGAGGCACCAAAAAGAGGGGTAGACACGGCCGCGCGTGCGGCGGGACGAATCCGCGCGGCCCCTGTGGGGGATATTATGGCGGAATCGCGTGGCCGAGTTATATAAGTCGATCGGCCCCTGCCGGCAGATGGCACGCCGTGCGCCGTGCATCCCGGCAAGCGAGAGGCCTGGGGGGGGGGGGGGGGGCGGGGGGCGAACACACGCCTCTCTGCTGCGGGCCAGCGCCCGCACCGGCGTCCCTGGAGCCCCCTCCCGCGTCGGAGGGAGCCGAGCAGGGCCGGCGCCATTGGTGCGTGACCGCGCAGAGCGGCGTGATCCGGGCGGTGTCACGCCGCCGGTCACGCGGGGCGTCGGCATTTGGACAGTCGCCCGCGGGCAAGCTCCCCCCGCCGCCAAGCGATGGTGCTCGGCTCTGTGCCCGCTCGTCTCCAGGTGCTCCAACCGGTTTGGGCTGCCGTGTGCGTGGGAGGCCGAGACATTCAGGCAGCATGAAAAATTGCCCGGCTGTGGCTTCAAGCCGCTGCTGCATCTGCGGCGCTTCCTGCTGCGGGGCTGGCGCCGGCCTGCCTGCCTGCCTGGAGGCTGTGCCACTTCCTCCGCGGAGTCCGGCAAAGGAGGAGCTTGGTGCGCGCCAACTCGCTGGGCCTCCCGGCGTGGCGTGCGCCCGCGCACTCATGCCCCCAACGGTGTCCAGCCGCACCCGGGATGAATGGGGAAAGTTTCGGCACCATGTACCGGGGTTGCGTGCGCGCGGCCCAAACCCAACGTCTGCCCAGGGGTTGGTCTGGGCCGGGCCTAGTTCGCCCGACGAGATGGTGTCCCCTCCGAGATCGTTACTTGCCCAATCGGATGGCGGGCCCGTGTTTGAACGGGTGCCACATTCTTCCGAGGCCTGCGCGGGGCCTTTGGTGGGCGCGCGTCCCCTCATGGCTCGCGTAGGAGCGAGTGTGTTAGTGTGTGTGTGTGTGTGTGTGTGTGTGTGTGTGTGTGTGTGTGTGTGTGTGTGTGTTCCAATGCGCCTGCCTGTGTTCAAATGCGCCTGCCTGTGTTCAAATGCGCTTGCCTGTGTTCAAATGTTCTGGTCTGTGTTCAAATGCGCTTGCCCGTGCTCAAAAGTACTTGCCCGTGTTCAAAAGTGCTTGCCCGTGCTCAAATGTGCCTGCGCGTACAGCCAAGCGAGTGAATGTGTGCGGATGCGCACGCGCGCACGCGTGTGTAAATGCAAATCCCCCTGTGAAAGACAAAAGGCGCTTCGGCCAGGGCCGGGCAACGTGAGCCCATGGCATCCGCCGATTTCTCCCTCTCTCCCTCCATCCCTCCCTCCCTCCCGGCCCCTCGCACCCCCCCTCCCCCCTCCCCCCCCCTTCACCTCGGCTTCCTGTGTCACTCTCCCCCCTCCACATCCTTCCCCAGCCATGCGGAGTGGAGGTCGATCCGGCGGCGGCATGCGCTCCGGCGGCGGCATGCGCTCCGGCGGCGGCATGCGCTCCGGCGGGAGCTCGCACTCGCGCTCGCGCCCGTCTTACTCCTCGCACCGGAGCCACTCGCGCCCGTACCGGTCGCACCACCACCACCACCATCACCACCATAGCCGCTACCACCGGTCCCATGTCACGACGCACTCCTACTCCACCGGCGGCTCGGCATACTACTCGAGCTCCTCCTCGGGGTGCTGCGACTGCGGGCCCTTCTGCACGGCCATCTACTGCTTCCGGGCCCCGGCATCCGAGTGCGTGTCCCCTCGGGCGGGCGCCCTGCGACCGATGCGGCCTTCCCCGCGCCTGTCTCTCTCTCTCTCTCCCTCCCTCCCTCTCGCCCCCCCCCTCTCTCCGGCTCTCCGGCTCCCGCTCACTTTGCTGACTTGCCTGCCCACCCCCTCCTCGCCAGCTCACGGCCCAAGCACGCCAAGACCCACTGGGTTGTCTGCTCGGCGGCCATCTGGTGGGGCCTGGTTTTGTCCTTCCTCGCGATGATCGTGTGCGTGTCGGTCCTGCCATTGTACACGTCGCGCTCGCGGAGCCTGCCCCCCACCGGCACCTTCCGCCTGGCCATCAATCCGGCCTTCTTCGAGGGCATCGAGGTGCGGGCCGGCGCGGACCTCGGGGCCTACCTGATCCCGGCGGCGGACGGCCGCCCCGAGCAAAGCAGCATCCTCACCGGCAATGTGGCCACCCAATTTTCCATCCCCCGCGGGGACAGCTACGATGCCATGGAGCTCCATCTGCCGGCCGGGTCCGGGGCCACCAGCATCACCATGGGCCCGGTCACTTGCCCGCTGCACTTCCTCATCATCCGCGGCAAGAGCACCTTCGACAACTGGGTCGCCGGTGACACGGTGCCGGTGGTCTTCACGTCGAGCATCACCTCCACCCAGCCGACCATCTTCTCCATGACGGCCTCCTCCTCGGATTACTACTACTTCGTGGTGTACAACCCGCACTTCGGGTCGTGCGGCTCGGGGAACATCCAAATGCAGCTGGCCTCCTCGCAGCCGGCCTACCGGCTGCCCCCCTCCCGGCGCATCCCCCTCGACCAGCACATCCCGCTGGATGACCGATCCGGCATGTCGACGCTCATCCTGGCCACGTCGGCCACCCCGGTGTACCACTCGGTGCGGGTGTTTTACACCCGCCGGCCGGCGCTCTTCGGCGTGATCATGGGCCTGAGCATTGGGCTTCCCCTGGTGCTGGGCCTGGTGGTGGCCATCGTCAGCTACGTGGTTTACCGGTCCCGGCGGGCCGAGCACGACCCCCAGGCCAAGCCGGCCGTGGAGATGGGCTCCGTGCCGCCGGCCGGCGTGGCATACCCCGGCGGCGGCCAGGTGATGGTTGCCCCGGCCCCCGGGCCGGACGGCGCGTACTATGCCCCGCCGCCGGCGCCGCCACCGCCAGGGGCCGATGGGGCTGTGGTCTTCCCGCCGCCCTATGTGCCGGGTGGTCCGGGGGAGGTGACGCTGGCGCCGCCGGTGCCCCCTCCTGCCGCCGGGGGCCAGGCCCTGCCCCCGGTCGGCGGCCCCCCCGGAGCATACAGCCCGTACGCGGTCCCCGACGCCGGTGGGTATGTGGCCATGCCGCAGCCCCCGGGCCCGGGCCCCGAGTCCGGCGGGTATGTGGCCATGCCGCAGCCGCCGGCGCCGTCTGCCGGCCCGGCCGGCTACCCGGGCCCGATGCCGGGCTCGGCGGGATATCCCGCCCCGCCGGGCGATCCCGCGGACTATCCCCCCCCGCCGCCGTATGCCGCGGGGGGCCCGCCGCCGGCCGGTGGCGGTGCCGGCTGGTCCAAGTACTGAGGCAGCAGGCCGGGCAAGGGCCTGCTGCCTTGTCTGGTTGTTGGCCGCGCGCGCGCGCATGCAATACACTGTTTGTGCCTGTCCGTGGGTTCTTTTCGGTCATGGTACCCGCCCTTTCTGCCGGGACTATGCATGCGTGTGTGTGTGTGTGTGTGTGTGTGTGTGTGTGTGTGTGTGTGACTGTGTGACTGTGTGACTGTGTGTGTGTGTGTGTGTGACTGTGTGTGACTGTCATCATGTCTGGGGCTGTGACTGTCAGCGTGCGTATGTGACTGTCAGCGTGTGGATGTGTGGATGTTTGAATGTAAGCATGTGTCTTCGCATGCGCCCCTGTGGGTGCCCCGGGCCTTTGGGGACGCGCGTTCGTGTGCATGCTCTTCCGGGCACTCCGGCCCCGGGCGGCCTCGCTGGCCAGACACCCGGCCCGGCGTGTGCACAGCTGCGCCGCCCGGCCATGCGGCTTACTTTCCCCTTCCGCGCCCGGGCCACGGCACGCGCCGGCGAAACGACAAGGCAGCGCGCGCAAGCACGAAAAATGGTCCCCTGGTGAGAATGGCCCGGCCCGGTGGACTGCGCCGGGGCCATTCCAAAAGTGCCAAAGCATGCAGGCCCACTCGGCCAGTCGGGGCACCGGCGCAAGGGGGCCCGGGAGAGGGGGCTGCGCAGGCAGGCCACCGGATGCCTGCGCGTTGGGTGCTCCCCATCGGGCAGGCGTGTGCAAATGATCGTGCGATACAGGGGGGCCGGCCGTGCGGTGGCGGTGGTGGCGGCGCCCTCTCACCCCCCCGCCGGGGTCGCCCGGTTGCCCCCGGGGCATGTGCTCGCCTTCGGCTCCTGTTTCGTCTCTCTCTCTCTCTCTCTCTCCCGCCCTCCAGGGGGGCGCCTTTTCGCCAGGGGCGCGCGTGCCGCGCACGAATGTGCCCTTCTTCGTCGGTGCCCCCCCCCCCCCCCCCCCCCCGGCCGGGGGGGCACAAAAGGGGGGCGGGGTCGTTTGGCTGAGCTTCGGCGGTCGAAAAAGGATTTCCCATACCGGGACTCGAACCCGGGTCTCGTGGGTGAGAGCCACGTATCCTAACCACCTAGACTATATGGGAGATGGAAGTCCGGTGGGTGTTGGGCCTTTTGTCCCTGCCTGAAACACGTCGGGTCTCGCATGTGATTGCCAACACACCTGCCAAGGAGCCCGGCCACGGCGTCCGGGGCCGCCCGCCGGGGAGGCGGGGGCGGGCCACCGCGCAAACTGGCCCCAACAGGAGCAGGCCCACGGCGGAAGGGGCTCCTCCCCCCCTCCCTCCCTCGCACGATGGGAAGGACCCCAAGGACGGGGCCGGACGCGCGGGCGATGCCGGTGTCTGGGCACCGGGAGCAGCATGAACCCCGGAAAGGAGAATGCCCACCCCCAGGATGCCGGGCCCTGGAGAGGGCAAAGCACCTGCATTGCATGGGGCCGCCCTGGCGGGAGGCGGGACACAGGGGAAGGGAAAGGCCAGCGAGGGAGGGCCCCTTTCGGTGCCGCCCATCGCCCGGTGACTGTCCAACAAGTGCCCGGAGGATGGCTCCATGCGCACGCACGCACGCACGCATGCGCGCGTGCGCATACGTCCCCTGCTCGCCCACAGGGCGGGCCGATGATGGGGGCGAGGGCCGCTTTGAACGATGCCGGGCGCTCCGACCAACAACCGGACGGGGATGCCGGACACGGCGCGAAGCAGGCGCCGGCCCGGGAGGAGGGACCGAGGCGGCCGGGCTGTCCGACGGCGGGATCTAAAAGACGAACGAATTTCAGGAGCTCCGTCGCCCCGACCAGCACGAAGCCATCCCGATTAGTATAGTGGTGAGAATCCCCGCCTGTCACGCGGGAGGCCCGGGTTCAATTCCCGGATCGGGAGCATTCTTTTTGCCTCCTGGAGGCGAGGAAATCCGCGCAACAAAAGCCCCCCGGGCAGGGTAGACCTGCAGAAGCCGGCCGCGTAGCTCAATTGGATAGAGCACCTGACTACGGATCAGGAGGTTGTGTGTTCGAGCCGCATCGTGGTCAACTTTCCTTTTTTTGCCGCGGCGCCCGCCCGCGCTCTTGCACACCGGAGCGGCTCACCACAGGCGGCCGGGCAGAAGCGCCAGGACACAGGACAGGGGGGCGGGGGGCGGGGGGGGGGGCAAGGGCCGGGGCCGGCGTCCGCTTCGGGCCCAGGTCGGGGGGCGGCCCTCCCCGACGAGGAGGCGGCTCATGGGGCTCTCGAAAAGCGCGCGATCTCCCAGCGGGGGGCCCGGCTGGGGCTGCGAAGCAGGCAGGCGAGGGGGGGGGCGCTTTCTTCGAGCGGACACGGAGTCCCCGGGTGTCCGATGTCCAGGGTGGTTTTCCCGGCCTGCGGCGGGGCGCCACGATGCTCTCGATGGATGCGGGGGGCCCTTTTGGCGGGGGGCCCCTCGCCGGCGAGGGCGCCCCAGCCGCGCGACAGGACAAAAGCCCCGATGGCCGGCTGCAGCCCAAGCCTCGATAGCTCAGTTGGGAGAGCGTGTGACTGAAGATCACAAGGTCACCAGTTCAATCCTGGTTCGAGGCAACTTCTCTTTTGCCCGGGGGCAGCCCGGTCTCATTGTGCGTTGATCCTATCAGTGTCCCCACACCGAGGAGAGGAAGATAGACACACGGGCGCGCGCGCGCGCACGACGCACAAGGCGGCGGCAAAAGCGGCCAGTGCAAAAGGCAATGGTGCTCATTGGGTGGATCGAACACCCGACCTCCAGTTTACTAGACTGGCGCTCTACCACTGAGCTAAACGAGCGGCGGCGTGCGTCGACCGGGAATCGAACCCGGGTCTACCGCGTGGCAGGCGGCAATTCTACCACTAAACCATCGACGCTTCGCCTTGTGGTGGCCCCCACCGGCCGGCCTGACATGGGTGCGCCCTTGAGGTGGCCGCAGGCCGCGGCGCCGCGCCGAGCAGCGCCCGCCCTTGGCCGTCCCAAAGGTGGGCCTCCTGGGGGACGCCCGCCCCCCCGCCCCCCTCCTGGCCACCCCTCCGGCAAGCCTCCTGCCGCTGGCCAGGTGGCTATATGCTCGCATGGGGAACAAGCCCCGGGACACCGCACTCGGCCCTGCGGCCAAGCACCACGGTCCCCCCCGTCCCGGACCCGCTGCTTCACTTGCCCGGTGGCCCAGGCTCAACTACATCCACCAGGCATTTATATTTATCTATTTTCCGGCCACCCATCCGACGGCCTTCCTTCCTCCGGTCGCCCCCGCGTATTCTCCGGGCACACTTCATGCTGCGGCGAGGGCGCCCTGCGCGCTGCCCCGGCAGAATCGAGGAGCCCGGGCAAAGGTGCCCCTTGCGATGGCAGTTGGCCCCCTGTTGGCGGCCTCGGCCCGCCATGCCGGCTCCCCGGGCCCGCCAGCGCGCCCGCCGCGGCGCCCGGGGGGGGGGGGGCGCCCGGGGCCCATTCGGCCGGAGTGGAGCTCCGACGGGCGGGCCCCCCCACCCGGCGGTTGGGCCGTCGCGCGTGCGTTCGGTGCGCAGACGAGGCGCCGTACCGCCCCCGGGCGGGACCCCCCGGCGCCGCCCGAACGAAGCTGCAACACCCCGCCGGCCTGGGACCCGGCCGGCGGGGAGTACACAAAGGCCGGGCCCGAGGAAATGACTCACGTCGGGCACATGTGCAGGGAGCGTGGCTGCGCCCGGGCGCGCTGCGCGCCGCGCCGGCTGGGACGCTCCCCACCGCCACCCTTGGGCCCCCTCCGGCCGGGCGCGGGCCTGAAATCGGCCCAGCTCCCGGGCCCGGGCGACGCCCGATCGGCGCGGATCTCGCGCGCACGGGCCGTGCCAAGTCGAGACAAGCCCGGCTGTTTCATTGGCACATGGCCCGCTGTTGACCGTGAGCCTCGCCTCGCCCGGCCGCGGCGCCGCCCCGTCGGGGGGCCCTCCCGTCGCTGCTTGTCTTTCCCCATCTCCTCCGGTGGCCCGACCGACCCCCGAGCCTTCGTCCTGCCCCCCGCCCCCTGCCGTGGCGGGCAACGAGGGCGCAGGTCCTCTGCGCACGGCGGATTGCGCAATCCGCCTGTCGTGTGTTTGTGCGTGTGTGCACGGG
>NW_009242975.1:412314-417773 GCF_000388065.1 Fonticula alba
CCCCCCCCCCCCGGCCGGGTGATTGCGCAATGCTGCCCGAGCGTGCGATCCGGCCGGCCTGTCGCCAGACCGGCCGGAATCAGGCCACCAGGGCGCCCGCCCGAGCCCTTTTGCCGGCGGCGCGCCTTCCGCTGGGAGGGCCCGATACACGACGCTCTTCCGATCTGGGGTGATTGCGCAATGCTGCCCGAGCGTGCGATCCGGCCGGCCTGTCGCCAGACCGGCCGGAATCAGGCCACCAGGGCGCCCGCCCGAGCCCTTTTGCCGGCGGCGCGCCTTCCGCTGGGAGGGCCCGAGCGGAGCGCCCCTTGGTCGTGCGCGCGCGCGCGCGCGCGTGTGGCCCCTTCCCCGGGCCGACGATGGGACAGCTTCGATGGCATTTTCCGATGGCCCCTCTCGGCCGGCGCGTGCCCGCCCGTAGGGGCGGCTTGCCATGCCGGCGGACTTCTCACCCAGACGGGGCTAGCGCCCGGGCAAGTCGAAGCCGCTCCGCGCAGCAAGATACCGACCAGCGTCTGCCCCACCCAGATCGGAAGAGCACACGTGACGATGGGACAGCTTCGATGGCATTTTCCGATGGCCCCTCTCGGCCGGCGCGTGCCCGCCCGTAGGGGCGGCTTGCCATGCCGGCGGACTTCTCACCCAGACGGGGCTAGCGCCCGGGCAAGTCGAAGCCGCTCCGCGCAGCAAGATACCGACCAGCGTCTGCCCCACCCTCTCGCGCCTGGCGGCCGGCCGCACTAAGCGGGCTTCCCCCGCCCCCGGCGTCCCCGTGAATGAGGCCGCCGCGGGTGCCCCCAGCATGCGGGCCAGCTCCGGCGGCGTGCCCTGCCCCCGGGGGAGCGTATCATGCCGGCAGCACACACAGCTAGGCATCTTCCCTGGCGAAGGGCCGCCAGTGACACCGGGCACCGGCCCTCTCGGCGGTCCGGATGTGCCTCAACTGTGGTCATGCCGCCGGCCATGAAGGGGGGCGGGCAGACGGCCTTTTCGACGGAATCCGCGATCATCCACACGCACCAGCCACATGCGGCCCAGGCGCCCCGGCACACCAAGATGATGTCCCCTTGCGTGGCAGGGAAGCATGCTCCGCCAGGCCCGGCAGACGCGTCTCCCCGGTGCGGGGGATCTCCGGCGCGCAGGCCGTCCACCGGGCATCCGGCAAACCGCCCCTCATGCCGGGAGCCCTGCGGACCCCTCCGTCGCACATGCAGACCCCCCCGTCGGGTCGTGTGCATGACCATGGCCCGGGAGGGGGAGGCGCAAGAGCGGCGCCGGCAGGGCCCCGGCTCGTCCCAGCTGTCAGACGGGCCCGGGCCTCGCCAGTCCGCCCCCGCTGCCCGGCACGGCGGCGCCGGGAGAGGGGGGCTCGGGCGCGCACATTAACCGAGGCGTCTTAACTGTGATTTAGGATTTGCCACGAGCCCGCGTGAAAGGCGCGCCGCCCCCGGCTCCGGCGGGCAGGCCGTCGCGGCCCCGGGCGGGGGAGGGAGAGATGGCGCCAGCCGCCGTCTCGGCTGGTCGGACGGGGGGTCTCAGCACCTGGTAACCGAAGCCGGGCCGCACCTGCGCCGACTTGGCGGCGACCTCGTCACCGAGGCCCGTGGCAGCTCGAGCACCGGGCGCCTGTGTCCGGCGGCTGATGCTAGTGTTGTGAGACCGGCGAGCGTCCAGGCCCCGGGCCAGCAATGGCCAATGCGCCCCGAGCGGCCAACATCCAAGCGCGGGTCCCAGATCGTGCCCATGGCCCACTGCCGCTGCCTTTCGACGGTGGCGGGACACATTGGCGCTTGGCCGCCAGGCAGACACACGTCTACCGCGGCCACTCTGGTTGGCGGACGCGCAGCCCCCCTTAGGGCGCTGGACGGCCCCTTTTTGCCGCCCTGGCTGGCCTGGGGCCCGCTTGGGCCGGGCTTCGCCGCGAGGCAGGCCGGTCGCCCGGACATGCAGCCGCGTTCGCTCCACATTCCGGCCGAGACGCCCCCCGGGAGCCAGGAGGTCGTGCCATCCGGAGGAGCCGCATGAAAATGCCATGTCACTGGTCGCGTATGCACCGGGGGGAGGGGCCAGCGGGCTTGTGTGCGCCCCCGTGCGAGGGAGCGGCATTGGCCCGGGCCATGGGGCGTTCCCCCCCCCCTTTTTTTTGGGGCGTGACCCTCCGGCGTCGGCTCCCCTCGCGCCACGAGCACCCGTCCACGCAGGAGGGGGATTGCGCAACTCGGATTCCACGCCCGGCCCCCCTCTCCCGGGCACCGGATGTGCATATGGAGAGCAGCAGCCGGCGGCCGGCGACCGGCGACCGGCGACCGGCGACCGGCTGGAAGAGACGCGACACAAAAAAACGCACACCCCCAAAGAGGCGCAGGATCCGAGAGGCGCCGGCCAAGCAACAGGGACCGCGATCTGGGAGCCGGGCAGGAAGAGGGGGGGGGGGGAGAACTCCCGCAAACGCGCGATCTGACTGTTCTCCCCCCCCCCCCCCCCCATCACCGGCTCCCGGCGGCCACAACAGAGCCGGGTGTTTTGATTTCGCCCCGCCGCCGCTGCCGTCGAAAATGGGTCGCATGGCGTGCGGAGCCCCCCGGGCCGACCGCATGGTCCGGTGGCAAGTGCGCCGGGGCGGCCCGCGGGTCGGGGTGCTCACGGCGACACGGCGAATATTCACCCCACCCGCGCCTGCATGTCTCCTCCACCCGGAGACACCGCCACGCGCGCGACGGCTTTTTTCCCTGGGGGCCTGCCAGCGATTGCGCAATCCGCCAGCCCGGCGGGCGCCCCTTTATTCCTCGCTTCCCTTCCCGCCTCATTCCCCGCCATGCCCCGGTGCGCGGGCAAAGGCGCTCCGCTGAGAGCCCATGCGCTCGCCAATCCGTCCCCGCGCGATCCGTGCGCCGCAGATCGCCCGGTCCCCGCCCGGCCTCGCGGAGGAGCGCCCCCCTCCGCCCCCCGCCCCCGGGCGGCTATAAGGGCCACCCGACCTGTCGGCCCCACACCGGACCGGTTGGTGATTGTATCGGCCTCTCTCTTACTCCCTGGTCTCGCCCAGTGTGTGTTACTCCGCCTGTGCCCCCCCCCCCCCTTCCCTGCTACTCCTCCCCCCTCCTCCCCTCGTCCGCGCCCCCTGTGTGAGCGTGAGAGCCAGAGAGACAGGCCCCCCCCCCCTCCTCCTTCTGCCGCGACCCGACGGTTTCCGATGTATGTGCCCCTGGCCCCGGCCTCTTGCCCGCTTCGCGTGCCGTCCTCTGACCACCCTGCCACCGCCATGTAGAACCCATCTGCCCGGTTCCCCCCCCGCCCCCGCCCTGCCCGCATGACAGCCAGTGTTGACGCTTCTGGCTCCGCGTCGCCCGGCTCGGTGGGGGGTCTCTCGTCCCCCGGCTCGGCCGACCCGGCCAAGCACCCGGCCATCCCGCTGGAGCCGCTGGCCCAGCAGCATGCGGCACCGGCCGACAAACCGGCCGACCCGCCGGCCGACAAACCGGCCGACCCGCCGGCCGATCCGCCGGCCGATCCGCCGGCCGACCGGTCGCAGCCCGCGCCCCGGCCCATCCATGTGTGGCACCTGTTTCGGTACGCCAGCCGAATGGAGCTGGCGCTGATCGCGGCCGGCACCCTGGCGGCGGCCATGCACGGGGCCCTGCAGCCCCTGTTCACCATCGTCATGGGGGACATTGTCAATGCCTTTGGCGACCCGAATGCCGACCTGGCCGGGGCCGTGGCCGGGAGCGCCGTGTGGTTCGTGGTCTTCGGGCTCATCTGCCTGGCCACGGCCTACATCCAGGCGGCCACCTTCATGTATACCTCGCACCGGCAGGCCACCCGCATCCGGGAGCTGTACTTCCACTCGCTCCTGCGCCAGGAGGCCGGCTGGTTTGACACCCAGCAGCAGGGGTCGGTCACGTCGCGCATCAGCTCCGACATCTTCCTCATGCAGGACGCCATCTCCGAGAAGTTCGGCGTCATGGTGCAGCACATCGCCCTCTTCGTGTCGGGGTTTGTCATTGCCTTTGTCCACTCGTGGCGCATGACGCTGGTGGTGGCCTCCCTGACGCCGCTGCTGGTCCTGTCCGGGGCCCTGTCCGGCTGGGTGATCAAGAACTTCGCGGCCGAGGGCCAGCGGGCGTACGCCGCCGCCGGGGCCGTGGCCGAGGAGGTCTTCGGGGCCATGCGCACGGTGGCCGCCTTCGGCGGGGAAACCCGCGAGATGGGCCGCTACGCGCGTGCCCTGGTCCCGGCGCTGCGGAGCGGCGAGCGCAAGGGCCACGCCAATGGCCTGGGCATCGGCTTCATCTACTTCGTCAATTACTGCTCCTATGGCTTTGCCTTTTGGTATGGCTCGACGCAGGTGAATGGCGCCCGCATGGACGCCGGCCAGGTGATCATCGTCTTCTTCGCCGTGATGATGGCCTCCACGGCCATCGGCCAGGCCAGCCCCAGCCTGACCAGCCTGGCGCAGGGGCTCGGCGCCGCGCGCGACATCTTCGCCGTGCTGGACCGCCAGCCGGAGATCGACAGCCTCAGCGATGAGGGCCTCAAGCCGGACACCGTCACCGGCGACCTGGCATTCCACGATGTCCACTTCACGTATCCCAGCCGGCCGGACAGCCAGGTCCTCAGGGGGCTGAGCTTGAGCGTGCCGGCCGGCAGCACCGTGGCCCTGGTCGGGCACTCGGGCAGCGGCAAGTCCACGCTGCTGCAGCTGCTCGAGCGCTTTTACGACCCGGTCGCCGGGTCCGTGACGCTGGATGGCGTGGACGTCCGGGACCTGTCCATCCGCTGGCTGCGCAGGACCCTGGCCCTGGTGCAGCAGGAGCCGGTGCTCTTTGCCGGCTCGGTGGCCGAGAACATCCGCCTCGGCAAGCCCGACGCCACGGACGCCGAAATCGAGGCCGCCTGCCGGCTGGCCAATGCCCACGACTTCATCAGCAAGCTGCCGGAGAAGTATGCCTCGCAGGTGGGCGAGCGCGGGGGGCAGCTTTCCGGCGGGCAGAAGCAGCGCATCGCCATCGCCCGGGCCCTGGTGTCCAATCCCAAAATCCTGCTGCTGGATGAGGCCACCTCGGCGCTGGACAACCGGTCGGAGCGCGTGGTGCAGGACGCCCTGGACAAGGCGGCCAAGGGCCGGACCACCATCGTCATTGCCCACCGGCTGTCGACCGTTCGCCATGCGGACTTGATTGTCGTCGTGGACAAGGGCGCCATCCTGGAGCGCGGCACCCACGACGAGCTGATGGCCACCGGCGGCCTGTACTCGCAGCTGGTCGAGCACCAGAGCCTGGCCGAGACGTCGGCCAACGCCCCGTCGGGCGCCGCCCCGAGCGGCCCGCATGCCGGCGACCAGGCCGACGACCACGACGACGACGACGACGACGACGAGGACCCGGATGCCGTGAAGCCCGCCGACTTGGCGGCCCTGCCGGCCGAGGCCCGCGACTCCCTGGCCGGGGACGATGTGCCGA
>NW_009242975.1:418111-428637 GCF_000388065.1 Fonticula alba
CCCCCCCCGCGATAGTACAAGTACCGCAACAGCCCGGTCATCCGGGCCTACATGCAATCCATCGGCGACTGGTACTACATTGTGATGGCGGTCATCGGGGCCGTGCTCTTCGGGGCCATCTATGCGCTGTATGCCTTCCTGACGGCGGAGATGATCGACGCGCTGAATGTCAAGCGTGGCGATGACCTCCGCCAGGCGGCCCTCCTTTGGGGCCTGGTGTTCCTGGGGCTCGGGGTCTACTCGGTGGCGGCCAACTACCTGATGAGTGTCGGGCAATTTGTCACGGCCGAGCGGCTGACCGACCGCATGCGCAAGCTGGCCTTCCAGGCCATTGTTCGCCAGGAGCCGGCCTGGTTCGACCGGCCGGAGAATGCCACCGGCAGCCTGGCCGCGCGGCTGTCCACCGACGCCAGCAACATCCAGGGCGGCACGGCCATCCGGCTGACCACCATGGTGGTCACCTCGACCACCATCCTGGCCAGCCTGATCCTGGCCACGGTTTCCTGCTGGCGGCTGGGCCTGGTGGCCATGGTGTGCGCGCCGCTGTCACTCCTCGGCGGGTATCTGTCCATCATGGCCACGGTTGGGTTCAATGAGAAGAACCGCCGTGCCTTCGAGCAGAGCGGCAACTACGCGGTCGAGTGTATTACCAGCATCCGCACGGTGATGGCCCTCAACCGGCAGGAGGCCTTCGCCAGCAAGTTCTCCCAGGCCCTCCAAGCCCCGATGCGCACGTGCTTGAGGAGCTCCCAGGTGCGCACACATGCCCCCGGCTTCGGGGAGCCCGACAGGGGCGGGGGGAAGCGTCGGCTGCCGGCGTGCCGCCGCCTCGGCTGGCTGATACTGACACTCGGCCCCCTGGCGGGGATCCTCCTCCCCTCCCTGCGGATGGCTTGCCGGCCGGCGTGCTGCAGCTCATCGGCGTGGGCTTCGGCATGGTGGACACCATCTTCTACTTTGTCTTTGCCCTGACCTTCTGGTATGGCGCGCGCAATGTGGAGGCCGGGTTCTGCACCTTTTCGCAGATCATCCGCGGGGTGTTTGCCGTGGTCTTCGGCGCCACCACGGCCGGGCAGATTGCCGCCCTCGCGCCGGATTACGCCCGCGCGCGCGAGTCCATCATCGCCCTCTTCCGGCTGATCGACCGGCCGCTGGTGATTGACCCGCTGGCCGGGGCCGACCATGCGTCCTGCTGCCGGCCCATCACCGATGGCCGGGTGGAGTTCCGCGATGTGCACTTCGCGTATCCCGGCCGGCCGCGCGAGGCCGTCCTCCGGGGGGTCAGCTTCACGGCCGAGCCCGGCCAGACGGTGGCCCTGGTCGGGGCCTCGGGCTGCGGCAAGTCCACCCTCATCCAGCTGCTGGAGCGCTTTTACGACCCGACCAGCGGGCAGGTTTTGGTCGATGGGAATGACGTGCGCGATGTCCTGGTCGACCGCCTGCGCCAGGGCATCGGCCTGGTGCAGCAGGAGCCGGTGCTCTTTGCCGGGACCATCCGCGAGAATATCCGCTACGGCCGGCCGGACTGCACGGACGAGGACATCATCGCCGCGGCCGAGGCGGCCAATGCCCACTCCTTCGTCCAGGCGCTTGACGGTGGCTACGACACGGATGTCGGCTCCCGTGGGAGCCAGCTTTCCGGCGGCCAGAAGCAGCGTGTGGCCATTGCCCGGGCAATTGTCCGCCAGCCGGCCATCCTGCTGCTGGATGAGGCCACCTCGGCCCTGGACTCCGAGTCGGAGGCCATCGTGCAGGAGGCCCTGGACCGGGCATCCAAGGGCCGGACCACCATCGTCATTGCCCACCGGCTGTCGACCATCCGTCACGCGGACAAGATTGTTGTCATCGACCAGGGCCGCGTCGCTCAGCAGGGCACCCACGACGAGCTGATGGCCACCGGCGGCCTGTACTCGCAGCTGGTCAACCAGCAGCTGGCCGAATGAGAGCACTCTGTTCGCCGAGTCGAAAAGGGAAATCCACCGTCTTCTTCGTGTATTTTGTTCCTTTTCTTGGAGAGAGGGAGAAGGAGGGGGAGGATGAGAAAGAGGGGGAGAATGAGAAAGAGGGGGAGAATGAGAAAGAGGGGGAGAAGGAGAAAGAGGGGGAGAAGGAGAAGGAGGATGAGAAGGAGAAGGAGAAGGGGGGGGAGGATGAGAAAGAGGGGCAGAGATGGGCGGGGGCCCTCCTCGGAAGGATCTCGTCGCGCGCACATGCCCCCCCTGGTGCGGCCGCAGGGGGGAAGGTGGAGGAGTCGAGGGCGGGGAGAGGAGGCCCCCCCTTCCCCCCACCGGGCATTCCCCGCTTCTCCCCGGCGAGAGGCAAAAAGATAGACAAGCCCACTGTGGGGCTCGAACCCACGACCCTGGGATTAAGAGTCCCATGCTCTACCAACTGAGCTAAACAGGCTTGACATCATGGGATCCCCTTCGATCATTTGGCCGGGAGGATTTTCCGCAGCCGGCGCCGCCGCGCCCCCTCACATGTGCAAAGCCTCCGCCGTCGGCCGAAAAATCCCGTCCCGTGGCACCGGCCAAAAAAGTAATGTGTGATTGGAGTGGGACTCGAACCCACGAGGTTTCCCACTAGTACCTGAAACTAGCGCCTTAACCACTCGGCCATCCAACCTACTCAGATGAAGGGGACCGCCCGGGCCGGATTTATGATTCCTCGGTTTTCCGGGCCCGGGTGCACCCCCGACAAGGGCCCACCCTCGGTGGCTGGGTGCATGTGGAGACCTGGGCAGGAGAGGGCTCGCCGGCGAGTGCACACACACACACACACACATACATACATACATACAACCATGCGCGCGGGCTGCAACCTGCATGGGGTGCGCGTCTCTCGGGACAGCACGCATGCCCGTTCCCGGCCGTCTGCATGCCCGCGCGCGCACACGCGCGCGCCTGGGTCTGTTTGCGCGAGCATGCATGCGTCCATGGGTGTGAGGGCCCGCGCGCCGGCATGCGGCTGGGTGACGGGAAAACTGGCTGCCTGGGCGGGCGCAGGGGCCACATGTGCGGGCGTGTAGGCGTGTGTATTCATCGCGAGGGGATTCAAGGACAAGATGCATGCGTGTCGGCCATGGCCGAGGTGGTGCGCCTCTGGGCGCGCGCATGTTGTAAGGGAAAGCCACATGTCACGGGAAGGGGGGCGACCCGGCATCAGCCCCCGGAGGGCGCTGCTGCAACAGGAGGTGCCCGGGCGTCGCGCCCCCGGGGGGGAGTTGCCCGGTGCTCGGATCGGGGTACACCTCCAGCGGAGACAGCCCCGGCGGGCGCGCGGGGGAGTGATGCGACACCTGCAGCGGCAGGTACGGCTGCGGCGGAGACTGAGACAGGGCCGGGTGCAGGGCCGGGTGCAGGGCCGGGTGCAGGGCCGGTTGTAGGTGCGGGTGCAGGGCCGGGTGTAGGTGCGGGTGCAGGGCCGGGTGCGGATGCAGGCCGGCCGCTCGAGGCGGGGGGGTGTACCCGGCCGGGCCCGGCGCGGGAACCGGCGTCGAAAGCACACCAGACGACATGGGCGCCTGGACCGGCGTCAGAATCGGCGGGGCTAGGGGCGTTTGAAGGGGGCCGACCAGGTCCGCCAACCCGGCCACTTGCTGGTGCTGGTGCTGGATCGGATGTGGCTGCTGCGGGACAAAGTGCTGCGGCTGTTGTTGTTGTTGTTGCTGCTGCTGCAGGAGAACCTGCAGCTGCTGCCACATCAGGTCCCCTGCATCATTCGGCTGCGATGCCTGGAGAAGAGGTTGAGGCGAATAGTTGCCCGCCGGCCGGAGCACACCCGCCACATTGTGAACTGGGGGCGATGTGACTGACGGAGCCGACACTCCGCCGGGTGGCAAGGGCGCGTGCAAGAGCGCTGTAAGCTCCCCGCCGTGGGGAGCCGCCAAGGGAGGGGTCCCCATCGGTGGGAGGAGCCCGCCAGGGCTTTCACCTGGGTACAACAAATGCTGCGGCTGCTGCTGCTGCTGCTGGTAGTGTTGCTGATGCTGATGCTGATGCTGATGCTGATGCTGGTAGTGTTGCTGCTGCTGCTGCTGCTGCTGTTGATGGTGGTGGTGCTGCTGCTGTTGCTGCTGGTGTGACGATGGCGGCGGCGGCGGCAGCGGCTGGTGGCCAGGATAGTGATGATGATGGGCGACAAGCGGGGCTTGGGGATGGCTGGGGCCGGCGAGGTGCTCGGGCCCGGGCCGAAGCCCCAAAGACGGGCTCAGCACCGCTGGAACAACCGCCTGCCGGCCAGTCGACACGGTGTACTGGGATGCGGACTGACCGCCGAGCATGTCAACACCAAATGGACCTCCAGTGCTGATGCTGATGCTGCTGTCGAGGAGCATGCCGCCGCCGGGGCCGCCACCGCCGCGCGCCGGGGCCAGCGCGTGAGGGGGCGTCTCGACAACCATGTCCGACGGCGGCGAGCGAAAAAACGTCCCAGGCAGAGGCCCGGGCGAGGAGGAAGAGGAGGAAGAGGAAGTCCCGGGGGCAAACCGAGCGGCAGCCGACCCGGTCGGGGGGGCCAGCAACATGGACAGCACCGAGGACAAGACCCCGGTGCCGGGGTCCGGCCGTGGGACATGCCCAATCGGACCCCCGGCGGCCGGCTCCGGAGGAACCAAATGCCAAGGCTGCTGGGGGGCCTGCTGCGGCGCCGGCCCGGCCGCCTCCAGGAGGGGCACCAGCGCCTGGGCCAGCCCCGGTGGAGGCAGGGCCGTCGGCCACTGCGGCGACATGAATGACGCATACCGGCCGCCGAAGGAGGCCGCGCGGGCGGGACGCGAACGGCCGCCCCCCTCGCCCGGAGACCCGGAAGGGCCCGGCTGGGGCGACGACTCGGCACCACGCCCGGGCCCGGGGTGCGAGGAGAACCCGGCTCCTCCGCCGGGGGGAAGGGGCCCGCCCGGCGGGCCGCCGCCCTCCCGGCCGCCACGGTCCCCGGCCTCTCGGTCCAGGCGATCCAGCTCGGCCAGCAGCTCGGCCGAAATGTACGACGCGCTCCGGACAATGTCCGAGTCCTCGTCATTAAACTGCCGGGCATTGAGCTCCATCTGCAAGACCTCCCACCGGATGGAGTCCGTGCGCCGGTAGAATCGTCGGTCCACGCGCTCGCGAATTTGCGCCAAGAAGGTCGGATACGCGATCTCCTGCAAGTACTGCGGGTATTCGGCATAGTTGACCGCCGTGCGGAAGGGCTCCGACAATTCGGCGCGGAAGAGCCGATCAATTCGACGTTTGACCGCTTGGGCCACTGTGTGGGCGATGGTGACGAGGGAAGGGGCGGGGCGGGGCGGGGCGGGGGGGGGGGGGGGGGGGGAGGGAAAAGTAGGAAAAAACAGGAAAGAAAAGCAGGGAGAAAAAGGGAAAAAAAAGGGAAAGAAGGAGGGGGAAATGGGGGAGGGAAAGAACCCGGAAAAACCATTGTAGGAAAAAAGCAGAAGAAACCAAATAAGGAAACCAACCGCCCCCAACGAGGTGGCCACCTCCCACGGGCTGAGTCGGTCCGACCCGCCACGGCTCCAGCTGACGGAGAAGCATTGCCAGGGTGAGGAGGGGAAACGCTGGTCACAGGGACTGATGTCGGTCACCAGCGCCGGAAGCCACTGGCCATAGTGCCCAAAGATGCGATCATTGACCCCGGGCAGCTGCAGCTGCAGCTGCTCGCTCGGGGACAGATCGATGACCTGATCGGCCGGGCCCATGTCCGCTGGCCAGATGATCCGGTCGATGGCCGACGCCAGGACCAGGAAGTCCGCCAAATTCGGACGGTCGCAATACAGCAATGTCATGGTCACGGGCGGGGCGCGAGGGTGCCGGCGCATGAGCGCCGAAGTGACCGGCTGGGCACTGCCAAACTGCACATCGGGATTGAGCAGCGCGGGGGGGGGGATGTCGCGGTTGGCATGGGCAGGATCCAAAGGCAGGGGGCGAAAGGCGCAACAATGGGCGAGAGTGAGAGGCGCATGGGGGAGGGCGAGAGCCCGGGCATACCCTTGTCGGTGATGCGCTCAGGCGGCCGGCTCAGGATGCCGACCGCCCCCTGCGAGGTGGCCACCTCCCACGGGCTGAGTCGGTCCGACCCGCCACGGCTCCAGCTGACGGAGAAGCATTGCCAGGGTGAGGAGGGGAAACGCTGGTCACAGGGACTGATGTCGGTCACCAGCGCCGGAAGCCACTGGCCATAGTGCCCAAAGATGCGATCATTGACCCCGGGCAGCTGCAGCTGCAGCTGCTCGCTCGGGGACAGATCGATGACCTGATCGGCCGGGCCCATGTCCGCTGGCCAGATGATCCGGTCGATGGCCGACGCCAGGACCAGGAAGTCCGCCAAATTCGGACGGTCGCAATACAGCAATGTCATGGTCACGGGCGGGGCGCGAGGGTGCCGGCGCATGAGCGCCGAAGTGACCGGCTGGGCACTGCCAAACTGCACATCGGGATTGAGCAGCTCCAGCACCAGCTCGCAGACAACCGGCTGCAGGGGCCGGGCGGTGGGCAGGCGGCCGGGCGCTGCCGGGCCTCCCGGCAGACTGCCCTCCTGGGCCAGGCTCAAATCAAACACCCGGTAGGCGATGCGCTTGACCATGAACCGCGAGCAGGCGCCCAGCTGCCGGACCAGGTCCAGCGTGGCTGCCTCGTGGCGGTGAACCAAGCGCGCATCGCCATGTGCCTGGGCGAAGGCCATCAACTCCTCCATGTATCGGGTGTATCCCTGGACAAAGAAGTAGACGACGTCGTTCATCTGGTCACGAAAATCGCAAGCATGTGAGAAGAGCATCGTGCAGGAGGAGCAGAGGGCAAAACAGATGGCGAGCGGGCGAGCGGGCGGGCGAGCGAGCGACAGAGAGAGGGGGGGGGAGGGGGAGGGGGAAGAGAGAGGGGGGAGGGAGGGGGGAGGGGGAAGAGAGGGGGGAAGAGAGGGGGGGAGGGGGAAGAGAGAGGAGGAGAGAGAAAGAGAGAGGAGGAGAGAGAAAGAGAGAGGAGGAGAGAGAAAGAGAGAGGAGGAGAGAAAAATGAGAGAAAGAGAGAGAAAGAGAGAGGAGGAGAGAGAAAGAGAGAGAAAGAGAGAGAAAGAGAGAGAAAGAGAGAGAAAGAGAGAGAAAGAGAAAGGAAACAAAAGGGCTTACCTGAGGATGGTACGGGCTCATGTCCGGCGAGTTGTTCGTCACCCAGCGCCAGGCATCAGGGTACTGGTCGCGCCAGCGCGAAAGGTCGAAGTCCGGATCGGGCTCGACATCGCTGCCAACCGCCGAGCCCCCGTCCACAATGATGTCCTCATCCTGCTCCTCCAGCCCATTGTCCTCGTCGGCATCCTCATCGGAGGACGAGGAAAAACCGCCACGCGAGTTGGCATGCACGGCCGGCGAGTGGCCGCGCGAGGGCGGCCGCAGGCGCAGGCGCCCGGACTCTCGTGCCGAAACGGCCGGCGGGCTGGCCGGCCGAGGCGCCGCCAGCCGCCCGAGAGATGCCCCAGGCCGGCGGAGCCGCCGGGTCGGCGCCCGCACCTCCTCCTCCTCCTCCTGGTGCTCCTCCTCCTCATCGGCACTGAACAGGCCGGCTGGCGGACCGAGGGTCCGATGCCGCCGTGAGCGGCTGGACCCCCGGGTCGCAGGCGCGTGCGCCTGCACCCCGCCGGAGGACGAGCCCGAGGCCGGGGCACGTCTACGCGACCGGGTAGATGCTGCCCCGGTGGCCGGCGGCGATGCATCCCCCCAAGTACCCAGGGAGTCGGCTCGCGAGCGCACCCGCACCGGGGCCTCATCATCCTGGTCAAGGGGATCCGGCTCGAAGTCCTCCACATCCGACCCGCCCGCGCCCCGTGAAACGCCCTCCTCCTCCGGAAGTTCCATGCCGCTGTAGTCCAGGGTGGTGGAGGTCCGGAGGAGTCGGCCACGGGAGCTGCGCGCCGGAGCCGACGGGGCCGGCGCCGGGGCCGCCTGCTGATCGGCCACACTGGTCTCGAAATCCTCGCCGTCCAGGGTGAAGCCAAGCTGGGCACGCTGGCGGCGCGACCGCCGCCGGCCGCTGGCAGGGTCGCCCCCCGAGCCGGCGGGGCCTGAGCCGCCGCCGGTGCCTTGCGACGAGAGACCGGCCACGGCCGCCTGGCCGGGGCCATCGTCGAGGGGGCCGGGTGCTGTGACGGCGCTGGCCGCGGCTGCTGCCACGGCTGCCGGCGTTGCGGTCGCCGCCGCCGCCGTCGCCGCCGCCGCCGCCGCCGCCGCCGCCGCCGCCATCTGCAGGTGCCCGGTGCCCGGGGGCCGGCCACGCCGGCGCGCAGGAGGCGTCATCCCGGCAACCGCCCCGGAGGAACCCGGCCCGCGCGAGGGGGCCGGCAAGGACAGCCCGGGCCCCGGGCCGGCGGGGTTCTGGCCACTGTCTGGCCGGGCGGCCCGCTCGCGGCCAAGCAGCAGGGCATTCTGCTGGGCCTGGGCCACGAGCCCCGCCCCGAGAGTCAGGGCATTCGGCATGGCCACCGCCAGCAGGGGCGAAATGATGGGAGCCCCGGACTGGAGGAAATCCGCCGCCGGGGCGCCCACCTGAATCGGCTCCGGCAGGAGATCCCCCGACCCCGGGCCGCCATTGGTGGCCCCGGGCCCGGAGTCCACGGCCGGGCCCCACCCGGCAAGGGCGGCATCCCGCGCAGCCGGCAGCGCCGGACTCAGCACATACTCCACCGAGGCTGGCAGGGTGCTCAGCGCGGCGCTGGCACTGATGGCTGCCGGGCTCGGCACCAGCAGGCGTGGCCGTCGGCCGAGAGCCAGGCCCCGCTGGTGCCCAGGACCCCCGGCGTGGCGGCCCGGCCCGGCCGTCAGGGCCGGCTGGACATCGGCCACGCCGCCGATCCCCCGGGCAAACTCCACGCTGTCGATCTCCACAACTCGAGGATAGGTGCGCCGACCGGCGCCCGACCCCTCGGCCACGGAGAAGACCTGCGCCTCGAGCTGCCGCTGGGCCGAATACCCGGGCAGGCGTCGGAGGTGATCCAGCTGGTTGAGTTCGGGCACAAAACTACCGGCGTGCATGGCCAGCAATCGCGCGCGCGCGGGGGGACAGACAGGTGAACAACGCGAGCCGAGAGGAGGATGGCGCCCGGGGGCCATGACACAGAGGAGGAAAGGAGGAAACTTGGCGTACTCGTGTAACTCGCTGAGGAAGAGCACCAGGTTGTGGCGGTCCTGGCCGGCCAGCATGTCGTCTGGACAGCGTGTCGGCAGGTCGAGGCCGAAATGGGGGTCACGGTTGGCATCCAGCGACTGCATGCTCGCATTGACGATGGACTTGTGCTGCAACAGGTGGAAGGGCAGCTGGGAGGGAGCGAGGGAGGGAGCGAGGGAGGGAGCGAGGGAGGGAGCGAGGGAGCGAGGGAGCGGCCGACGCGTCAGAACAAGAGCGAGAGAGAGAGAGAGAGAGGTGGAGGGGGGAAGGGGAGCCAAGGGAAACCGAAAGGCAGACCAGCCCAACGCACCGGACCACTTGTCGTGTCCACATAGGCCAGGGGGTTTTCGTGCCCCGGAGCCAGGCCCGGCAGTGCGGCCGGCCCGCTGGTCAGTCCCAGGTAGTCATTGACGAAGAACTGCTGTGCCGGGGTCCGGGCATAGGGGGTGGTGGCCAGTCGGCCGGGAAGACCGCCGACGGTCAGCTCCGGCACCAGCCCCGGGTCGGCCCCCATCAGCCCAAACAGATGCAGGGTATTTTCGCGACCGGCCACGCAGAAGTACCGGCCGCAGGGGGAAAAGCGCCCGTCATACACCTGATCCGACATGACGGATCCGGGGCCGGTGAAGTCGCTGCGAGCCACCGGGCCTGCGGTGGCCGGGTCGCCCGGGCCCCCGGGGCCGCCCGGGGCCGCGGCATTCCCGCCGCCGGGCCCCGGCGGGTCGTGCACCGCCGACGTGGCATAGGACGAGGGGGGCAGCTGGTGTGCGGCCAACATCCGCCGAGACACCAGATCCCACAAAATGATGCGCCCATCATAGCCCGCTGACATCATCAAACTCGGGTACACCGGGTGCAGGACCAGCACAAACACATGGTTCTCATGCCCGGACAGGCAGAAGAGATATTCCGAAGTGTTGGCGTCCCACACCTTCGCCGGTGGAAGAGCAAGGCGGCCGAGGCCAGGCGCGGGGAGTTAGGCCAGGAACCGGCATCCATGTGGTGAAGATAAAGGCGCGAGCGGGAGGCAGAGAGGAAAGGGAAGGAAAACTCACGCGAATGGTGTTGTCCCACATGGCGCAAATGGCCCAGCTATTGTCCTCGGACCAAATGAAGGATGTGACCAGGGTGGCATCGCGCGGGGGGAGTTTGAAGGAGTCGTCGCGCATGACCGAAGGAGGGAGGTTGACTGGGCCGAATCCGAGGGCAAGCGGAGTGTCAGGCTTCGGGAAAAAGGGAGGGGTGGGGGAGGAAAAGAGGAGAAGGAGGGATAGAGGAGAACGAGGAAAAGAAGAAGAAGAGGAAAAGAAGAAGAAGAGGAAAAGAAGAAGAAGAGGAAAAGAAGAAGAAGAGGAAAAGAAGAAGAAGAGGAAAAGA
>NW_009242975.1:428647-433016 GCF_000388065.1 Fonticula alba
GAAAAGAAGAAGAAGAGGAAAAGAAGAAGAAGAGGAAAAGAAGAAGAAGAGGAAAAGAAGAAGAAGAGGAAAAGAAGAAGAAGAGGAAAAGAAGAGAAGGAGGGAAAGAAGAAAAAGAGGAAAAGAAGAGAAGGAGGGAAAGAGAGGAGAAGGGGCACAGGACGCCGGAAGGAGGGGCGAAGCCGACTCAACGCACGAGACATTGACACCCAGTGGCCGGTCTGCTCATCGAAGGACCACACCCGCGGCATGCCCTCGGTCGGGCTGAGAAGGAGGCCCAGGAGGCCAGCCAGTAGCAGGTACAGCGGGCAGCGGGAGGAGAACAAAAGCCCGCGGGAGGGGAATGCCAACACAGGGGGACGGAAACGTCAGTAAACAAAAGCCCAGTGCCAAGGTACGCCGCCAGCGCTGACCGGAAGGAATGCGCACCCGGTCAACAGGCGCCGGCCGTCACTGGAGAACTCCAACGAAGTAACCGGCCCCTCGTGGCCAACAAGACGGACCCCACACCGGGGCCACAAATACTGCATGTTGATGGCAATGTCTCGGACCCCGGAGGCAGGCCCCAGCTCCGGCAGCGGTGGCCAGGGGGCGCCCCCGCCGACGGTCATATGCAGCTGGTGTGCCGCAGCCAGGGCGGCCGCGCGAACAGGCCGCGCCGTGGGCACCGAGCTCGCATGGGACCCGGCCGTGGTCGGCGACTCGCCGAGCATCCCTCGCAGGGGCCCTCCCGGCGAGAGGGACTTCCGCCCGGGGGTCGGGGTCATGGGGCTGCCCGGGGTGGCGACCCCGGCGGACCCGGCCGCCATTGCCGCCGTCGGCAGGCACGCTGACGAGGAACCGGGCGACGAGGAGAAGCCCGCCGGGGAGGAGGGCCCCGGCGAAGAGGACGACGACGACGACGACAAGGAGGATGACGAGAAGAAGGAGAGGGAGGACGAGGTGGAGGAAAGGCAGGACCCCGGTGCGGAGGAGGGAGTGGCCAGCGTGGCGGTGAAGGTGGCCACGGCGGTCCCTGGAGGACCGGACGCGGCCGCGGCCGCGGCCTCCGCAGTGCCCCCCTCGGCCATGGAGCCCGATGGCTTGACACCGGCGGCCAGCTGCTCGGCCTCGGCCTGGTAGGCGTCCAGCAGATCGGCCGAGAGCGACCAATCGTCCGGGTCGCCGGGGTGCTCCGTGCTACGCAGGAGATCCGCGAAGTACGACCCACTGACCGCCAGCGGGTCGGTGATGCCGGACAAGTTGGTCGGGCCCGGGCTGGCACGCGCCCCGGGCCCCGGGCCGGGCGACCCGCGATCGCTCGCCAGGCAGCCGGCCACCGGCGACCCGGGAGGACCGGGCGAGCCGGCACGCGCCGCGGCCGGGGACGGCGATGCCAGGGCATTGGTCCCGGTGCCGGCCTCCGGCGCCAGCAACACCGGCAGCGTGGAGTAAAGCCGCACCGAGCCATCCGAGTAGCCGACCGCAATGCGGGTGCCTCCGGGCGACAGCCGGACAAAGTGCAATGACACATCCGGCGCCAGGATCGATGGTGGCCCGGCCTCGTCGGCCAGATCGACCATCGGGGTGGCGCTGGAGGAGGAGGAGGTGGTGGTGGTGGCGCTGGAGGCGGCAGCAGCGCCATGAGGCCCGGTAGGGCTGGCAGCCCCGGCGGCCGACCCGGAGGCACCCCCGGGGAGGGGCCGACCGGTCGGCGAGATGCGGTGCGGCCCGGCCCCGGGGTACGTCGGGCGGAAGAGGGCCGGCGCGCCGAGGACCTCCTCGCCCCCGGGGGCCAGAGTCCACAGGAGACAGGCGCCATCCTTGGACGAAGTGAGCAGATGCATCGGGGCGCCCGGCAGCGAGGGCAGGAAGCTGATGGACACCATGGAGCTGGTGTGCCCGCGAAGGACACACAGCGGCCGCCCGGTGCGCAGGTCCCACAGGCGGACCGTCATGTCGAGCGAGCAGCTGGCCAGCACGGTGTTGTCGGCATTCATGACGAGCTCCACGATTTCACCCTGTGAAGGTGGGCCGGGGGGTCAGCGAGGGGTGACGCCCGGGCGGCGGGGGAGGAGAGGGGGGAGGGGGGGGGGGGGGGGGGGGGGCCGGCGAAGGGGCACAACGCACCGTGTGACCGCGCAGGGTCATGATGAGGCGCAAATCGGCCAACGACCAAATCTTGATCAGGTAATCATCGGAGCCGGAGATGATGCGCTGGCTGACCCGGTCAAAGAGAACGCAATAGACCGCGCTCAGGTGGCCGCATGTGCTGGCCAGGTAGCGGAAGCGCCGCCCGGTGACACGAGCCGCGGGGCTGGCATCGGTGGAGGCCGGGTCGCCGGCCAGCCGGCGCGCCCCGACGCTGGCCCCGCCGCCGGCTCCGGCCAGGTGGAAAAATTGCCCATCCACGCCGACCGCCATCCGAGCCAGCGCAGGGACCCAGGCAGCGGCATTGCCCCGGAAGGGAGGCAGGCCGGCCCCGGGGAAATGCCCCGGCCCGGGGCTCTCACGCCGACGCAGCAGCAGGTCCCGCGCGTGATCCGACAAACCCGGGCCGGGAGGCCGCCCCCGCCCCCGCCCCCGCCGCCGCCGCGCGAGGAAGGTGGAGGTGGCCTTGCCGGCGGCGCTCGGGGACAGGTCCGACCCGGCCACCGTGGACAGGCCGAGGATCGAATCCCCCCGGCGCCGGTAGTCGGCCAGCAGGCGGTGCGACATGTGCTGGAGAAAGCGCCAGCCGGCCGCCGCCGGAGGGGCGGCCCTCTTGGCTGGCGACAGCCTCGCATCGGCCCGGTCAAAGTGAGCCAACACCGCCCGGCGCCCGGCATGGAGTTCGTCATCTTGCCGGGCGTCGGTGCTGGCCTCCCCGTCGGAGGGATCATCGGCCGGGCCGCCAGGACCATCGTCATCGCTGCTGTCGGTCCCCTCCTCGCCGAGGGCCACGATCGGCGGGACCGCCAGCAGGGGACGAATGTCCAGCGGAAAGGCCGCCGGAGGGGTGCCCCCGGCCGGGGCACTGTGCAAATCGGAGGAGGCTGACCGGATGGCGGCCGAGCTCCCTCCCTCGGCTGGCCGGCTGAGCGGCCGCGGCACCGGCCGAGGGAGAGAGTCATACCACAGTCGCCGCGAGGGGGCCGCCTGCGAGGTGCCGAGCGGCAACTGCACTGCCGCGGCGTCGGGCTGTGGGACCTGCATGTCCAATGTGATGGTGGGGGGAAGGGGGGGGGGGGGGATAAGAGGAAAAGAGAGGGAAGGAGGGGGAGGGGGGGGGGGGCAAGGTGGCCCGATCGGCCCTTATCACTGGCCCAGGGGAATGCGCGGCCGGGGCGGGGGACTGGAGGCGGGTCGGCTGTTCACCGGACCCAGCCGTGGGAGGAGAAAGGGAAGGGGAGGGGGAAACTGAGTCGCAGGGTGCGCTCTCAGCAGGGGAGACAGGGCTGACAAATCGCGCCCGTCCTGGAAGGGGGGAAACTGGAGGGGGGGGGGGGCGGGGAGGGGGGGGGGGGGGGGGGGGGGGGGGGGGGGGGGGGGGGGGGGAAGGGGTTGAGGTGGGGTGCCGGCGGGGCGCGCGGCGTCCCGAGATGCTGAGAACTAACTCTTGACCCGGCGGGCGATCCCGGCCACTCTGTCGGAGATGATCGATCACCGCACCCCGTGCGGCGCTCTCTAGGACTTCGGGTCTCCTCCAGGGGGGTGGGGGGGGGGCGCAGAGTGACCCGGGGAAGGGGCGGCAGAAACTAACGCCGGCCCGGATACGCCCGCGCTCGTACACCCACGTACACCTGTTTGTGCCGGGGGGGCCCCCCCCCCAGGGTGGGCTTGTGCCCGATCCCCCAGGTGAAGTCCAGACCGGCCGTTGGGACCAGCCGCAGCTCGTTTTTCGCCCAGCCCCCCCCCCCCTGCCCCGCGGTCCGGGACATTCGGAAAAGTAACGGGGCGCCTTTGCGCGAGCGTCCCGGCGCGCGCGCGCGCGCGCCCGCCCGCCCGCCCGCCCGCCCGCCCGGACAAGGAGCCGGCCGCCCGGGCCCGAACAAGGTCGGAAATAACGCCCAATTGCCTGGGCTGGGCAGGACCTGGCGGAATTTAGAATAGGCCTTTTTTATTTTTCCATTTCACGCACCCCGCCGGTTCTCCACCAGCCGGAGCCAGGAGACAGGGAGCAAATCGGGGCGAGAGGGGCGGACCGTGCGCCATTTGGACATGATGTCCTTGAAGGCGGTCGGATCGTTGGCAGCTGGCGCCCGGAGCTTGGTGCAGCCCGGGCGCCGAGTCACGCGCTGTTTCCTCCTCCCACTCGCCGCCGCTGCCGTTGCCGCTGCCACCGCCGCCGCCGCCCCCTGGTACGGCCTGCTCGCGGCGCGGCGCGGCGCAGCGGGGCCATTCCCCGGGG
>NW_009242975.1:434026-434627 GCF_000388065.1 Fonticula alba
CTACCCGAGATGGTCCCCAGGCACGCGGGCCCCGCTAGCAGATCGCCCACCACGGGGCACCCCCCGCCCCCGGCCTGCTCGCACATTGTGGCTGCATCCTTGGGCCCCTGAAAATCGCCCCGCCCCCCCTCCCCCTGCGCGAAATTGTCCGCCGATCTCCGAGGAGCGTGGGGGGGGGGGGGGAGGGGGGGGCCACATGCATGTATTTGCCCGCATGCGCTCGTGCACTCATGCCTCCGCCCCGTGCCCGCCCCGGGCACGCCATGAATCCCCCCCACGCCGGGAGCCACAAAAGCGGACGGGTGTGTTTACACATCCGGACGGGGCACACCCGGGGCCTCACGGGCAGGACAGCCCTGTGGGGTGTTTTCCCCTCGAAGTGCCCGCCTGGCGGGCGCATCGCCTCGGCCCCGGTCCCCCTTCTTCCCGAGCCCTGCGGCTAAGCGCAGCCCGGAGGGCCGACCTCACACATGCACATCGAGTGGCCGGCCGCCCGCAATCCCCGCACCATGCGCGATACCCACATGGGTACGAGCCCTCACACATGCATCCACACATGCATCCACAGACACACACACACACACACACACACACACACACA
>NW_009242975.1:435027-445349 GCF_000388065.1 Fonticula alba
CACACAAGATTCCCCCGGCCTTGGCAGCGGTAGTTGCGGCGGCGACGCGAGGGGAGGCGACACGGCCCGGGCCGCATGATCTGCGCGTGATCCCCAATCCGACACTCCAGATTCCCCCGCCTGTCGGCCGGAGTCCCCCGCTCGGCCCCCCTCCCCGCTCCTCTCACCCGGACGGGCAGCCTCGAGAGCGCCCCCCCCGCCCTTCTCTCGCCCTTCTCTCGCCGTGCCTTGTCGGGGAAGGGGCGGGCGCGCGGGCGTCCCGTGGCAACTGCCAACCCTTCGCGGGTCGGAATTCCACTGACGGTCGAGATCGCCCCGGCGCAGGCTGAAGCCGGAATACCCCTTGCTCTCGCCTTCCCCCACTGGAAGGGCCCCCCGGCCGTGGCATCGGCAGGCGGGGAGGCGGAGAAGACACTGCGCGCGCGCGCGCGCACGGGAATAATTGCCCGCGTCCGCCGCCGCCCCCCTTCCCTCACGCGCCCGGCCGCGCCCTTCCCAAAATGCTGTCCCCCTTTTTCGCGCACCGGGGCGGGGCGCCCGTCCCGCGAACGAAGGAGGGAGGGACGCCTTTTAACCAAGGCCCCTATCTCTCCACCTCCCCCGCCCGCCCCGGTTATCTCCTCCCCACTTGCTCAGCCGAGAGGGGACACACACCCCCTCTCGCCCTCCTCCCCCCTCCCTCCCCCTCCCTCCCCCTCCCCTTTTCTCCCTCCCCTTTCCCTCCTCCCCCCTCCCCCTCTCACCGACAGCGTCGCGATGACCAAGGACCCCTCGTCGGCCACCGCCAACGAGGCTCCCATGTCGCCATCGCCCCGGCTGGCGAAGGACCCGCTCTTCGCACAGCTGGCCGACTCGCCGCTGCCAGCCGGCAAGCATTCATCGGGATCGGGTCTCGCCGGCAGCGGCGGGTCCACGACCCCGGCAAATGCCTCCTCGCAGGATACCCTTTCCACGGCGGCCGGGTCGATGAGCTTGACTGGCGGCGGCGGCGGCGGTACTGGTGGCGGTGGCGGCGGCGGCGGCGGCGGCACCGGCCCTGCCCACCACACGGTGCTGCCGCCATCATCGCTGTACCAGCACTCCCACAAGTGCGCACAATGTGGCTGTCACCTTTCCTCGGCGGCTGATGGCTCCGGTTCGGCGGCCGCTCTGGCCGCCAGTCCGACAAATGGCGTGGCCTCGTTGAGCGGCGGCGGCGGCGGCGGCGGCGGCGGCACCGGCGCTGGGCCCGGCCCCGGCCCCGGCACCAGCGTGCGCGATGCCGACACACAGACTCGACGCAATCAGGAGTCCGCCTCGGTATCGCACCACTTTGCCTTCCATGACCCCCACCCGCCTGAGTGGCCGGAGTACGGGTCCTTCCTGTACTACCTGCTGTACCCCTTCACCACCATCCTGGACAGCATCACGCGCTTTGTCAACTACATCCGGTCCATGCACCGGCTGCGCAAGCTCCGCAGCCACCCACCGCCCAATGTCAAGGGCTACCAGATCGACCTGACTTTCGAGCAGTCACGCAATGGCTCCAAGGGTACGCACTCCCCCCGCACCCGGGAGCTTGGCTCCCCCGTGTGCCATTCCCTCGCCCACCTCGCCCCCGTCCACGTCGCCTGACACTCCCTGCCCCACAGTCGACGCCAGCAGCTGGCTGCTGATCGTCATTAACGCCCTGCTGCAGGTCAGCACCATCGGCGTGGTCCTGGTGTCGGCGGTGTTCGTGGCGCTGGAGATTCGCTCGGACAAGGGGTCCGCCGGCAGCGGCCCGGATGTCGGTGGCGATGGCAGCGTCTCGGCTGTGCCGTACCTGGTGTCCATGCTGCTGATGTACTTCCTGCATGCGGCCACCGCGTCCATCGGGTACATTTGTGTCCTGCGCCGGGTGGTGCTCTATGCCTTCGTTGTGCGTGCTTGCCTGCTGCTGCGGTCTTTTCTTCTTCTTCCCTTTGCTTTTGCCCTGTGCCGCGCACCGAGGGCCTCGCCGGGGACATGTGCCGGCCCCCCTCCCCCCCCCCCCTCTCTCTTTCCCCCTGGCCGGGCCTTTGCACGCTTCCGACTTACTCCCAGCCGCGCCCGCACACTGTAGCACTGGATCCTCCTGCTCTTCTTCTTCCTGGTCAACGTCAGCCTCCTGACGGTGGTCTACTCCATCTTCATCCAGCATTATCGCCACTCGGCATCGCTGTCCTACTCGATCATTCTCTTCTTGGCCACCCTCAGTGCCATGATCCACCTGCTGGCCACACTCCAATGTACGCCCAGGCATACACGCCTGTTTCCCGCACGCACACACTCCCAACCCTCCCTCGCTGGAGCCCATCCCCGGTGCCTGGCTCCTGACATGTATTTTGCCGCGACCTATCGCCCCCCCCCCCCCTTCCTCCCCCTTGCCCGTTGAAGTCTACCGGTTCTGGAAGAACTTGCGTGACAGCACCCTCCGCGAGACGGCCATCATCGTCAAACCCGACACGGAGCACCTCATCCGCGTGCCGGACCACCATCATGCCCATCCATCCCACTCGCGCTACCACCCCCACCTGGACTTCGAGCATCCGGCGTCGCATCTGCACCAGCAGCCCCTGGAGGGCGATTACTTCCACCGGCATTCCGATGACCAGGAGCGCTTCCTCTTCCAGGACAACTTCTCGCACGCGCAGCTGGCCAGTGTCCATCATGCCCGGCCGGTTGAGCCGGCCGATGATCAGCGCAGCCCGTCCGGCCTGGCTGGCCTGATGTCCGACGCTCGGAAGCTGATCACCGGCCAGCTCCGGGGCGGTCGGTCCGAACACCAGCACTCGAGCTCGCATGCCTCGACCGAGGCGTACGAAATGCAATGAGACCATGGGCAGGCGGGCATGTATTTGACCATGTCACCCCCCGATCCAGCACATGCGCACTCGTCAATAGAAAACTTGTACACTAGGGGCATGTGGTTGCCTTGTGCGAGGGAGGGAGGGGGGAGGGGGGGGGGGAGGCGTGCTTTGCTTGTTTTTGCTTTCTTTTTACCAGGGGAGGAGGGGGACTTTCTTCGCGCTCCCAAGGGCTCCGGGGAACTGGGGAGACAGATTGGAAGGGGGGGGGGGGGGGGAGTCCATGGGCAGGACCCGTTGGCCAGCTGGCTACTGGCCGGGGAGATCCACCAGCAGGACGACACCACGGGCCTCGAGATCGCTGACGGTGGCGCGCAACCGGGCAATGTCCTCCTGGCTGGGCTCGGCCTGCAACAGGGGGTTCCCTCGCAGGTCGATATGCCGCAGCGCCTGGAAGGGCGAGTCGCCATCTGGCAGTGGCAGACGCACTTCAATCTGCTCGAGGGGCACCTGGCGGAGGCGATTGTTGCGCAGATCCAGCGCTGAGGTCGCAAGGGGGCGGTGAGAACCCACGCAAGAGGGGCGAGCAGGGCCGGGCGCGGGGAGGAGAGAAAGGGCGGGCATCGAGGGCGACGTACATTGGAGCATGTCGAAGTCGCGGATGCGCGGCCCGATGTCGCGGATTCGGTTGCCACTCAGGTCCACCGAGGTGACTGGCTTCGGGGCGGGGGCCCCCTCATCCACCTCGCTGAGGATCATGAACAGCGACACGGGCAGGCTGATCAGGTCACAATCGGACAGGTCCAGACGGCCGGTGAGGCGCGCCTCGCGGGTGCGCGTGGCCACCAGCGCAGCACCAGCCGCCGGGGTCATGCCCGGCCGCCCGGCGGGGCGGGGCCGGCAGGCCGGCGGCGCGCTGGCCGGCGGCGGGGGCGGAGGCGGAGGGACGGTCATCGGAGATGGGACAGGGGTACGCACGCACGCACGCACGCACTCACACAGACATGCACAGAGAGAGAGAGAGAGAGAGGAAGAGGGGGGAGGGGATACACGGGGAGGGAGGGAGATAGGCGACCAGGGAGACAGAGGGAAGGCGCTGACGGTGGAAGACAGCGGCAGAGAAAAGTGAGGTAACCCGAGTCACCCACCCAGCAGGGAGGGCGATCCCCGCGCAACCGGGGGCCCAGAAAAGGGGACAACCGAAGGACACCCCCGGCGCGGGAGGGGGCCGCCACCGATCTGCCAGCCCGCGCCCCGCATTCCCGCCCCCCACCACCCCCACTGCCGCCGCATCGCCCCCCCCCCCTGGACGCCGGGGAGAAAGAGAGGGAGAGAGAGGGAGAGGGACGAGACCGAGAACCGGGCAGGACAATTATTCTGGCACGTGACGTGTATTGGTGCACGCACCCACAAGGACAGGCGGGCCCGCATCTGGCCGGGGCCGGGCCACCTCAGCGCTTCTTTCGACGCTTGGAGGCGGCGGCGGCGGCGGCGGCGGCTGTGCGCTTCCCATCGGCCGGGCCACCGGCCGGGCCGCCGGCCGGCCCGCTTTCCGGGCCATCAAGCCACTCCAGCTGCAGGCAGCGCACCCCGGCAAAGCAGGGCAGTCGGACAAGGACTTGGTCATTGGGGTCCAGGGCCCCGAGGAAGCGCTCCAGCACGAAGGCATGAGGCCGGCTGGATGGGAGCGGGTCGGTGGCGGCGAAGACCGCCGCGTCATCCGTATCGATGAACTGCTCGTCATTGTACATGTCCACCTCGACGCCGTAATCCCCCGCTGGCAGGGCCAGGTATGCCAGGGCCGCCGGCAGGAAGCCGGTGCCCAGACGTGCACGCAGCCCCGGCCCCCCGGCCGCATGGAGGACCACCCGGCTGGCGGTCAGATCCGACGCGCAGAGGGCCGCGAAGCTGGCCGGGATGTTGTCCAGCGGCGCATCGCAGGGGTCTTCGCCGACGGCCGTGGCGATGGATGCCAGGTCGAAATCCGGAACATTGTCCACCTACCGTCGATGCCGCAGGCACGGCGGTGGAGATCAGCGTATGGAGGGTCGCCACAGGCCATGGCCGACCAGACGAGATAGGATGAGACAAGGCGAGGCCAGGTGAGAGGAGGCGAGGTGAGAGGAGGCAGGGTGAGAGGAGGCGAGGCGAGAGGCGACCACACGAGACCGGGAGAGGGAGGACAAAAAAAAGGACAATCCCCGGCCACGCAGGGTGGCAAGGGCAGCGCACCGTCTCAACATCAAGCTCAACTTCGGATGCAGACTCGGCAGCGGCGGACTCCGCGGCGCAGGCAGCCTCCAAGGTGGCCAGCAGGGGGGCCTCGCCGGCCATGGTGGCCGGAGCCGACAGGACATCACCGGCGGCGGGGAGCTTTTCCACCAAGCCCACGGCCGCCGCGGCGGCCGACGTGATGTCAATATCTATGAAGGGTCCGGTGGCATTGGCCCCGGTCCCGGCGAAGTACATGGTCCCGGCCGGCGGCAGGTCGAACTCGTCCTCCCTCTCGATGTAGTGGACATTGCCCGGGAATTCCCGGAAGAGAGGCATGAACACGGCGAATTGCGAGGCGGCCGGGGCGGCCCAGAAGATGAGTTGTCGGGGGATGACACGCCGGGCACGCGGGATACTCGACGCCCCGATGTGCGTGGCCGCTGACGTCAGAGATATCATCACCGGCTCCGAGGGGTGCCACTGGCAGGCACAGCGAGCAGGGGGAGGGGGAGACACAGGCGCCCACGGTGAGTTGGACGCATGGGCGGAGCGTAGGTGAAGCAGGTCTACTCAAGGGCGTGGAGCGAGGCGGGAGGCAGAGTGTGCGTGCGTGTGTGTGTGTGTGTGTGTGTGTGTGTGAGAAAGGCAGGCAGGGGGGCGCACCACACAGCCATGCAGCCCATCCTTCGGGCCATGGATTTGCCGCCGGAGGAACTGCTCCATGCGATCCCACACAAAGAGACGATGCTGGTGGGTCGGGTCGGCCACCGCGCCGACCACATGCTCCAGATCGTGGCTGAACGCGGCTGTCAGCCATTTCGAGTGATCCACCGGGTCCTGGAAGGCGTGCTGCAATTGCAACGGCTCCGCGCGGCGGGATGCGCCTGGCTCGGGTGCCAGCAGGGCCCCGGCATTCAGATCCAGCAACCGCACCGCGCGCTGGGTGACTGCCAGCAAGCGTGATCCACTCGGAGCCACCACCAAGTCCCGCACGGCGCCGGTGGCGCCGAGGCCCAGGGACAGGCACCGCGCCGTGCCGGTCAACGACAGGGCCAGGCTGTCGGGCTTGGACTGGGCGGCTTGTCGCGCGGCCCGCCGTGCAATCGGCCCCATGAACTCGACCATGTGCACCTGGCCCCGGCTGTCGCCCAGCAGCAGGGTCGACCCGGTCGGGTCGAACGCCAGCGCCCCATAGCTGCGGCCACTGGCCAGGTAGATGGGCGGCGTGAGGCCGAGCTGGCCCGTGGGGAGTGTGGGGTCTGGCACAGGGCGATTGAACACCGGAGCGAAGGCGCCGGTGTGAACATCCACCGTGATAGGCTCGCGGCCCTGTGCTGAGATGACCACCGTGTTGCTGTGCCAAAGGGAGAGCAAGCCACAGGACGATCCCGGCCCCGGGGATAACCGGTCGACCGGCGGCGAGGCCGAGGCCGAGGCCGAGGCCGAGGCCGAGGCAAGGGAAGCGCAGAAAGATGTCAGAGGCACAGGGCGAGTGAGGGAGCAGAGGCAGAAACCCAAACAGGGGAGGGGGACGACGCACACATCGCCCGGCTGGAAGCCGACAGCCAGCACCGGGGCGCCAACATGGATGTCCATCACCAGGCGGACAACATGCGACAGGGGGTCACAACTTGAGAGGACCGCCATGCCGTTGGGCTGCCAGGATGGCACAAGCATACTCTGAAGCGAGCGGCCAGACTGCCCGGGGAGCGCCTCCTCATCGACGGACTCGGCTTTCTCATCCGAGTCGGCGGGCTCCTGGTCGTCGGGGCATCCGGCGGGGGCTGGGCCGGGGCCCCGGGCCGCGTCGCTCCCGGAGCCGCAGCCTGAGGGATGGCCTCGGCGCCGGGCGACACCGGCCGACTTGGAGGTGGGAACACAGATGACGCCGGTGCGAGGCCGGGCTTGCGCACCGGCCGCACATGGCGGGTCCATCAGGGACCACACACGCACCCGGCCATCCTTCGAGCCGGACACCAGCCGCCGGCCGCGTGCCGACCAGGCAAGGCAAGAAATGTCGCACGGGCCGGCCACCGGGCGCGCGGCCCATGCGCTGAGGTCCAGCACCGCCGCGGGCTGAGTGGCGCCCGCCCGGGCCCGGGGCACCGGGGCATCCTGGACGGTCACCGGCAGCGAGCCGGCCGGAGGATCGCCACCGGCCCCAGGGTGAAGTAGCGACACCGCCGGCTCCAACGCATACCCATGGGCCTTCCAGCGAGCGGCGCATGTCATATTCGCCACGTCCCACAGGGCGATGACTCCGGCGTCGGCGGTGCCGGAGGCCCCGGCCGCCCCGGTGCCCACGGCCAGCAGCGACCCCTTGGGATGCAGGGCCAAGACCGCGGCCTGTGGCTCACGCCGCCGGGCCACCGGGCGCATGAACTCCACGTAATCCATGGCCGGGGCTGTGGGGCTGGGTGTTAGCAGGAGTGACAAGCGTCCAGGTGGGGCGATCTCTGCGCGCAGGGCCGACGGAGGGGGGAGAGGGACAGCCCCGGCGAGGGGACGCACTTTTCAGCATGCGATGCATGGTGGCGGTCGGGTGGTTGGGGTGGCGGCGTTAGCCGGCGCACGCGCGAAGTCGCCCGCGTGTGGGGCTGGCAGCAGGGGAGGGGAAGGAGGAGGAGGAGGAGCGTCCCGTTGGGAGGGAGGGCCGAGGGGAATGGGCGAAACAGGGGAGGAGGAGGGAAGGAAAGGGAAGGGTGGGTGCGGGAGGCTGACATGGCAGATCGCCCACCCGGGGGCGGCCAGCGGGTGGGTCTCGGGCCGAAAAATGGCCCTCCAGGGCACACGGACAAGGGCCGGCAGTAACGAGATCGCGCCCGACGCGACGGCCGCCCCCGGCCGAGCCCGCTCCGTGTGAGCCACATGCACCGAGGCCGCAGGCCCGAGTTGAGTGGGGCGGTGGAGAGAGCAGGGGGCGAGCGAGGCCGAGAACTTGAGAAACAGAGAGAGAGAGAGAGAGAGAGAGAGAGAGAGAGAGAGAAAGAGAGCGAAGATGTTTGATGCCGGCGCGGCGCCTTGCGGCCCGCCCCCCCATGGTGTAATACGCCATTCGCGCCCGAAGGCAGGAGAACGAGAATTCGTTGGCATCTGGATAATCATGTGGCCCGGGTCTCGGGCGGGCCCTCCGCGGGTCGTTGGACCCGGCCCGGGGCCGCGGCCTGGCCGCCCGTGCGCGCCCGGCTGCACCCAGCCATGAGAGCCCGGCGCCCCGCCGTCCCCCCCCCCCCGACAGAGCGGGTGGGCGGGTGCCAGGGAGGATATTCGCGCCGGCTGCCGCTTGTGCCCCGTGTGCCCGGGCGCTAACCCGGCCCTCGGCGCCCTCGGGCGAGGGGGCGGGGCAAAGAAGCGGGGCGGCTGAAAACCGCCCCAGGGGGAACGCGGCTGGCATTCCGCAGCCGATTGCCGGACACTCCCCCCCCCCCCCCCCCAGGGGAGGGCGGGTCCGAAGAGCAAACGGCACGATGGGCGCCCAGCGGAAGCCCCCTCTCCCCCGGCCGGGGGGGGGGGGGGGGGCCAACATTGCTCCTTGGACCGGGGGTGCATTCTTTGCCTTGCCGGACCGATGGCAATCCTTTCATCGAAAGCAGCCGGAAGGCGCCAGGCCCGGAAGACCTGCCGGGGCGATAGGCTCGCCTCGCTCTTCCGCGGGTCGGCCTTTCCCCCCACTTTCAAGAGAACCCCGGCCGATTGGCACCAGGTGTCATACCTGCTCGGACAGTCCTCTTCCTCCTCCCCCCTCCCCCTGCACGTGTGCTGTGTTAACACTCGCGTTCAGTCCCCCTCCCTCCTTCCCTCCCCCTCCCCTCCCCCCCCCTCACACACACACACACACACACACACGCATACGTATACACGCGCATATATTTATACACACATCTGGGAGCCTTCTCTCCAGCTTGAAAGCAAGCAAATCCCCCCACCATGGCCACTGCCGGTGATATCGTTCTGACGGTGGTGACGGGTGTCTTCCTGTTGCTGATCATCGTCGCGTCGATCTTTGGCCTGGCTCACTTGCAAGACCCGCTGGAGCGCAAGGCCGCCTGGTTCCCGAAGGTGGTGTGCATCATGGCCGCGGTCACCAGCGCCGTCATGATTCTGCTGCTGCCCCTGGATGTGGCAGGCCGCAAGCCGGTGGTATGTGCACATATGCGACCACACGACCATCCTCCCCCCCCCCCCCCCCCCCCCGCCACCGTGGCCCCTTCCTGACACTCGCCTCCCCTTGGCCCGCGCACCAACAGGGCACTCCCCCCTTCATCCCGGTCTACCTGCTCACCTTGATTGCGTACGGCCTGTCGCTCTTCCTGCTGGCCTTCCTCATCCCCCTGGCCTTCCTTCACTATGATGCCCTGGAGGAGCCGGAGCACGATGTGGACACCGTGCTGAAGAATGCCTCGCAGGGGCGCTCTTCGGCCGGGGCATCCAAACAGCTCTTCCATGCGCTCAAGTGGACGCTGCCCTTCACCCTGGCCCTGGTGGCTCTTGTGGGTGGTCTTTACTACGCCTATGGCTACTCGCGGCTGCCGACCGCCTTCCTGGAGAGTGTCGGCTCGACGGTGGCCGGCCGGGCCACTTGTGTTGCGGCCGGCGACTGCCTGGCCTGGACGCGCTTCATGTAGTACGTATCCCGGCATGGGCATGCCCGCCGGTGGGCTTGGGTCTTCTGCTTCTCCGCGCCCCATCGGGGCCCTTTTCTTTCTTTTTCTTTTTTTCTATCTTCCTCCTCCTCGCGCGATAAGCCGCCCGGGCCCCCGTTTGCCCGAATATGTCTACCCTCCTCACACCGAAGTACTTACACCGCTGGCGGGCTCCCCTGGCAGCATCCGCATCAATCCCCTGCTCTATGGGGTGGCCATTGTCAACCTCATTGGCATGGTCTTCCTGATGCTGTATGGCGGTGTGGGCCTGATTTGCCTGCCCCTGGACCTGCTTCGGTCCTTCATCAACCGGCCTCGGGCCATGTCCATCTCGGCTGTGGTGGATGCCCGCGCGCGACTGTACACCCGGTCGCAGGAGCTAACCACCGAGGCACAGAAGCTGCTCGCCGAGCGGGATGAACTCCGTGCCAAGGGCGGCTTCTTGAAGAATCTCACCCGCAGCGGGGCCCTGGACAGCCAGTCCCGCCGGCTGGCGGCCAAGGTCTTCGAGCTGGAGGAGCAGGCTCATAAGCTGGAAATTGCGCGCTCCATTTCCGAGGAGAGTGTCCTGGTCCAGGTGCGTGGCCCGCCCTTTACCCCGTGGTCGGGGCCAAATGCCTGGGGGGGGGGGCGGGGGGGCAGCGTGCTGGCGTCCCCC
>NW_009242975.1:445514-460995 GCF_000388065.1 Fonticula alba
CGCGCACACACAGCCCGCGCCTTCGTGACATCCATCTGACCGGGGGCGAAAAAAAAATGGCCCACCACCCAACAGTTCTTCAAGCTCGCCCTTTCCATCATCGGGTTCATCTTCAGCATCCTCTGGCTGCTGCATCTGGCGTTGTACTTCGCGCCGGTTACCTTCGGCATGAAGCCCGTATCGGCCTTCATGAATGCCGTCTTTGCCGGGCTCTCCAAGGTTCCCTTCCTGGGCCCGGCCTTCTACGCCATCTTCGCCTTGCATCTGCTGCTGTGCCTGGCCCATGGGTCGGTTCGGCTGGGCCGGCTGTCATCGATCCTCGGCGCGGTGCATTCCATTCGCCCCGGGCGGACGCTGACCTCGGCGCTGCTGTTCCACTCGTGGCTCCTGGTGGCCGGGGCCCAGGCGGTCTCGCATGCCGGGGCGCGGGTGTTCGGGTCCTACGCGCGGGACACCGCCTCCGGGCGCATTGCCAACACCCAGCTGGCCAACCTCTCGGGCGGCGTGGGCCATGGGTTCGATGCGCTCATCTGCCTGATGGGCGTCATGGCCGTGGTGACTGCCCTGCTTGCGTGCATCCTCCCGGCTCGCAAGCGCAAGAAGAAGGTCAAGCTTGTGAGCGAGAAGGAGCGCGCCCGCAACCGCCAGAAGGAGAACAACTATGAGATGCGCCAGCGCGCGGGCAAGTGACCATAACCTGCTGCTGTCTACCCACGCCTGCACATGCGTCCATGTGCGCGTGTGCGCCTGCCCATGATGCATCCACCCTGCCCCCACGTTGCAGGCTACCCCACCAGCTGCAATCGCTTCCTATTTGTCCTTGTGATCCCCTCGGGGCTTTCTCTCTTCCTCTGCCACGTCTACTGCCCTGCGGCGCGCGATGCCCGCCCGTGGCGTGTTGCCTCTTCCATCTGTCTTGCCCGGGACCCACCCCCTTCGAGGAGGGGCGCTGGTCACCTCTTCATGTGCGGCTCGACGGGCCTCCTCCCTCTCCCTCCCTCCCCCTCCCTCTCTCCCTCCCTCTCTTCATACACGCATAACCACACACGCTCAACAATACACCCTCCCTGTATCTTGCACGAGGATGCGCTCTCGTCGCGTGTGCGTGCGTTGCACGCGCGCCCCAACGGGGGGGGCGGGGGCGGGGGCGGGGGCTGTGGCTGCCTTCCTGCCGTCCCGCCGCCCCATGCCCTGCCTCGGCCAAGAGAACCAAGGTGCCAGCGAATGCGGAGCATCCTGGAATACGCGAGCATATGTTGATCTTTTCCGACCACCCCCATAAGTCCGAATGGTGTAGTCGGTTATCACATTCGCCTCACACGCGAAAGGTCCCCAGTTCGAACCTGGGTTCGGACACTTTCTTTTGATTTTTGCCCCGCCCCGCCAGGGGGGTGGCCGTTGCATTGTTTTTTGTTTTTTCTTCGACTTCGCATCGCTGGTGAAGCCATATCTTTCCCCTTTGTCTGAGGGAGGAAAATGCACAGATGCCGGGGTCACGATTTAGCTATATTGTGTGCAGGAAGGGGGGGTAGAGGTGGGCGGGAGAGAGAGAGAGAGAGAGAGAGAAAAAGAGGCAGAGAAACGAGGGAGACTGCCCGGGGCTCCGATCAAACGCAATGGCCGCCGTTGGGAGGCAGGAGGCCAGGGCCTCACTCGCCACGCCAGTCGTTCCAGTTGAAACGCAAGTTGGGCAGGAGACGCGCCCGCTCGTCGAACCGCTTGACCGGGTTGTCTGACAGGTCCACCAGTCGCAGGCGGAATAGGTCGGCCAGCATGTCCGGGACAATGCAAATCTTGTTGGAGCTGAGAGACGGCAAGAGGGCAGGTGGTGAGACGCCAGGCAAACAGGGGAGCAATGCATGTGTATGTGCTCTGAGAGGGCGAGAGAGAGCCAGGGTGGAGGGCGACGCAGCGGGAATGGCGGCACACGAGCGTGGCGCGCACCTGACGTTCAGCTCCCGGAGATTGACCAAACGCGACAGGTTCTCCAGGACCACCTCCTGCACGGTGGAGCGCAACAGCGCCGGTCGCCGAGGCGGTGTGAGGGCAGATGGGGGGGGGGGAGGGGGGGCTGTTAAGTCGGTGTGTTTGCCGGGCACGGGCGCGCATGCTCCGCCTGGGGGCGAGGTGAGGAGGAAGAGGCAGGAGAAGGCCCGCCAGATTGGGCGCACGTCTAACGACTCGAGGATGCCCTCGCTCAGGTCCAGGGTCTCCACATAACGCATCTGCCCGATGACCGGCGGCAGGGTGACGAATTTGTTCTTGTTCAGCTCGAGGACGCGGATCTGCGCAGAGTGCACGCATAAATGCATGTATGTGCGCACGCGTGCGCACGCGCGCGCGAGGGGATGGCGCAGGAGGGAAGGTGAGTGACATGCCCTCGGCAAGGGGAGATGCCCCCCGTAACACGCGCACCGGCAGGTCTGAGAGCGTCGACGGCAGGTCGGTCAGCAGGTTACCATGCACACGGAGGACCTTCAGTGAGGATAGTGCCCCAATGGCCTCGGGGATCTCCTGGATTTGGTTTGAAGAGAGATCCAGCTCAACGATGTTGTTCAGGGAAAAGATGCACGAGGGAATGCGCGTCAGCTGGTTGAAGGACACTTTCAGATCCATCAGACAGACAGCCAAGCTGGACAGATTCCGCGGCAGGTCCTTGAGGGCGTTGCCTATCGGGGGAGGGAGAGAGAGAGAGGGCGCGTTAGGCTGGGATTTGGGTCGCGCACAGGGCCAAGGCCAGGTGAGGACAAGCGGGGCCGAGGTCGGCCACCGGCACGCACCGTCCAGGTGCAGTACGCGCAAGCGCAGCATTTTTCCGATGTCATTGTCAATCGTGGTGATCTGATTCCCCGCAAGGACCAGCTTCTCCAGCTGATCCAGACGGTAGATGGCTGTCGGGAGCGTCTTCAGATCGCTGTAGCTGCAGGCGAGGCGAGGGGCCGATGGAGCGGGAGGGCGGGCAAATGGACAGGTGAGCAACCCCGCATGGGGAGGGCCGGCAAGAAAAGCACCCACTGGCCGGCCACGAGGTACCTGAGATCAAGCTCCCCAGTGATGGCGGCCCGCTTGATGGCAGACGAATGTGCGTTACCCATTTGGCCAAACTACATGCGAGGAGGCAAAAGTGACAGAGGGAGGGAGAGGAGGAGGATAGAAGGGGGCAAGGAGGTAGGGAGGGAAAAGGAGCTGAGCCGGGCTGGGGAACATGTTGGAGTCGGATGGTGGAGGCGCCAGCGTTTTTCAGGGCTGGCCCTTTTGAGATCTGGCTCGGGACCTGGGGCTCGCGGGCGATCGGCGCCGGCCCGTCCGCCTCCGGCCTGGCCGGGGCGCGAGAAGGCCGATCCCTCGGGCCGGCTGGGAAAATAATGACAACAACGCCAACACCGGTAGCAGCAGCGGCGGCGGCGGCGGCGGCAGCGGCGGTGGCGGCGGCGGCGGCAGGGCCGTGTGACGGAAGAGCCGCCAGCCGAGGGCCAGAACATGCGGGGAGGCCGGCCGCGGTTCTGAGCCTGCCCCACGCGAGCGCACAGTCATCCGGCACTGGGCCAACGGCCAGCGACGAGCCTTTTTTTTTACCCCTTGATGAGGAAGGCCCATTTTCGCGTGGGGGAGGCGTGAAGATCGCGCATGCCCCCCCCCCCCCCCCCCCCCCCCCCCCCCCCCCCCCCCCCCCCCCCCCCCCCCCCCCCCCAGAGCCCCCAGCCGCTCTGTCCGACCCGGACCCCGGGGCCCGGCAGCGACGCGCGGCAGGCAACAGGCCTTTGGTACCAGCGCCCAGGGTCCCGCGTGCTCCGTGGGTACCTCGCGCCCGGGCAGGGTTCTGTGCCGGCTACGCCGCGGGACGCCCCGCCCCTGCCCGTGTCCCCCCCCCCCCCGCCCCCTTCCCATCAGGGAGACTCCCCAAGAGTAGGGGGCTCCCTCGGGGAAGGGGGCTGGCTGCAGCCGATCGCAACGGCCCCCCTCCCCCCCAGGTCTGGGCCACGAGAGGTTGCTTGTCTGAGAAAGAGTCGCCATTCGACACCATAAAAGGCCTCATTTTCCAGCCCCGTCGGTGCGAGCCCTGCACAGGCCCCGCCCCCGCCCCTCCCCGGGCGCGAAGCGCCAGCAGGGAACAGCCCCCGGAGGACCGGTGGGCTGGCACCACCGCACACCACGCGCGTTAGCCGGGACCGCAAACGAGGCGCTATTTGCGGCGGTCGGGCGAACCAACGGCACTTTCGGTAAATGGTGTTTTCCCATCGTCATATTGGCACTCGGGTCACATGCGCCCCTGTGCATGCAGGCCGGCGGATGGTCGTCCCCGCCCCCCCCCCCCCCCCGTGCCCCGGGGCCGCTGTTGTGCCTCGCCGCATGCGCCCACACACTTGGCACATACGGCGGCCGAGCTGGGAAGAATGCGCGGAACACCACGCCGCGGGCGGTCGACAAAAGCGCATGCACCCGGGCCCGGCCTCCCCCGGCGCGCCCGCCTGCCTCCCCGCCCCCCTGTCCAGGACTTGCGAAAGCCTCTCTGGCCAGGCGCGAATGCCAGGGTACACGCAAGCGAGCCCGCGATCAGCCCCCAGCCGAGCCCACCTTTCTGGCCCCCGCGCCGCCGCCCCCCTCCTCGCCGGCCTGGCTCTGGTACTCACTCCTCGGTTGAGCGCGCCCGGCTCCCCCCCCCCCCCTGGAACAGTGTGGGCCCCCGATCCGCCTGGCTGCGCATCGGAGCCACAAAATGAGGTCAAGCCAAAAGAAGGGGCGCGATGGCAGAAAGACAAAAAGCGGGAACGAGGCACCGGCCGAAACGAGATACATGGGGGGATTGTATAGTAAAGGGCCGAATCTAATCACAAGTGCATGGGCGGGAAAAGGGAGGGGAGAGGGGAAGGAAAAGGGGGGTGGTTCGAGGAGAGGCACAGAAGGGGAAATATGTGAACGTGCGCGGCGCATCGGCGGGGGAGGGGGAGGGACCGCACGTGCACGGACGCGCGGTGACAATGGCGAAGGGGAAGGGGGAGGAGGGAGGTACAAGAACGAGTGGCGAGGGGGAGGGGAGAACGCCTGTCTCTCTGGTCGGGGGTGAGGGCGGGGGGAGTGTGGGAGGAAGGAAAGAGGGGAGGTGGACGGAAGGGAAGGGGGGAAGGGTGGTGCGTCGGTCTCCCCCCGGCGCTGTCTCAGTGCCTCTCTCCAGCTGGCGCAGAGGCAGAGGGAGAGGAGGAGCAGAGAGTGATATAGCAGGGCCCCACACACACCCACACGCGGCCGCCGTGTGTGTGTGTGTGAGTGAATGAATGCGCGCCACCTGCGCGCATACGCACACACACACACACACACACACGCACGCACGCACATGCACACATCCAAATGTGCAGTGGGGGGGGGAAGGTGGAGGGGATGCAGGGAGGGGGGGGGGGCGGCGGAGGGAGGAGAGGACGACCCTTGCATTGGCGCGCACGCAGGCGCCAGAGTGCACAGGGGAGGAAGGGGGGGAGACAACAGGCGGGATACCCTCCCACACATCTCGACCACTCGTGTGAAGGGGCGGAAGAGAGGAGTCGCAGTGGGGGAGAGGAGGACTTTCTCCTGGCGATGGGACAGTGAGGGGGAGAGGGGGCCACACGGGCGGAGAGAGGTGACCCCCTGTGCCCGGTGCACCGCATGGCGCACGTGCAGGCGTTCAGGCGGGTACGTGTGTGTGTGTGTGTGTACGTGCGTGCGTGCGGAGCGGCGCACATATGGTGTGCACACGCTTCCCTCGACCCCGTCAGCCATTTGACACACGCATCCACACGTGGGCACACCCCATCATCATATCACCAACATCATCATCACCGGGGGAAAATGTGCCGCTGTTACTCATCAGTTGCCACCAGCAGGCGGAGCACCGGCGCCGGTGCTGCTGCCGCGGCCGGAAGTCCAGGACGAGGTGCCACTGCCGCTGTTGCCGGAGCGCGAAGAGCCGCCGGAACGCGAGGAGCCGCCAGAGCGCGAAGAGCCACCGGAGGGGAAGTTCCGGCCGCCGCCGCTGCTGGAGCCGCTGCCACCGCCGGAGGAAGACGAGGAGGAAGCCTGGCGGCCGGAGGAGCCGCTGCCGTAGGGGTGCGCAGCCGCGGCCGAGGAGGCAGTGGCCGGATCAGAGGAGGAGGGGTTCGACGAGGAGCGGTGGCCGCCGGAGCCGCCGGAGCGATGGCCGCCGGAGCCGGAGGTGCGGCGCGGGCCACCGGAGCCCGTGGAGGAAGAGAGCGAGGCACCGCCGGAGGACCCGGCACCGCCATGGCCGCCGGAGTTGGACATCGGGCCGAGAGCAGGCGACCCGGAGGCCGAGCCCGGGGCGGAAGAGCCACCGGCGCCGGAGCCGGAGCCCGTCGTCCGGCGAGGCCGGGTGCCACCACTGGAGGAGCTACCACGCGAAGAGCGCGAGGCCGAGCGATTGGAGATGGCGCTGAAGGAGGAATACTCGAAGTTTTTCCCGGTGAACCACTGGGGGAAGGACTGAAGGATGGGCGTGGAGGCGGCCGAGTCGGAGATCCAGATGTCGCACCGGGGGCGGTTCCCCAGGCGGAAGACCAGGCCGTTGATCTGGTTCTTGATCGAGTCGTCCTTGCCCGCAAGGAGACTCTCGGTCAGCACGGCCAGGATCATCTCGAACCACTTGGCGTCCGGCAGGTTGTCCGACACGCGGAAGCGACCGCCATTGCAGAAGGCCGAGTCCTCCCAGGCGGGCTTGTACCCGTCGCGGAAGATGTAGTAAGTAAAGGAGTCGGTCGAGCTGGCGAACGACGAGGGGGTGTGGATGTTGTTGAAGATCGACCAGAAGTCCTCGATCTGCGGGGAGGGAAGGGGGTGATGGGCCATGGGGAGGGGGCGCGCGCGGGTGCGTGTCAGAGGGAGGGAGAGAGGGCGCGCGCGGGTGCCAGGGTGGCGGGCGGGCGAGCGAGGGCGGGCGGGCCACAGAGAGAGAGGTGCGGCTGCCAGGGAGGGGGATGGCGCGTGTGGGGGAGGAGAGGGATGGGAAGCGCCCGGGCGAGATGGGCAGGGCGCCGGGCGTGCGCGTGCAGGGGTGTAGGAGGAGAGGTAGAGAGAGAGAGAGAGAGGGGGGAGGCGCACGGTCGTGATGTTGCCACAGTCGATGATGGAATCGGTCCAGGTATCGGCGCTGGGGGCGGCCGGGGCGGCGCCGGCACCGGCGGCGGCGGCGGCCGGCGGGGGGGTGGCGGCCGGCTCCGGGCGGGCGTTGCTGTCCTGGACAGAGAAGACCCAGGTGGAGGGGAAGGTGTACGAGCTCTGTCGGGGGGGGGAGAGAGAGAAGGGAGGGACAGGAAGGCCGGTGGGGGGGGCAGAAGAAGGAGACGGGTCAGGAGAGAAAGCCGGACGAGGACGAGGGGAGACAGAGATAGAGAGAAAGAAGGAGGGGGGGAGTTGCGCACGGAGGACATGATGGCTATTGACTACTGGAAGAAGCGCTGGAAGCTACAGGGCCTTGAGGAGTTTCCTTGGGGATGTGCAAGAAGGAAAGAGCTAAGGGAAGCACGACATCATGCGAGAGGGCAGGCAGGTTAGAGGAGGCGAGTGGCAGGAGGCCGGAAGCGCGGGGCCGGAAGCGCGGGGCCGGGCGATGGCGGGGGCTGGGCGGGGGAGGGGGTGCGGGGAAACATACAGGTGCGGGGAGCGACTGCCGGAATTCACGCGACGAAAGGCGGGAAACAGCAAGTGCAACGTGCGGGGGGGGGGGGAGGGGGGAGTTTGGGCGAGGAGGGGGGAGCTCAATATCCAAGGAAGATAGAGAGACAGCCAGGGGGAGGGGGGGAGGGGGAGGATGTAGCTTTCAGGAACTCCAGGCCGCGGGGCAGGGGGGACCTGGCGCGGGGCGTCGGAAGGCGGCAGGAAAGACGGGGGGCGGCGAGACCTCCTCTCTTTGTGATGCTCTCTCCGGGGGGGGACGAGGCGACGTATGGGGGGAGGAACGAAAAAAGGACCGATAGGGCAGAAGAGGGGGAGGGGGAGAGACAAGTGGAAAGGACGTGGGGCAGGGGGGGGGTAAGGGAGGAAAGGAGGAGGAGGATAGGTGCTCACGACCAGGTTGATGCCCGGGCTTCGGGGACCAGGAGGCTGGGGGGCGTGCTGAAGAAATTCAGCCCTCTCGCGCACGGGGAGGGCCCAATGTGTCTGTGCGCCGGGGGCGCAAAGCGCCCAGGGGGGGGAGACGCCGCGTTCGGGACGAGAGCAGCGGGGCACACCACTCTCAGGTGCCGCATCCCTGGACAACGAGCTGGTGCATGGCTCACAGGAACACCCCCCTCCCGACCTCACTACCTCAGTTCTGTTGCCCGGTCGGGGGGGGGGGGGGGGGCAAGGGGGGAGGCAGGGGCGAGGCGGGGGGGGGGGGCTGGGCGGACGAAGCGCCAGGGCCGGGGGGGGGGGGGGGGCGGTCGGGCAGCACCGGCCGCTAGCCGGGCGGGGCCGCCCGTGGGCAGGACGCCGCGCACACGTGGGCAGGGTGAGGCACGCATCGGGGGGGGGGGGGGGGCAAGGGGAGCGACGCCACCTGCTGGGCCAGTGGGCCATGAGCCGGTACGCGAATGTGCCGGCCCCGCGCTGCGCCCTTCGCCCGTTGTGCCCCGCCGCCCCGCTGGCGTGGCCGGGGTAGCAGCCAGTGGACGGCAGCACCAGCCCCAACTGGCCGCTGCGGGGGGGGCTGGCACCGGGCAGCCTTCTGGGATATGAGCCCCCGGCCGGCGCGCGTGCCTCGCTTAAGTACAGCTGGGCTGGCAGTGGTTGGCGAACTCCGGCGGGGGGGGGGGGGGGGCCGGGCCCTGCTGAAGGCCGGGTGGACCGCATGCGCCCCGCCAGGCAGCCGAGAAAAGCGGCAGGGCGAAGGCCTCCGCGAGCCGCCAGCCGGACGAGGACCAATGGGGATCTAGTCCCGGAGAACCTGCCCGGCGCGCTTTTCCATTGGCTGGGTGTCCGCCCCGCCCTCCGCCCGCCCCCCTTCTGGGCCGGGAGTTCGCGCGGGCAGCCCCAGAGCAAGGGGGGTCCGGAGTGGGCACCCCGGGGGAACACATACAGCCCCGGCCCGCACAGTTTGCCCCGGCCCGCGGCTGCTACGGCGACGCAAGTTATCGGATCGGTCCCCCGCTTGACTGGGGGGGGGGGGGGGGAAGGCCGCGCGGCCACGAGCCCTTGGTTGCCTGCCGCCCCTGCGCAGGAATGATACGCGAGCGATTCAGCCCTCCCCGCTCCCCCCCCCCCGAGGCGGAGGGACAGCTGAAGAAACAGCGCCTGGCCTGCCCCCTCCGAGAATATGTTCGGAGCATTATTTATTCCGCACTTTAAGAGCCCACACGGATGGCCTCGCAGGCACTCACGGGCGCGCACTCACCCAAGTCCACCGACAAACAGTTACCCTTGCCTACACTTCCCCTCCCCCCTCCGGGCTACGGAGAAAGAGTTCGCTCGGTCAAGAATTCCACACGGCCCCTCTTTCTTCCTGGGCCCTGGCGCGGGGGGGGGGGGGGGGGGGGGGGGCCGGGGACAACCACATGGGGGCCATCTCGAGAGCCCCGCCACCCCCGGGCCCGGGCCGCCCCCGCAGGGAGGAGCGCCCTTTTTCCCCCCCATTGTCGTCGACGCGGTCCGCTGGCCGGAGGAGCATCTCGGCGAAAGAAAAAAAGCGTGTCTTGCGTGTCCGGGCGTGCTTTTGCAGGCCGCTTGGGCTGGCGGCTCGCGCCGTCCCGGCGGAAAGGGGAGGGTGTTCATGAAAGACCCCAATGGACACCTCCTAAAGCCCTGGCAGAGTCCGAGTTAGTATAAACCCCAAGCATCAGAACCGGCGGGTCGGATCGACTGGCAGCCCGCGCCGCGCAGAGTTCCGGCCGCTGTCTAACCCAGTGCCGATTATCGCGCCAGGCCGTTGTCCTATTCGCCAGCCGAAGGGCCCCAAAATGCGCAGCCCCCCCCCCGCCCCGCCCCCGCCCCGCGCCCCCCCTCCGGCCATGCGCAGCTTTGTTGGCGGCAACGGTCACCATCCTGGACATGCAGAACTGCTCTTGGGCGCGCAGGAAGGCTGTATTTCGCCCTGGTCTTTCCCGGGGGGAGAGAGAGAGAGTGGGGGAGGAGGGGCAACACACGCGCGGCGTGCGCGAGCGTGTGTTGCCCCTCCTCCCCCGGGCGTGTCTATGTGGGTGTGTACTTTGCAGTGCGGCCTCTCCTGGTCCCCACCCGAGGGGGTGTTACCCCCTCCCGTGCTCGGGTCGCCGGGGGGGGGGGGGGAAGGTCACTGCGGAGAGAGCGAGAGCCTCATGGCAAGGTGCCAGTCCGCATGCTCCGGCATCTGGGTCACCGGGATATTGCGCTGGCAGTCCGGGCATACCTGCCACAGGGACTGCGCCGGCCGGGGGGAGGGGCTAGCGGCTGCCGGCGGGAACTCCCCCGGGTTTCGGGGAGGCGGCGTGCCAGGCGCCGAGGGCGGCGGTGGCGACACCGGCGGCGGAATGTCCGCGAGGCGGGCACGTTTGTTGGGCGACGCCGGGGGCGGGCCCCCGCCGGGGGTGGCATCCAGCGCTGGCGCCTGATCGGCCGCCAGCCGGGCGGCCCCTTGCTGGTCGTCGGCCGCCTTGAAGTAGCTGAGGATCGAGCCCCGAGGCTTGAACACATGTGTCAGGTCCACCAAATGCGGCCGCGGCCGGTGAACGTCCTCATACGAGGCGAAGCGTGTGGATAGTGGGGCTGGCGTCAGGTCGACTGGCGCCGGTTTGGCGGGCCCCGGCAGGGCGGCAAAGAGTGAGGCCATCGATGAGGCCGGAGACGCCGAGGGCGATGCCCTGCTGCCGCTGCCGCTGCCGCTGCCGCCGAGGCGGAGGGCTCCTCGCCGGCCCGGGGAGGCCACCAGACTGCGCCTGGCCGGGGATCGGCTCCCGGGCGTCTCGGCCAGCGAGACCCCGGGGCGCCTGCTCCCCGCCTGGCGTGGTGTCGAGGCGCCCGGCGCCACCGGGGGAAGCGACGACGGCGGCGTCCCCGGCCCCGGGACCGAGTACAAGTCCAACGCCGAGGATGTGCCCTCGGCGCCGGGCCTGGTGTAGAATTGCTGGAGGGTTGTCTGCCCGGGAGCAGGCGCCACGGCCGCGGGGTGGGATGATGGCGGGGAGTCGGCTGCCATGGCGGCCATGCTGCGAGGTGTTGCCGGGGCGGCATTGACATCCAGGAAGAAGCTGCTGTCCTCCGGCAGCTCGTCCACCGGCACGGCGCACAGGAGCACCGCCGGCGACTCGGACAAGGCCGTTAGCGGAGCGAAGTTGGTCACTCCAAGAGCCATGAAGGTGCAGGGGAAGAGCTTTTTGAACTGCCGAAGGGGGGGGGGATGGAGTTGCAGGGTGGTGGATCATCGGAGAGATAGATGGAGATAGACAGGCACAGGGAGGGCAAAGGAAGGGGAGGATGAGAGGGAGGGGGGAGGGAGAGGGGAAGGAGAGAAGAAGGAGAAGGAGAGAGGAGGGAGAGAGGTAGAAGGGAGAGAGGTAGAAGGGAGAGAGGTAGAAGGGAAAATAGATGTCAGTCATGCAGAGGGTGCGCGAGGCATACGCCAGGTCGGTCGAAAGAGACAGGGAAGAAAAGACCAGGGGGGTAGAGGGGCGGTTTGGTGGCGAACCTTGTGGAAGAGCTCCTGCGTTAGCCGCCGGACGATCGGCTCGATAATCAGGAAGAGCTCGCGGTTGAGCTGAACCGAGGTGAGCGACAAATGCTCCTCCGGGAGCTTCTCCTCCCCAGCCGCCTTCTCGGCATCCGAGCTGTGCTTTGCACCCAGCAGCAGGCGCAGCATCGACATCGGCGCATGAGGGAAGGGGACCGACCGACGAAAAAGAGGCCCAACACCCTCAAGAGCAAAGGCCACCTGGAGACTCTGGTCAGAGGAGGGGGTCCCGCTTGTCGCGAAGAGGCGAGGACACCGACAAGCAGGCACACATGCAGACAGAGGGGCGGGAGACACGCACCGAAAAGGCCCGTGGCCAGCGGGTATGCTCGCGCAGCTCGACGCATATCCGCCGTGAAAGGTCACTTGACAACAGACGCTGCCATCGGTCCTGCACGATGGCATTCAGGATGGGCGGGCGCAAATGACGCGAGGCTGTCAGGGAGGAAAGCAGCCTCTTGGACCTGACTGCCAAGCAGAGGCAGCAGGGGCGGATGGTTAGACTGGGCATGCCCCAGGCGGATGGGGCCCGCCCGAGCCCGGTGGGCCATTTCATGGGTTTCCCTTTGGATGTGCCTTTTCCCTTCTCCTCCCCCCCCCCCTCTCTCTCTGTCACACACACACACACACACACACAGGCAGGCCCCATGGACGCAAGTACGCACCAACCTCTGTGCACCGGCCCCGAAGAAGAGCCCACAGCCAAGACACCCGGTCCTGGATGGCTGCCTCGCCCATGCCCGGGCCACCGCCGGTGGATGCATTCCCCTTCCGGTCGACCTCATGACCACCAGGGCCCTCATCATCGGACTCCCCACCGCCATGCATCCGATCGTCGCTGGCAACCAGAGCCGCCCGAAGATCCGCCCGACTGAGGGCCCACGCATCGGAGGCCACCCGCACGCCGAACAGCGCTTGCAGGGCCATGCCCAGCTTCCCGCCAAGCGCTCGGATGGACTTGAGCTCCGATCGCCGGAGGACATACTGCACTGCCGATTGCCCGGGGACATCGGGCCCCGGGGTTTCCGGATCCACCTCGCCGAGCTCTGCCAGGTGGCCATCTGCAGGCTGGGCGCCGCCACTGCCCGGGCTGGCCCGGACAACCGACTGGCCGTCCGGCTTCCGCCAAGAGGTGGCCAACTTGGCCAGCAGCTTGTTGTGCGCCACGCCGGTGGAGGCGGTCAGGCCGAGCTCCGAGCGGACGGCCGCGCGGATCTCCTGCCCAAGCAGGGCCGCCCGGTGGAGGAGCACGTCCTCCAGCGCCACCAGGGATGGACCTGCATCGGGGGCGGCGCCCGGGACGGCTTGAGGCAGGCCGATGCACTCGCCGACCAGTGTCCAGTCCACCGGGAGCCGAGCCCCGGAGTAGGGCGTCGATGATTGCATGGCCGCGATGAAGGGCGCGCGACCGAGCTGATCAATGGCCTCAACCAGGATCCGGTGCGTGACATCCAAGCACGCCTCGTCAATGCTGCACTTCTCTTTGCCGCCCGAAAGATCATCCATGTCAGACCAACCCAATGTGCTTGACCTGCCGACGCAGAGAGAAGGAGAGAGAGAGAGAGAGAGATAAAAATACACACACACACACACACGGGCATGGGCACGCAAAAGATGGGAGGGCCGACCCTTGTGCGCCACGTACCAACAACGTCACCAAAGCGATTGAGCAGATTGATCAGCCGCCGGCCCTCGGCCCGGTAGTGCTCCAGGTGCACTCGGCACTGGTACCGGTTGGCGGAGATCTCCTCCTCGGCTAGGCGCTCGAGAAGGGGCGCATCTGCCGGGGTATATGGCTGGGCGCGGCCGGCCGCCACATCGGCCGCATGCCGGCGCTGGGTGTCTCGAGATGGCCCGACCCCGGCCACCAGCGTGGCATACGGCGACCCCGGCGGGCCGGGCTCGGTCACCGGGTCCGACGGGAAGAAGGCCGTGTCGCAGTCGGTGCAGTCGGCCCGGCAGCGCCCGGCGGCATTGGCATCTGACGATTGGAAGGGGCTGGTGTTGCTGCGCCACAGGGGTGCATGGGGCAGGGCAATTCCCGGGCACAGGCGTTTGGCTTCCTGGGCCGTGGTACTGCGCGTGATGCCGAAGGCTCGTGCCGCGTAGTTCGATGCCAGCAGTCCGTGGTACTGGCGCACGGCTGGTTCCGGTGTCAGAGGTGGGCGGACACGCCCCGCCCGTCGTCTGCAGGGGGGGAGGCCGAGGAGGCAGGGACAAAAGGGGCCAGCTCCCGGATGAAGGGGAGAGGCAGGGGGGGAAAAAAAAAGAGACACGGAGGGGGAGAGCGACGGCCGCAGCAGAGGCCCACGCACCGAGCGGCACATCCGGCGAGAGGTTCAGTCGCTTGGCCTCAATTTGCTGCGAAGGGGGCACTTGGTGTGAGGGCGAGGCGCACGGCGCCGGGGCAGAGCTGAGGCAGCGCGGCGCAAACGTACGGCAAAGTAGCAGTCCATGTCCAGGTGTATGACCAGTCGAAAGCGGCTGAACCGAGGAGAGGCCAGGACCTGCCGTGCCCAGGCGGCATTGCCACCACGGTCAGCCCCCTCCCCGGCCGGCGGCGGCGGCGGCGGCGGCGGCGGCGGCCGGGAAGGTAGCGCCCCGCCGAGGGGGGGCGGCGTGTCGGGCATCATCGAAGGAAGCGAAAGGGGAGCAACGAGGAGGGCATGTGGGAGGTGTGGCAAAGCTAGGAGGGGGAGGGGGGGGGGGAGGGGGCAGGGTGTCGGCACTGGGGTTCCACACAAGCCGAGACGCATGCTTGAATGACGGCCGGCGCATGCGACGCCCGGTGCGAGGGCCGCCGGCCGCCGGCCGCCGGCCGCCGGCGGGGATGGGATCGATCTTAGTCCGATCGCCCGAGCGGATGGCTCCCGGGGTCCCGGGGGCCGGGCCTCAGATCGCCGGGCGAGCGGGGGTGGGCGGGTGGGGGCAGTGGGCCCGGCCGGGCCAAGCCCCCGGGGGCAATGTGAGACGCCGATCCGCTGGCCCCTCCGGCAGCCAATTTCACACACAAGTGGCGCGCGCATTCGCGTTCGTCCGCCGCGGGCTGCCTGCCAACGGCCGGCCCCGGCGCCACTGCCGACGGAGGGGAAACGTGATACGGCAGCTCAGCCTGACCTGTTCTGAGCCGGCGCCGGAGTGCGGCATCCTAGGGGAATTGGCGTCTGCCCGCCAAATACGCCCCCCCCCCCCCGCCCCTTCCCCGCTGCCAGTGTGTGTGTGTGTGTGTATGTGTACAAGACACGCATGTGCGGCGTGTGTTGTGTATCTCTGTGATGGGGCCGGGGCCTCAACACGCCCGACCCTGGAGGCGCAGCGTCAAAAAATGGCCCCCACCGCGGCTCGGACATGCCGGTGTGCGTCGCCGCTCCGCGCCCCCTCGCGCCCGGCCCATTCGGCAAATGAGCGCACATTTGGCGCGAGCCAGCTCCCTTTGGCCATCACTTCCCCGCGCCGGCGGCCGGCTTTCATGCCTGCACAGCCAGATTGCCCCCCCCCCCCCCCCCCCTGCTCGCGTCCGAAGGTGACTAGCTGGGCGGGTGCCCTCCTTCGCGCCGCCTTGATCTCGGGCATTTTTCGCCGGCCCTACACTCGCCCCCGCCATTCGGACCCGGTATTCTTCTTCTTCTCCTCCTCCTCCCCCTCCCCCTCGCGCTGCCCCGGCTCCCCTCCACATACACCTCCCCGCCGCCATCCTTCTCGCGCTCGACCAGCTTTCGCTCCCTTCGAGTGTGTGAGAGAGACCCCTCCCCCTGATCCCGGCGCCCAGCGGCCAGCCGCAGAGCAGGTAGCTCCTGCTTCCCCCCCCCTCCT
>NW_009242975.1:461119-477263 GCF_000388065.1 Fonticula alba
CCCTATGCATCCTCCTCGTCCTTCAGACATCTGACTCTCCCTCTCGGTGCCCCGCCCGGCATTTTAGACACATCATGGCCGCCATTCCCCCCTCCGGGCTGGAGGCCCCGATCTCCGGGGCAAGCTGGGTCAACAGCCAGCTGGCGCCGGTGGTCGGTGTCTTCAGCAGCCGCGACGCGGAGGCCCTTTGCCGGACCAACAACATGAGCGTCGTCGAGATGTTGCGGGCCTTCAGCCGCATTGGCAGAAAGCGTGCGTGCCCCTCCGGCTCCCCCGGCCCGGCTGCCGGGCCCTCCCCTGCCCGTGCCACCCAGCTCACAGACGCCTTCGTCCCCCCCCCCCCCCCCCCCCCCCCCCCCCCCCCCCCCCCCCCCCCCCCCCCCCCCCCCCCCCCCCCCCCCCGCCCCGATGCGACAGTCGAGGTCACCGACATGACCGGTCAGCGGCGGCCGATCGCCGAAATGCATGTGCGCTTCCTGTCCGGCTCGGAGCTCGAGGCCGCGGCCGCCACCTTTGGCCACGAGGTCTTCAACACGCCAAGCCGCCTGGCACAGCTATCCGCCTCGATGGCCCTGGCGTCCGGGACCGCCGCATCCGACCCGACGACCGACCTGCAGCAGCAGTACCCGGGCCCCGGTCCGGATGCGAGCTGCCTGGACACGGGGGCCGGTGTCGGGCCCCCGAGCACCGGGACCGATGCTGATCGGCCGGCCCGAGCCGACTCGGTGTCCAAGTACATTCGCGGATCGAGCATCACCGATTGCGCCCCCTGGTTTGGGGCCTTCGCTGACCAATTTGCCGGCCGCGTCCCGCCAAATGAGTTCGACTATCTGTCCCACCCGGTGGTCTGTGCGTTCAGCCCCTCGGGCCGGGCTTGGTCCCCCCTCGCCTGCTGCTCCTGTGCCGGCCATCTGACGTCTCCCCCTCCCCCACGCGTGCACGCACACACGCGCACACGCACACACGCACAAACGCCTGATGCACGCAGACCTGTGTGTTCTTGCCTCGCACGAGCCCAATCCCCTGGAGAAGGCCCGGGCGATCTTCCGCTCGGCCAGCACCACCGGATCCAACATGTTCGACCTCACCAACATCAGGGCCTTCTATGTGGTGCTGCATGACGCGTCGCGCGATGTCCTGCCGGCATCCACCCCCGGCCATGTGGCTGCCTCTTCGCCACAGCAGGGCCTGCTGGACTCGCTGCGCTCTTCGCTCGGGCAGAATGTCCGCGTGCTGACGCTCAATTCCCAAACCCCAGCACTGGACCCGCTGACCCGGCCGCTGGCCGACTGGCCGTGGTACCGGCTGACGCGGCGCCGGCCACCGGCTCTCGCGCCCGCAACTGCCCCCGGAGCCACTGGCAGCTCCAGCGCCGGCACGTCGGATCCGAGTGCCGGCGTCGCGCCCGGGCTGGCGGCCGATGATCCGCTCGGGGCCGGGCTGGCCCAGTTCCCGGCCCGGGCCTCGGCGCCGGGCTCGCCGCAGCACGACCCGCAATCCTATGCCGGGGCCCAGCTAGCTGATGGCGATGTCCAGGCCATGCGCCAGTTTGTCGAGGATTTCGTCGAGAGCGTCATCCTGCCGAAGATGGAGTCCAGCTGTCACCAGTGGAATGTGCAGGTGGCCAACCAGCGTCGTGGCTTTACCGGGCGCCTGTTTAGCGTCGGCCGGCGGTACTTCTCCAGCGGCCCGGGCGGCGGCGGCTCCAGCGGTGGCAGTGGCTCCACCGGGGGCGGGGCTTCGGCCGGCACGTCCGGCGTCCCCGGCACCGGGGCCCTGATCAACCATAGCAGCCCCGAGGCCTTGCTCCGGCGTTTGGCGGACTTTTCGCTGCAATTGCAGGATTTCAAGTTCGCCCAAGAAATCTACAGCATCCTCAAGCGGGAGTTCGGGCCCGGCCGGACCCCGGGCCATGCCGGCTCCCTGCACGAAGCCCTCGGCGTGTGTCTCTTCCATGAGGAGAAGTTTGACCAGGCGGCGGCGGCCTTCTCGACGGCCCTGGCGGCCTACATGACCCCGGACCGGGGGCGCCTGCCGGTGCTTGCCCTGCGCGCGGCCCTGGTGACCGTGGCCCTGTCCCGGGGGCGCCTCCGCTGGCGGGACATCCAGCAGGCCCTGCAGGCGGTGGCCGGAGATGCCATCGACCATGTGCAGCCGGGCCCGGCATCGCCCCTGGACGCCTTGACCGGGGCCCGACTGCCCGGGAACATCCCCTCCCCCTTGCCCGGGCCGGACATCACGCCGGCCGACAGCCTGCGAGCCGGGCTGCTGCAGGAGCAGCTGGCCTTGACGCTGCTTTTCGGCCGGCCGGATGCGCGGGCTGCCCACTCCCGGCGCTATGCCCTGCACATGGCCCTGGCGGCGGAGCGCTTTGCTCGGGCCCAGCAAACCGGCCACGCGGTGCGGCTGGTGGCCGGGGTGTTGCGCCTGTCCGCGCTGGATGGCCCGAATGCCGGGGCCATTGGCGTGGCCTCGGCCGCCGGCTGGACTGGGGTCGAGGCTTGGGCCCGGCAGCGCCTGCAGGGGCTCCTGTCGCCGGAGCACGCGCCACTTGATCTGCTGCATCTGGCCGCAGTCGGCGCCTCGGCTGTCAGCCTGCTCCGCCATGTTGCATCGTCGGGCACGCCGGTTGCCCCGCCTGCTGGGTCTACGCCGCCCGATCCCGGGCTGCTCTTTGCCCTGATTTCCGCCTGGAAGCATGCCACCAAGACCCTGGATGCTGCCGGGGGTCGCCCGGCCCTGCCGGGGCCCGCTGGCGGCGCTGTCCCCCCCGGGGCACCATCCATTGAGCGTCTCTTCCCGGCCGGGGAGCAGGCCCTGCCGCTCAGTCATCTGCTGCATTGGCGCCCGGGGCGCAAGGAAATCGGCGTCCTGGTGCACTTCCCGTTGGTCTGCCCGCGGGAGGGCATCCACACGCTGGTCAGCCGGGCGACGGTCGGCGGCTTGGCCATGGCGGCCCTGCCCCCAGCGGCCGATGCCCAGGATGACATCCAGCAGCTCACCGGAAAGGAGGCCCAGCTGAAGGGGGAGCTCCGCCTGGCGACCGAGTTTGCCGGGCGCCTGCGCCAGGAGCTGGGCCTCGGTGGCACGCCCTCCTTCTATGATTGGGAGCGCCTGGCCGTGTCGGCGGGCATTGTGCCGGCGGCGACCGGCGGAGCTCTGCGGCAGCTGGGCGCGGCCGCAGCCTCGGGCCGAGTCCCGGCCAGTCGGGTGTCGATGGCCGACCGCACGCAGCTGGTGGCCGCGCTGACGGGCAGCCGGCCGATCCTGACCCGGCTGCCGACGGAGCAGCAGCAGCAGCAGCAGCAGCAACAGCAACCCCTCAAGAGCGAGGCGGGCCCGGGGGCATCGTCACCGGGCGATGGCTCGGCCAGCGAGCCGGCCGGCTGGTGGGCCGGCATCGAGCCGAATGCCTTGCGGTCGGTGGCCGCCTTTCCTGACCGGCTCCGGTCGCACGGCGGCCTGGCGGTGTCTTACGCTTCCGGCGATCCGGTCAGCATTGTCATTCGCATGGGCAATCCCCTGTTGGTGCCATTGCTGATGTACCATATGCAATTGGAGCTGGAGCTGGTGGCCCCGGGCCCGGAGCCCGGCAGCCTGACCACCTGCACCGTGATGTCGGCCACGCGGCATTCATTTGTCTGTGTGGAGGCGCAGCGTGAGCTGTCTCTGGCGTTCTTGCTGCCAGACGCGGCACTTGCCCAGCCTGGGGCCGTGTTGACGGCCACCGCACTGCACTTCCTGTTTGCCGGGGTGGTGCCCTGCGTCCGGCCCCTGGGCCGGGTCTATGGCTCGGCCGTGGATCTTGGCAGCGGGGCCACCTTGGCGTCGCGGGTGCACCAGCTCCCCTCCGGCCGAGTGGCGCGCTCCGGCAGTGTCCCCTCCTCGCCGGCCACCGGGCCCCTCTCTGCGGCCATCGGCGAGGCGCGCGCGCGTGTGCTCAGTGCCGTGGCTACTGGAGCGGCCGCGACCGGCGCCGCGATCGACACGCGTCAGGTGGAAGCGGCCGCGGCCGCGGCCTCGGCCATCGACGACTGTGTGCGTCTGGTGACCGGCCCGGCGCGCGGGCTGCTCCGGCTGGACTGGCGCGAGGATGGCCGCCATGAGGAGCCGGAGCCCGGTGCCGATGGGCCGCCGGTCACGGTGTCCCTCCTTTCGAGCCAGACAAAGCGCACGACCCTGACGCTGACCAACATCGGCACGGTGCCGGTGTGGGGCCCGGTCCGGGTGGCCGTCTCCCACAGCGGGTTCCTGGTGGTCGAGCCGCCGTCGGCTGGGCGCTGTGGGGCCGAGGCTTGCGGCGCCGAAGCCGGCATCGAGTGCTCCTCCTCCGATGACGACGACGAGGATGGCGAGGCCACTGGGCTGGTGGTGCGGGCCCCGGTGGCCGCCGATGCTGGAGCCTCGTCGGCCTGCCGGTTTGTGGTGGCCGACAACAACATCCGCGACCGATCGGTGATGGAGTTCCACCTGGCTCGGGAGGCGGCCCTGGCCCCGGGGGCCAGCATGCCGGTGACGGTGTTCGTGCGGGGCGAGCGCTCCGGCCAGCACCGGCTCCGCGCCCTGGTGGCCCATCAGACATCCCCCGGGGGGGTGGCCTCGGCCGCCGGGCCGGCATCGGCCGATGGGCCCAGCTGGCTGGCCGCGCGCGCCGAGCTGCACATTGATGTGCAGCCTGTCAGCCAGGTGAGCACCACATTGCTACATCCAGCCGGGGCCAACCGGCGGCCGATTGTCTGCCTGGAGGCCGAGCACCTGGCCCCGTCCGGCGGCCCGGGTGGCGGCGCCGGCGGACGCGCCGGGCAGCACCTGGTCCTGGAGCAGATCTTCTGCCTGTCAACCGGGTGGTCTCTGCGCCCGATGGACCCGGCCAATGTGGCCGACCGTCGGGCCATCCGCGCGGCCGGCGGGGTCCTGCCTGCCGGCACTCCGGCCAGCGAGCCCGGCATGCGTCTGGCACCGGGGGAGGCGTTTGTGCGCTTCTTCGAGCTGGTCCCGGCGCCGGCGGTCGAGCAGTTGTCCCTGCCAGCCGGGCCGGGGGGCCAGCCGGTGCAAGTGACCCGGCCACTGTCGGCGCCCCCGGGCCCGGGGGGCACCTGGTCTGCCACCTCCTTCGAATGGGACCAGGCCGTGGGGCTGTATGCCATGCTGCGGGCCGATCGAACGGGGGCCCAGGTGCCGGCCTTGCGGCCGGTGGCTCTGCGCGTGCAGGCGCTGCTGCCGGAGGCGGAGCCCGGGTGGTCGGCCCTTGACACCTCGCAGCTTGTGCGCTGCCGGTCGGTGGCCATGCACGCGCGCCTTACTTCCACCTACAAGGCCTCCAGTGGGATCTTCAGCGCGGCGGCCTGGCAGACGGCCCAAAGTGCCGGCCGGGCCATGCCGACCCTCTCGGCGGCGGCCGTGTCGCCGTACGACTCGGTCCGCGGGACGTCCAGCTGGGCGCCACCCGGGTCCGGGGAGGCCTTCGCCGCCAGCGATGTGTGGGAGCGCCAGGAGGTGCCAGATGCCCAAGTCCCCTCGGCCGACTGGTGGCGCGTGGTCGGCGGCCGTGGGGGGGCTGCCCCAGGCCACGGTCCGGCCCCCGGGGCGGGCTCTTCGGGCTCGGATGTTCCCCTGGCCGCGGCCTGCATGGCCGCTGCTCCTGCCACTGCCACCGGTGCGGTGGCCTCCTCCTCGACCGGGTCCTTGGCTTGCTCCTCCTCCTCTTCCTCCGGGCTTCGGCCAGGTGGCGGCCCTGGCGGGGTGTCGAATGCCGCGTACAGTGCCCGGTGTCCCTTCGGCCTCTTCGACAGCACCACGGTGGATCTGTGCGTCCGGTGGCGCCTGGAGCCGATGGGCGCCGCCGCGAATGCCGGGGCGGTGGCCCCGGCGCGCGGCATGCACATGGTGACCGCGGTGGCGGTGACATCTCCCAGTGCTCGGGCGGCCGGATTCCAGGACCCGCCCCTGCTGCCGGCGACGTACCTGCTGCATAGCCCCCGGCCGCCGGGTCCGGTGCCCCAGTACTTCCCGCTGCCGGGGCGCGCGTGTGGCTGTGGCTGCGGCCGGGCCACTCGGAGCCGGCGTCTGGCCCGTCTGGACCTGGCCGGTGCCGGTACCGAGCATTCGGCCACCGTGGCCGTGGAGCAGCTCCGCCTGGATTTGACGCGGCTGGGTGCCCTGCCGGCGGAACTGCAGCAGCTGGCTCGCGGTGGAGGGTCGTCGCACTTGTCGACCGGCAGCGCGTCGGCCCTGGCACTGGGCGCCGATGAGACGCTCCAGCAGGCGGTTCTCGGGAAGGCCCTCCTGGACTCGACGCGCCTGGAGCGCGAGGCCATGGCCCTGGAGCTGGGGCTGGTGGCGGCAACCACGCCGGCGGCCCCTGGGGCAGGCCGGGTCGGTGGCGAGGCGCTTCGGATCCCGGCCGGCGGGTCGGTCCTCCGGGCTGCGCTGACCCTTGCCCAAGGGCCGAGTGGGGGCGACCTGGCCAGCATGCGCGGCCCCACCTGCGCGGCCACCGGGCGCCAGCTGTGGCTGGTGCCCTGTACATTGAGCGTGCGCAATGTCTCGGCCCACCGGTGCTTCGATTACTGCATCGATGTGCGCAATCCGGACACCATGGCCGGGTCCTCCGGCGCCGGCGACCCGCTGGGCGCGGTTTTGTGCATCGGCCTGACCCGCACGGCCGGCAGCCTGACTCCTGGCCGGGAGCTCCGGCTGGCAGGGCAGCTGGTCATGGCGCTGCCCGGGCCGGCCGATGCCGGGGTCCGGCTGACTGCCGGGGCTCTGCGGCTCCCGCACTTCGATGTGTACTTCCGGCCGAATCTCCCCCATCGTCTTGAACCGCTGGTCCGTTTGGATGAGCTAGCCCCCCCGGCGCCGCACCAGTTCCTGGCAACCGCCAGCCCGGGCCAGCCGGCGGCTTTCACATTCTCCATTGACCTGGCGGCGGTTCGCTTGCAGATCCTGGAGATGGCCTCGCCATCGGGTCCCTCGCCGGTGTCTCTCCCCGTGGAGTCCGCCACCACGGCGGCTGCATCGTCCTCCGGCTGACGGGGGTCTGGCCCGCGGAAAGGAGGACCGATCCAGCGGGGGAGGGGCGATCCCGCCGGGCGCGGGCCCCTTTCTCTCTCTCTCTCTCTCTCTCTCTCTCGGCCTTTCTGCCCTCCTGGGTCCTTTGCCCGCTTTCTCGCTTCCTCCCCCCCCCTCCCCCTGTTTCCTTCTGGGCATCCAACACATGCGCATGGATCGTGTGTGTGTGTGGGATGAGAAATACACACTCACAACTATGCGTTGGCAGTCCGGGCATCTCCCTGGCTGACATCCGCGTTCGGGGGCGGGGGAGAGACTGGCCGGCGAGCGCGTCCCCACGCCACAGTGTGAGGCCTGTGTGGTCGTGTGTGTGTGTGTGTATGTGTATCTCTCTATGTGCACGCGCGCGCGCTTGCGGCCAGTCCGGGGAGGTTTGGGTCTCCGCGGCAAGGCAGGAGGGGCTCAAAACCACGCCACCAGCCCATCCTGCCTGCTGCTCCGCCCTTGTTCCTTTTCCTCGCAAGCAAGTCACTTCCATCCTCCTCTTTGCCACATGCTAGTCCGACATGCCCTCGGAGGCGCCACAGTTCAGTCGCTGGCGCGGCGGGCGCGATCTACTTCCACGGCGGCCGGCCCCCCTCGGCTGCCGGCCACCACGAGGATGACAGCGGCCGCGGCCACGGCCACGGCCGCCACCATTGCTGCGGCCACGGCCACGGCCGCCATGAGCCCCGACAAAAACCCCGCCACCGGTGCTGCTCTTCGGTCGATCGCCCTTCGCGGGGCCCCCCGCAAGAATGGCCTCGGGCCGGGGCTCTTCTACTCGCTGATGATGGATCGGCGTCGGTGCGCCGAGATCGGCGAAGCCAGGCATCCGAGTGAGGCGGCCACCGCCACGGCGGCGGGGCCCGTGCCTTCCGGGGCCGGCGCCGCAAGCATCCCTTCCGTGTCTGGGGTCGAGTGTTGCATGAGCGGCTGCGTCAATTGCGTGCTGAACGACGTTTTCGAACAGGCGGCCGCGGCTGAGGAAAGGCCCGGCGCCGATGCAGGCCCCCCGGCCGCCAATGTCGACCCGTCGATCAGCGCCTTCCTGGCCTTGGAGAGGCGCCTCCGCGCCAAGGCCGCTGCCGATGCCGCTGGCGGCGGGAGCTAGAGATCGCACGGGGGGAGCGTCCATGCCCTCGCATGATCCGAGCCCCCAAATACACCCAATGACCTTGTGAGCACATGACCATTTATTTCGCATCGGGGCGGGGGGCGGTCTGCGCCGCGCCTGTCCCTGCGTCCTCCGATGGCTCTCTGTTTGCCCGCCCCCTCGTTCCTTCTCTCTCTCTCTCTCTCTCTCTCTCTCCCTCCCTCTCTCCGCCCTCCGCCGCGTTCTGTATTTTTACGGGCCTCGGGCGTGTGCCCCTTTTTTTCCCTGTGGGACCCATGGGCCTCGGAGCGCCGCCGGACACTTCCCAGCGCTCAACCCCGCCGGGACGGAGGTGGCCCCGGGCGCGGGCTGGCTCATTTCCGATGGGCAGGACATTCTTCCCACAGTGGCTTACAGGGGAGCTATGCTCCTCGAACCCTGGAGTCCGCATTCCTCCTCGGCGCGCGCCGGTGATTAGGGTTCGTAAGGGGGCATTTCGTCCGTCCCCCTCCCCCCCGCCCCCGCCCCCCGGCACGCCTTGGTGGCACGGTCGCTGACTCCGCGGGTGTGGACCGAGGGCCCCGGGGCCCGGCCGAAGATCTTGTCCCGCGTCTGATGCTGTGGGGGGGGGCGGGCGCCGGGGGGGGGGGGGGGGGGGGGGGGGGGGGGCGGCACAAGAGCCGAGTGTGTCTATGTGCGTGCGCATGCCCGGCGGAGGGGCCGACGAGGCGGGGGGAGGCTGCAGAACCACACCCATCCGAGCTCGGCGCCGCGCGATAGGCCCCCTCTCTCTCTCCTCGCCCCCCTGTTTGGCTGTCCGCGAGAAGGCGTGTGTGTGTGTGGGGGGGGGGAGCCGGCCCGGGTGCGCCGCCCTCCCATAATGTCGGCTCGCCTGGGTCCGCCGCACGAATTGCCAACGGCCTGCTTCGCCGGCCCCGTCCTGCGGCCCCCCCCCCCCCCCCCCCCCCCCCCCGCCCCCAGGTGACAGTTGGGCGCGGGTCGTCCCTCATTCTCGGCTCCGGGGGCCTTTTGGTGCCCGGGCAGCCGCGAGACGCCGGGCCGGTGCCGCGGCAACGCCAGGTCGCTGGGCACGGGCACTCTCCCCCCGCGGCCCATTCCTGGCCCCCGGGCCTCTGCCGCTCCGAGCCCCCGGCGTGGGGGGGGGGGGGGGGCCTCCCCACCCCGTTGTTCAATACATGCAAGCGCAGACACGCACTTGCTTCTCCGGGCGCTAGAGACGCCCCCCCGGGTCCCGGCCCCAGCCCCAGCCCAAGAGGCGTGTTTCCTCCTATCGCATCATACCGTGTGCGCGCGCGCGTGCGGAAGGCGGCCATTTCCAAAGGGCGGGAGGGGGGCGCCGGCGGAGTCGCGGGCGGGGGAATGCACCAGCCCGCGAGCCTGCGTAAGTGCGTCGGTGCCCCGCCCCCACCCCTGGCCCGGGGGCGCGGGGCATGAACAATGTGCGGCGAATGATTCATCAGCCCCAATTGGCCACCCATCGCTGCGTCCTGTCAGAGGCAGCCCCACAAGCATGCGGGGTGTTTCCTACACGCGTGCGGCATGAGCGAGGAGCACCCCGCATGCTTGCGAGCGCGAGCGCGCAAGCGCGGTGAGGGCGCGTAAACAAAAATGCCCCGGGCCGGGCCGGTAGCAAGCCGGGCCGGGACTCCGGCCGGAGGCATCATGCCCGGCCGGCCCCCGCTGGCGCCCCTTTCCAGGCCCGACGCGGCGCCCCGCGCACCCCGAGCTGGCTGGCCTCGCCAGTCCCTGCGGAGTGCCCCCCCCCCCCCGAGTCCGGGCGCCCATTCCTGTGCCGTACCCCCCTCGCACATTGGCCAGTGTCGGCCAGACGGCTGCCCCCCCGCCCCCGCCCCCGCCCCCCCCCCTGCCTCGGCCCGCATGCTTCCGCCGCCGCCGCCGCCGTTTCATGCCCCGGGGCCCGGCTCTGTGGCCGGACACCGCTGGCGTGGCCAGACCGACCTTGCAATCGGATTCTCCCCGATCTCCTTTTGAGAGGGAGCGCCTCCGTGGTTCGTCGCCCGGGGCGGCGACCGCCATCCCCGCTCCGTCCTCCTCCTCGCCGCGCCGCCCCCTCCTCCTCGCCGCGCCCCCGCTTCTCCTCCCCTCCCCCTGTCTGCTCCTCGCCCCTGCCCCGAGGGAGGCCGAACTTGAGGTCTCGCGCGCGCGCGCGATCGCTCCCCTCCTCCTTCCCCCCCCCCCACACGCACACATCCCTCCTCTCTCCCCCCCTCTCTTTCTTCCTCCCTCCTCCTTCACCATGACGGACGTATATGCCCCACTTACGCACGCGTATGAGGCCTTCACGGCTGCGCCTCCTGGAGAGTGGTCCGTCCTCTGACTCGGTCCTGTCGCTGTCTCTTGCTGGCCACGCGCTCACCCCTCCCCCTTTGCCCCATTGGTTCCCCCCCCCCCCGCCAACATCGTTGTAGGTTCTCCGTCCGGATCGCCGGCAAGGCCGGGCCGCAGCTCGGCCATTCCGGGTCCGGCGGTTTGGACGGCCTCCTGCAGGTCCGCTCCTCGGCGGACTTGGTGTGCTTTTACTTCCTGCTGCACCACCCGGCCGCCGCCCCTTCCGGGACCGAGGAGGAGCCCGGCAGCCAGCAGGTCCTCCTGCATGTTGTTGGACCGGATGCCCCACTGACAGACCAGGCCCGCGGTCTGACCTTCCTTCGGCATGTCATGTCCACATTCAAAGTGCGCACCTTCCCCCCCTCCCCCCACCCCCCTTTCGACAGGCCCCTTCGGCCCGTCCCTCCTCATCCCTCCCCATCTCCCAGCACACTCACTCTCCGGCCCCCCTCTCTCCCTCCCTCTTCCCTGCCATCCTGCCCCCATTCGGGCATGGTGCGGTGCTTGTCCAACCAGGTGGACTACGTGATTCCGGTTTCCTCGCTGGCGCAGATCACCCCCGAGATGCTGGCCGAATCGTTGCGGGCACCCACGGCATACTCCTCTTCCCCGGTGGCCGGCTCCTCACAGTCGCTGCTGACCACCGGTCTGCAGAAGACCCTTTCCCCGGCGGGCTACCGGTACAGCGCCTTCGCCACGCCGACCCTCTCCGGTGCGTCCGCACTGTCCCGCCTTCGGCCCTCGCCCCCTTGCCCCTCGCCCTCCCTCTCCCCAGTTGCGTGTCCCATCCTCCGGACTGACCCTCGGGCGTGCCTGTCCCCCCCCCTCTCTCTCTCTCTCTCTCTCTCCTGCCGGGCGCTCAGTTTTCCCGACCGCATCGAGGTACACCCTCTCGTCCCTTCGTTCTGTCCCTTGTTGCCCCTTCTTTTCACTCACCACTGCACGCTTGGAACTCACGGCCACACCGCCTCGGACGATGCCAGCTCGAGCCCAGGCAACCTGTCTCCGCGGAGGACGGTCTTCTGCCCCTACTTTCCGGCCTACACGGCCATGCCGCGGAGCCACCCGGATACCGAGCCGCCCGGTGACATGGCCGAGGAGCAACCCGCCCCGACGCACCGGCCCCGCAGCGGAGGCGTCCCCCTCCTGGGCAAGGCTGCGGCACAGAATGCGGCCGCGGCCGCGGTCGCCGCCACCGCCGCCACTGCCACCGCTGCGGCCCCGGTTGGTGTGTCGGTCAGCGATGGGCCGACTCTTCGCCGGAGCGCCTCCATCTCGTCCAGTGCCTCGCGTGCTTCGTCGGTCTTCTCCACGGCCTCCGTCAACTACTCCTTCACGCGTCGGGACTCTGCCACCTTCCAGCTGCTCTCCTCCACCACGGCCCCCTTCCATCAGGGGGCCTCCCCCGGGGCGGACAAGGGTGCGGCGGCCGGGCCGGCGGCGGCCGAGTCGCACCGCGGCGCCGGGCTGCCCCCCCCACAAATGGTGTATCACCGCCATATCCGCTCGCGCGAGGATGAGATCTCCCTCTTCCCTGGCGACCTGGTGATCCCGTTGAACGAGGCGCCGGACTCGTTGGGACGCGTCAAGGTACGAAAAGGCCCGGCGGGTGGCCACCTCATTCCCTCCTGATCGGCGCCCCTCCCTCCCGGTTGTTGCTTGTGACCATGCCTATCTGACGCCTGTGATCTCCCTTTTTGCCCGGCTCCGCTCTTCTCTCCGCCCCTCTCTCCGCCCCTCTCTCCGCCCCTGTCCGGCACAGGTGATGCACGAGTCGCGCGTTGGGTATATCTCGCCAGGGACCCTGCGCGGCCCGTCGGCCATCGGGACGGCCGCGGCCGGTGCCGGCGCCTCGCCCGCGGCCGCGACCACTTCCGACGGGGCTTCCGGGTCCTCGGACGCCAAATCCACATCCGATTCCTTCTTGGAGTCCAACAATCCGGAGGTCGTGCCGTACTACGGCAGCCTGGCGGCCTACTTCGACTCGGACCTCTACCGGAGTGATGCTTGCAACTGGCTCCTCCGCCACAACCTGGCCTCGGCCGTGCGATCCTACAATGAGGGGCTGCCCATCGATGTGGCTTCCGAGCTGGACCGTCTGTCACAGCAGATGCCCAGCCTCATGTACCCGGCGGTCCAGCGCCTGGTCTACCTGAATACCTTCCTTCGGGTGCGCGCCTTCCTCGGGCAGCCGATCCACTCTTCGTCCGCGGACAATCCCTTCATCATCCCGCACACGGCCATCAGCACGGCCGGGCTTCTGGCCTCGGGCCAGGTCTCGGCTGCCAGCCCCATCGGCCCTGGGGGGGCCACCACGCCGACGCGCCTCCCGGCCCCGACAGGGTCCACTGTGCAGTATGTGCCTGGCGCGCTCCCTCCTCCGTCTGCTGAGGGGGCCTCTTTTCTCTCTCTCTCTCTCTCCCTCTGCCCTTTTTCCATTCAATCTGCTCCTTCATGTATTCTCACCTCCCGTGCTCCTTCCCCACACAGGACCGCCAAGACCGTCCCCGGTGGCCCGCCCTCGTCAAGTTCAGTGGGTCGTGCGCCCAGCGGCCTGAACCTCCGGTCATTCTTCCGGCCAACGCGCCGCGACGCCAACAGCAGCAGCTCCAGTGTGCCGCTCTTCGTCTCGGCGGACTTCTTCCAGCAGGTGGCCAAGCCGGTGCATGACGCCGAGTACGTCCTCCTCCCTGTTCCTCCGTCTATCTCCCTCCCTCTCTCTCTCTCTCTCTCTCTCTGTCTCCCTTCCGCGCCCCCTCCACCTCAGGTGCCGAGGCCCTCCGTCTGATCCCCCCCCCCCCCCCCCCGCCCGACCACAGCAAGTACATCAAGATCACATCCCCCTTCCTGCACCCGGCACTGGCCAGCGCCGAGGGTGCCGACCCGACCACCGTCACCTCGTACCTCATCCATCCTGATGCGTACAAGCACTTGACCGAGATGCGCAAGACCGCCTTCGACGAATTCCTCTCGCTGACGACCGTCGGCAAGCGGTCGAATCTCATCCGTCTGCCCACCGGCTGGCAGTACCCTCACATCGACTACAGCAACGACCCGGATTACTTTTGCCTGCCCGGGACCGGTGGCAGTGGCGGCGGCGGCGGCGGCAGCGGCAGCATGCGGCTCCTGCCGGCCGGGCGCAAGGGCGGAGCCGAGCACCACCACCAGGCAGGGGGCGCCGGCGGGCCGCCCGAGGCGGCCGGTGGCCCCGGTGCCACCCCGACCAGCGTCCAGCTGGGCAGCTCTCTCCATGCGTGGGTTCTCTTCCTCGGGCACAAGCCCTTCGATTATAGCTTCCCCCTGCCGATGGCCATCACGTCGATGATTTCGGAAATCCGCCGGCAGAATGGCCTCCAAACCGAGGGGCTCTTCCGAGTGCCGGGCAATGCCCGGCGCATCAGCCAGCTGAAGGAGGTCATCGAGAAGGACGGCCACATGAAGAACTATGTCCAGTCCAATCCCACGCTCGGCATCAGTGTCCACGATGTGGGTGGCCTGCTGAAGCTCTTCCTGCACAAGCTGGCCGACCCGCTCTTCACGAGCGCGCTGTACAAGAACTTCCCCGACGTCACAAGTGCGTCCTGCCGCCAAACTTCTGCCCGTCCCCCCCCCCCCCCCTTCGCTGGCTGCTTTTCCTTTCCTCTTCTTCCCCATCGCCCTTCCCTGCCCTTGGCCGGGGAGGGCCCTTTCCTCGGTGTCTGGTGGCACAAGATGCGACAGTGCCGTCTTTTTTTTTTTTTTTTTTGTTGCCTGCAGCCCGCCCCTTCGCTGTGTTAACCAACCCCTCTGCCTGTCTCTCGCCCTCGCCCTCCTCGCTCCCGTGCCACCGCCGCCCCCTCGCCCTCTCTGCTTCCCTTCCGCCCACTGCAGAGATTAGCTCCGGCACCGCGGACCAACTGCGCGCCTTGCGGCACCTGTGCTTCCTGCTGCCCGAGCGCAACCGCCTGGTGGCCCAGTATCTGCTGGAGTTCCTCCGGTCGGTGGCCCAGAATTCCGCCGTCAACAAGATGGACGCTCGGAACTTGGCGGTCGTCTTCGCGCCATCCTGCTTCCGCCAGCCGGCCAGCGAGAAGACCGACCAGCAGGCGGCCAAGCTCATGAAGGAGAGCAACCGCGTCATTGTCAGCCAGTATGTCCTTCAGCTGCTGATCGAGAAGTATGAGGTGCGTGTTTGGATGTATTTATATTCGTGGTGTTTTGCCGTTGGCGGTTCTTGTTGCGCCTCTCTCGGGCGGGCGCATGCACATGCACATGCGCGCGCGCGCGCGCTCACGTGGCCTCGCCCTCCCTGCCACCGGCTCCTGCTTCCCGTTTGTTTGCCACTGACGCCCTTTTCATGCACACATGTGTGCCTGTCCGTCTGTCCGCCCGTGTGCGCGTATGTGCTCGTCGACAGGAGATCTTCATGTTCCCCGAGGTGGTGCTCGAGCGCCATCCGCTCTTCCAGTCCTTAGCCACCTCGTACAGCGAGTACTTCACCAGTGCGGAGTCCGCTGGTGGCGGTGGCGCCGGAGCATCTCCCTCTAAGCCGGGTGGCGGTGCGGCCGGGTTGGCCAAGCCCGGCGCCAGTCCGGTGCTCCAGGCAGCTGGTGAACAGCCAGCTGGCGATGCCGGTTACTCAGCTGGTGATGTGCCCACTGTGGAGGCTGTCTGAGTGTGCTTCCGACGGCCGTGGGGGCGGGGGATGGGGGAAGGGCTAGGGCACGTCGTGGAGCAGGAGACGCGGTTGTCCGCCACAAAGGGGGAGGTGGCCACGAGCGAAGTCGTCCATGCAAATGGTGGCGAGGTAGGAGGAGGGGCCCTGAGCGGCGCCTCTTCTTCTTCTTCTTCTCCTTCTCCTTCCTCCCTTCCCCCCCCCCTTCTTCGCCTGACGGCGGAGCATGGGTTGCTGGCTTGTCTCAAGTCACCTTCTCGTCTCCTTCTCCCCCTCCCCCCTCCTGGTCCCTCGCCACGGGATGTGGTCCTCCCCCCTCCCGGCCCTTTCTGCACTCCTCTCCAGGCGCACCCTCGTGCGGGAAGCAATACACCCTCCATATTTCCCCTCTTTCCTCTTCCCCTTGCACAGGCGGGGCTCCTCCGATTGAGGACCGCCTACTGTGTGTTGCGCACACGCACACCTTCCGCCAGGTAGACCAACGACCAAGAGAGGGAGAGAGAGAGAGAGAGAGGGCACGATGCGAGAAGTGGGAACGAGACGCGCCACAGGATGTATTTCGGTGTCTTCATGAAGGCCGAGACGCGGGACAAAGGGTGTCTATGCCCGCGTGCGCGTGTACAGACGCACGCGTCGCGGCAAGCCCCGGGCCAGAGACCACATGGCAGCAAGAATGGCAAAAGGAAGTGTGTGTGTGTGGGGGGGGGAGGGGAGGGGAGCTTGATTGTGCGCAGGGGGGTGTCTCAATGCGCACAGTCAGGCCCTTCCTTCAAGGAAAAGAGCAAACAAGGAGGGAGAGAGGGGGGGGAGGGAGGGAGGAGCGCATCACCACAAGGGCAAGGAAAAGGCGTGCAGGGGGGGGGGGGGGGGGGGGGAGGGGAGGGGGAAGCACGCACAGGAGCCAGGAGAAAAACTTAGGGATACCCATCTTGAGTTCAGCAACCCTGGAAGCTGGGTTCGGGACTGGGGGGGGG
>NW_009242975.1:477398-480095 GCF_000388065.1 Fonticula alba
CCCCCCCCCCCCAACAAGGTGTGCCCCAGCCAGCGGTTCATCCCACATGGGATCTCGCCCCCCTGGCTGGTCTTGTGCGCTGTTTGGGCGCGCCGCCCCCCGCCGCCACTTTGGTTCCGCAAATGAAGAACCCGTTTGCGTGCGGGAGTGGGGCCGGCGCCCGGGCCGTCGGTGCGTGCAGACTCACGCGTTGGACAGGACCTCCAGGTAGACCGTGCGACTGGGGGAGTTGGCCGCCGAAGCCAGGAGCCGGCCCAGCTGGCTGTCCGACTGGAGGTTGCCGCAGGAGGTGAGGTCTGAGGAGCCGGCGCCGGCGCCAGGGGTGAACCCCTCAAACTGGATGTCCACGGCTCGCAGGGGGGCCGATGCGCCGGGCCGGGTGCCATTGGCGGCGGTCAGCTTGGCGGCCGCCAGGCGCCGAAGCTCCCCGAGCCCGACGCCGGCCGGCGCGATCCGCAAGGTCACGAAGACCGCCTCCCCGAGGGAGGGATGGCTGATTTTGACAAGGACGGGCGCGGCGCCAGCGGGGGGCGGCGGGCCGCCGGCGCGCGGCGAGGCAATCCCCCCGGCGGCCGGTGGCGGTGGCGGCCGCGGCGTGACCGGCGCCGAGGCCGGCGGCCGGCGTTCCGGCAGCAGGGTCGGCGATCCGGAGGGCAAATCCAGAGCCGAGCGGCTGCTGATGCCCCCGGCGCCCGGGCCACCGATGGTGGTGGTCGCCAGCTGGGGGTCATTCTTCAGGTCGATCTCCCGGGCCATGAAGAAGTCCCCGACCAGGGCACAGCCCAGCAGCTCGGCCGGCAGACGTGCCGGCTCGAAGAATTCCGTCAGATAGGTGTCGATCTCGGCGCGGCGCTTGACGTGCGTCGACTCGCTGACAAGAAGCTGGCGGGGTGCCGGGGAGGGTGGGGCAGAAGGGGCGAGGGACCATGGGTTAGCGGCGCCGAGCGGGACTTCGTCGGGCGGCGGGGGCGACACAGCAGCGGGACATGGCACGCACCCGGTGGCCTGGCAGGTAGGGAATGGGGCGGAAGCTGCCGCGGGCAACTGCCTGCGCCGGGAAGAGGGCCAGCAGGCTGACCTGGAAATCGAGGAAGTTCTGGTGGGAGCGCCAGATGAACCGCGGAGGCAGGCCCCCATTGAAGGTGAGCTCGCAGACGAAGAACACCGTGCGCGAATCGGCCTGGCGCTCGTGGCGGATGCACCGGGCCTTGGCCGGGATCGGGATGGTCGATGGCTGGCGCCCACGAGCCGAGCGGTCGGACTGATGGCGCATGGCAGGCATGCCACGCATGGATGTGTGTGTGTGTGTGTGCGCACACACAGGAGGAGCACGAGGGCCGCCCGGCGGGGGAGAGGCGCGGGTTAGAGGGAGACAGCCGGCTCGGATCAAGATGGACAGTGCCGGGGGGGGGGGGGGGCCGGGCGGGAGGGGGTGCACGTACGAGGTCACCGGTGGAGCCGGTGGCCGAGGCGGCGGGGGCCGCGGCCGCGGCAGGCGTGTGGCTCGGCGGGAGGGGCGCCTTGGCCGGGGCCGGGGCCGAGAGGGTCCGAGCGATGGCAGGCGGCTGGGCGGCCGCGGCCGCGGCGGCGGCGGCGGCAGCATTGCCGCGAGCCGGCAGCGGCGGAGGGGGGCCAGCCCGTGCGGCCGCCAGGTTGCCAGCCGGCGGAGGCGAGGGAGACCGGCCCGGCGGGACCGGCGAGGAGAAGGTGCTCGGCGGCGGGGTGAAGGCAGCCGTGCGCGAGGGAACCACCGGGGGAGGCGCCGGCGCAAAGGCCGACTTGGTCGGTGGAGGGGCGAAGCCGGGGGTGGCGCCGGCGGGCGGCCCGGCAAAGGCCGCCCGGGCGGAGGCCACGCTGCCCGAGGGGGTGGGCGAGCGCGAGGTCATCGGGGTGAAGGGAGCCGGGGGGGGCGGAGCCGCGTGGTGCCCACCGGCCGGAGTGGTGGACGATGATCGGGCTGGGGGCATGGCAAATTGGCCAGCCCTGCTGGCGGTGGCCGGTGCCGGGGTGGGGGCAGCGCGCGGCGAGGCCACCGGCAGCGAGTCGAGCGAGCGCGTCCCCGGGCCGGCGGCCGACCCCATCCCGGCGGCCGCGGGCGGCGGGAAGAAGGACGCCGGCGGGGGGCTGAACTTGCTGCTCCCGGGGCCGGGGCCCCGTGCGGAGGCGATGCCACTGGGCCCGGCCTCGCGCAATGGTGTGCCGTAGATGCCGCCTCGGGTCGGGGGCGTGGCCGCCGAATGGGCCGGTGCTTGGGAGGTGGTGGCGGTGGCGGTGGCGGTGGCGGCCGCCGGCCCCGGGGCCGCCTGCTTCAGGTAGCTGCTGGGGACATACCCGGTGGCCGACGAGGTGGCCGACTGGACCCACACCCAGTCCTGGTCCTGGAGGTTGACCTCGGCGTCAGCCAGCACCAGGTCGCCCAGGCGCAGGGACAGCTCCTCGGCAGACACGGCGGAGTAGTCGCCGAGGGCCTCGAAGGTGACCTGCCCGGTGGCGGCCGGTGCGGCCGGCGCGGCGGCCGCGACCGCGACCGGGACCAGGACGCTGGCGCTCAATACGCGCGGGGGGGTGAAGTAGCTGCGCGGGACCATGCCAATCTTGCCGGCGAAGTTCTGCACCCGATACCAGTCATCATTCTCCACATTGACCAGGATCATTTCCTCGGACTGAGCGGTGTGAGCAGTGGGATGGCTCGGGGGG
>NW_009242975.1:480234-483294 GCF_000388065.1 Fonticula alba
GGCGGGGAGGCGGGAAGGCGGGAAGGCGGGGGCCGCGGGCGTACCTCTTCAAAGGAAAGTTCCTCCGGGGCGTTGGCGCGGAGAGACCAACGGGCGGCCACAACGAAGGAGGCCATCGTTCGCTGTTGCTGTGGTTGGCGCGCAAGCCGCGACGCAGTCAACGAGGGGGCGGGGCGCGGTGGGTGGAGCGTGTACGTGCGGTGCGTATGCGTGCGTGCGTGCGTGCGTGCGTGCGTGCGTGCGTGCGTGCGTGCGTGGGGGGGGGGAGGGGCAAAGAAAGAGGGAGACTAGAGGAGGGGAGGGGCTGTGCGGCGGCAGGGGGGGAGAGTGTGAGAATGGCGGGGAGCCTGGCTTGCGGCCCTTCTGGCGATCCGGACCCCGGCGGCTCAAGAGCGCCGGGTCTGCGCGCCTCCGCCCAGGAACAGGAGGAGGAGGAGGAGGAGGAGGAGGAGGAGGAGGAGGCGGGTGATGGCCGGGTGGCGGGCGGGCGGGCGGCCTCGCGTCCAGCGGCTTCCCATCGGGGCGGGCCGATCCCGAACGATCAAGCGTCGGCCGGTGGGGCCTCCGGTGGTTTCGGCCTCGCGATGTCCCCCCCCCCCCCCCCCTCCCTCGCCGACTCCAGGCCTCCCTTCGCGGCAGGAGAGATACCTGCGCAGGAGCCGGGCCATGCCCTGAGGGGTGAAGGAATGCGCCCCGGATTTGGGGGAGACAGCTTCTCCGGGGCCGATGAGCCATGTGCGTTGGCGCGCGCACATATGAGAGCGCCTGCACGACCGACATCGGGCCATTCTTGCTTTCTGTTGGGGGGGCCGCCCGCTGGCCCCCCCCCCCCCCCGCCCCGGCTACGCCCTGTCCCTGCCCTTTCCGGCGCCCTAGCCCATCGGGTCCCCTGGACGGGGGGACCCGCGTCAGGGCGGGCCCCGAAGCGGCCAGCACCAACGGGGCTGTTCGGCACCGGGAACACAGGCCGGCCTTCCGGTGCGCCAGGGCAAAGGTTGCAAAGATTGCACACCCGGGCCAAGGGGCGGCGGCGGGGGGGGGGGGGGAACAGGGCGGAGCCGGGGTGGGCAACAATTCGTGCATGCTCGAGAGGAAAGAAATAACAGCGGGGATCGGCCCGGGCGCCGTTGCTTGTCTCAACCGGCGGGACCGTCCCGAGTCTCCGGCCCCCCCCCGGGGGGGGGGGGCGGGGGCAAAGGGCACATAATACGGCGGCCCCCGAGCGCCGGGGGCATGGGCTGATGCGCCGACACGGGGGGAGGGGCACCCGGGGCGAATGGCGCCGATCGGGGCCGGATCCCCGGCCGGCACGGCACGGCGCCACGAGCGTGGGGATGCCCCGAGAACGGCCCTGCCGGCTGCCCGGGCGGGGGCCGCGCCGAGCGGGGGCTCCTGCCTGCCTGCGAGTCCCCCCGCTCGCTGCAGCCCGAACCAGGCGGTGTCGAGGGGGGGGGGGCGCGAGGGACGGCCAAAAACAATGCCCTGGAAACCGCGATGCATGTGTTTCCGTGCGGGCACACGCGAGAGAGAGGGCGAGAGAGGGGGCAGGGCCGGGGCCGGCACATATGTGTGTCGGCATATGGCGAGCCTTTGCCGCTTCTCTGTGGGTGTTTTTGCCCAATCTGCGCCAGTGCACACTTCGTCTGAGCTGGTGGATTGTTTGCCAGGCTCCGGAGACCGGGCCACGGCGGGGTATATACGCGGCCGGGGTTGGCCCTGTGCTCGTCGTGGCCGTGCCGGCTGTCCAGCACGATCGTGCCGTGTGAATCTGGTGCGGCCCTGGGGGAAATGGGGGCCCTGTTTCCGGCTGCCCGCCCCCCCCTGCGGCTGAGGCGCCCCGCCCTGCCTTTCGCTCCCGCTCCACTGCCCGTCCGGCTGGCCCCCCCCCCGCTCGGCCGGAAAAGGGGGGGATGCACCCGCGGCCGATCGGGGAGTGCCCGCGCCGGGGCCCACCGGGCACTTCGCCCGGCCGGGCGGGCAGGCTCGGCCGTGCGCGGCGATACCCCCAGCGGGCCGTGAAGAGTGCTTGGGCTGGCCGAGGGCGCCCAACACTCCAAGTGCCCCCCCCCCCGCCCGCCCGGGCCTCACATTGGGGATCGGGGGGAGCCACCGGTGCTCGGGCGCCGGACCGGGACACAACCGGCACACGCGAGCCCGCCAGGCCCTTGGTGCCCGTGGCGTGTGCGGCCAGCTCGGAGGGCGGGGGAAAGGGAACTTCTCACGAGGCAAAAAGAGGGACCGGGCCCCGCCACAGCGCCCCGGCTTGCCCCCCCCGCGCGCCTCTCTGTCAGCAAACACACACATGCGCCGGCCGCCCCCTGTGCCGGGCCCGGCCAGCGCCCGGCACTTCGCGGCCCGGGGGCATCGTCACCAAGCATTTGCCCGGGCCGCCACCACTCGAGGCGCCCCGGCCCCGGCCGGTCAACTCCTCTTCAGCATGGTCCGAGCCTGGCCACCGGGGCCCGGCCAGGACACCGGCGCAGCCGGGCCCAAATAGAGACCCGTAGCATGAGCAATGTTTACGCGCGTCCCCCCGCCCCGGGGGCCCTGGCGGTGCAGGCAGCGAGAGGGGCGAGGGGCCCCGCCCGGGGCACGCCGAGGCCGGGCGCACGCATCCCCCCTGGCATGCACGCATGTATGCCGCATATGCCTGCGGCACAACATACACATGCTCCCCAATATGCGCTCGCGCGCGCACACACACACACGCACACGCACGCTCTGCGGGGCACAGCCGGCCCACGCGACCGCCGCAGCGCGAGGGAGATATCGGTCTTCCGGGAAAAGCGCCCGGGGACGCGGGTGCCCTCGCACACCCCCGGGGGCGCAGGACCATCTCCCATCCGGGTGCGAGATAATATATCTCATGGCGTCATATTGAAGCAGGCCGCGCTCGGGCGCGGGGGGCGTGCGGTGCCCGCCGCAGCTGGCCAAAGCCCGGAGCAAAGGCCCCCCCCCGGCGGCCGCCAGGACGACGGACGGCGCCGGCCGGATCGTTGGGCGCCCCAGCATGCCAGGCAACAGAGAGATCGCCCGGCTGCCGGAGATCCCCCCCCCCCC
>NW_009242975.1:485089-488465 GCF_000388065.1 Fonticula alba
CCCCCCCCCCCCTCGGCACCTGGTGTTGGAGCGGTATTCCTTCGTAATTGCCCACGGGCCCAGCACATTCCCCGAAAAACGCATCGCCCTCCCCCTCGCATGCTCTCGCGGCCGGCCGCTTGTCATGCACTTGGAGGCACCTCCGGAACGCGCGCAACCGCCCCTCAGGCCAGCGCCTCCATCCACCCCGGCGGTTGTGTCCAAAGCACCCCCCCCCCCCACTGGGCGCCACCGCACACCAAGGGGCCGGAGGAACAACAGCGGCCCGCGGAATTCCCACCCCGGCCAGCAACGCGCCCAAGGCACGGAGCCCATGCCGTGCCAGTCCGCGGGCTCCCCCGGCAGGGGCAAGCCCCGCCGGTCCGTCCACAACCTTCGCCGGCCACGCGCGTGCACACCTCCACCCACGCACGCCGAGTCCCCCCGGCCCTGGCAAGAGTGCCTCCCTGCGCGGACGCTAGCTGCCCGGGTGCGGCGGGCGCGTTGTGCGGCCCCGCCGCGCGTCCTGCCAGGATCTAAACACACCGCACACAAACCCCCCTCCCGCCCCTGCCCCGGAGAGGTTAAGGGCAGGCTGTATTTGGGAGCGCGCCGCCCGGGACCCAGGGAGAACGGGGCACGCAGGGGCAGGCGCGCCCGCCGAGAGCGCTTGGGACGGAGGGGGGGGGGCACAGGCATGGCGGACGCCGGCCCGCCGGGCTGGCCGGCTGGGGCTCGCCGCAGAGTAAGCAAAAGCGCCGAACGCCGTCGTAACTCCCCCGCCCCGCGTCCGGCATTGAGCAAATTCCGGCGCCATCAGCCCCAATGGCCGGACATCCGCGTGATCCGCTCCGCGACCGCATGATTGGGAGCGTGATCATGGCCTGGAATCCTCCGTCGGCTTGTGGCGCGGCCCCCGGCCGAGAGGAGGGCTCTGATGGGCATTTTCGGCCCAGGCCGGCGTGGGACACGAGAAATAAAACCCCGGGCACGCGCCGGCAAGGTCGCTGCCCGCGCTTCTCTCTCTCTCTCTCTCTCTCTCTCTCTCTCTCTCTCTCTCTCTCTCTCTCTCTCTCTCTCTCTCTCTCTCCCCCAGCAACGCCCGGAGAACGCCGCTGGCTATTTGGCTGTGCTGCAGGCCCCCCCCCCCCCCCCATGCGCACACCCCGGGGGGCGCACGCACATCACCAAATTCCGAGGGAAAGGCCGCAAGCACAAGCATAGGGGAGGGGGCAAAGATTTTGCGGGATATATTTGGAGGACAGGGCGCATGGGTGTGCTTCCGTGCGGACATCCGAGGGTGTGGATGGGCACACGCGGCTATGTGTGAGGGGGAGGGGGGGGGGGGAGAACAGGAGTAGGGAACGGGGGCAGCAAAGAGACACCTACGCGTAGTTATGCGGGGATAAAAAGACGAGGTCAAGGACAGGAGGAACGGAGGGACGGAAGGGGGAGGGAGACAAGATGCCGTTGGCTGCGTGCATGGCCTCCTCCCAAGGGTGCACAGCTTCGCACAAGCGGTATATGGAAATCGGCGCGGAGACACGAGCACACACGCGCACACGCACGCCCGGGCACTGGCAACAGGATGCAATGCAGTGCCAAGTGTACGTGCAAGCACCCCAGGCCAATGCCACCGAGGCATCCCATCGTGCATGGGCGCCGACGGGGTGGGTGGGAGGGAGGGGGGGGGGGAGGGACCGAGGGGGCGCACGAGGGCAACGGCCTTAGCTCCTCTCCCTCCCTCTCTGGAGGCGAGAAACTCGTATGCCGCCAGACGTGACACATACAAGGAGTATATGTGTATGCGTGCGTGCGTGCGTGCGTGCGTGCGTGCGTGCGTGCGTGCGTGCGTGCGTGCGTGCGTGCGTGCGTGCGTGCGTGCGTGCGTGCGTGCGCGCCAGGGCAGATGGGTGTGCGTTGGCGGGCCTGCCGTGTGGTGGTGCACATGTATGCGCGCGTGCGGCAATCTCTTCGGGAGGAGGGGAGGGGAGAGGGGAGGGGGAGAGAGAGAGAAAGGAAGGCGCAATGGCGCGAGAAGGACACAAGAGAGGGTCGCGCGCACGCGCATACATGCACGCCATTAAACAAGGATGCACAGCTTGCCGGAGGAGCCCCCGGAGGAGGACCCCTTATCGCCGGACTGGCCGCGCCGGCCACGGCGCCTCCCACCGCCGGACGATGAGGACTTGGACCCGCTGGCCGAAAGGTCCCCCTGCGCACCGGCCGACGCCGACCCCGCGGCGGAGGACTGCGCCAGGTCGGCAGCCTGCTCTGGCGACGGCGGGGCATTTGATACCGCGCGGAACTTTCGCAGCTCGGTGATGAGCGCATGGAAGGCGGCCTCCACGCCATGGGAAGTCTGCCGAGACACGGTGGACAGAGGGAGCAGGGAGAGGGAGGGAGCAGGGAGAAGGAGCAGGGGGCAGGGAGAAGGGAGCAGGGAGAAGGGAGCAGGGAGAAGGAGAGGGAGAAGGAGAGGGAGAGGCCGAGGCATAGGCAGAGGGAGAGGAATAGCAGCGTTAGCGGTGACTGCACTTGTGGGAGGAGAAGTTGATGCATAAGTGGGCTCCGTCCCGAAAAAGGGGGCAAGCAAACCGAGCGACATGCGGGGAGGGATCACAGAGGCGGACCTTTGCCGACGTCTCGAAGAAAGGAATGCCGAGCTCGGTGGCGTATGCGCTCGCGTCGCGGGTGCTCACCTGGCGATCGGCCTCAAGGTCCTGTGTGGGCATGAGACAGGAGGGAGGAAGGGGTGTGCATGTGTGGATGGATGGGCAGGTGCAATGTCAGAAGGGGGTGTCTCATGGAGGGTGTGAGGGGCCGGGGGGGGGGGGGGGGGGGGGGGGGGGGGGGGGGGGGGGGGGGGGGGGGGGGGGGGGGGGGGGGGGGGGGGATGATGACACCTCACCACCCCCGGGCCGACAAAGGGCGGAGAGGCCGGATGTCAGGGGGGGAGGGAGAGAAGCCCGCGGGCAACGCACAATCTTGTTGCCCACCAAAACCACCGGCGTGGCCACGGTCTGGTGCTCGTTGACCCGCTCGATGGCCTCCTTCAGGGCCTTGGCCTCATCGAAGGAGGTGGCATCGCAGATGGAGTATACCAAGAGGAACCCCTCGGCATGGCGGAGCTGGTGGTCCCGCAGCGAGGTGTACTCCTGCTGCCCGGCCGTGTCGGTGATGTTGACCACGCACTCGTAGCCGGATGGGAGCATGACACGCTTGCGGAAGTTTTCCTCTGTGCGTGTGTGCGTGTGCGAGTGGATGCATGGCGGCGATGGTAAGCGGCATCATCGAGGCAGGAGCGTGAGACAAGCGACGAAGGGGGAGAGGTGCGGGAGGTCATGGCTCAAGGGCCGGCAAAGGGAGAGCGGGGGCGAGGACCAAAGGCACAGCG
>NW_009242975.1:489234-503146 GCF_000388065.1 Fonticula alba
GGGGGGAGGGGGGGGAGCGAGATGCGACGCGGGACCGGACAGCGGAGAGAGGGGAGACGAAGAGACAGGGAGAGAGGGAGGGATATAGGGGGGAGGGAAGGAGAGGGGGAGGGGGGGGGGCGAGGGGAAAGCAGAGACGGGGAGGTGGGGGAGTTTGTATGTCGGAGCCCCGCCGGTCGAGGCGGGGCATGCCGAGGCAGTTGCCCTTCGGGCACGGCCGCGCCCTTGTCCCCACCGGCGCGCGGGGACGTGCGCCCTTGCGTCGGGGTTGGGTCTGCCGGCCGGGAAGGTGGGGAGAACGACCTGGCGATTCATTTGATCTGTGGGCCGGCCCCCGAGGGGGAGGGCGGGGCCAGGGGCGCGGGGACGGGGGGCGGGGACCGGGGGGCGGCGGGTCTAATTCCAGCCGCGCTGTTGGCTGATGGAGCGCTCGCACGCTGCACGCGACCCTGCAGCGACTGGGGGCGCGCGTGTATGTGTGTGTGTCTGTGTGTCTGTGTGTCTGTGTGTGTGTCTGTGTGTGTATGCGGTGTGCGGTGAGCGGTGCGCGGTGTGCCTGGCCGCTCACATGGAGTGGGGAGGCAGGCACATGCGCGCCCGCGTTCGCGGGCAGACCAGCGCCCCATTGCATGTGGGGCTGCTAACTCATGATCCACTCGCACACCAACTTGTCCCGGCCCGGGCCAGCAGCCACGGGCCGGGGCGGGAGCGGGAGGAATGCCGCGCCCGAGGCCGGAGCGCCCTGGTGCCCTCGGCCTCGGGCTCCTCCCGGGGGCGTGGGGCACCGGCCGCCACCCCCTTGCTGGCCCAGTTATGTGCGCGAGCGCGCGCGCGCCCTTTCGCCCGAAGCGGGCACACACCCTTCCGCTGGTACATGATGGGACTGGGTGGTGCGAGCGCGAGCGCGCGCGCGCGCGCGTATTCAAGCATGCAGGCGGGGGCGACACACCCGCGGGCCCCGGGTTCGCAGCGGGACCTGGGCTCGAGCCTGCCCCTGCCCCCCCCTCCCGCCCCCGGGTTCCCAGTGGCGTGTGCATGTGCATGTGTGCGCGCTGATGTGCGCGCGCATGCGCGGCGGCCCGGGCCGGCCGTGTCTCCCCCGATCCTGGACGGGGGGGGGGGACATGGTGCGAGATGCCCGCCTCCGCCCCGTCACAGACCCCAGCACTATGCGGCCCGACACCGGGGGCAGGCGACGGACTGCCGGAAAGAGAGCGCCCGCTTGCCTCCCCGCCCTCGGGACTTCCGGCCAAGCTCTGTTGCGTGGAAGGCTGGGAAGGTGCGCGCGCGTTGGCCCTGGCCAACTGTCAGGGCTCTCTCGCCCAGGGAGGAGTCGCGCGCGATGCACCAGGCGCCTTGGCCAGGGCCCGGCAGCCTGCCCCGCCCGAGTCCCGATGGCTCGGCGAGTCCCCCGCCCCCGCCCCCGGCTCCCGGGGTGTGAAGGCACCCAGGGCGCCGTGCCCCCACTGTCAGCGGATCCCACCCGGCGGGACCGGGACTAGGTGCCTTCTCTCGCGCCGATCGCTGGCTCCCGCGGCGGGCCGTGGGGCCCGCGGCGACGCCCCCGCCCCTCTCAGCGGAGGGAGGGGGGACGGGGGGGGGGGGGGCGGCCCCGGCGTGTGTGGAGAAGTCTCGCCCCGGGGTCCACACGGGCAATTGCCTGCAAAGAGGACGTCCCGCCTCGGGCATGCACTTGCCCTCCCTGCCTCGGGGTCTTTTTTCTTTTTTGCCCTCGCCTTCGTGTGGGGGGCACGAGAGCTCGCCGCTGCCCTTGCCGAGCGAAGGACGGGGGGTGGATTGCGCCCCCGCATGCCTCAGCGCCCGGAGGCGCCCCCGGGGGATATGGCGACGGGACGCCGGTGTGCCTGTTTAACCAGGTGCCCCCGCCCCTGTGGGTGCCGGTGAAAGTGCCCGTGTGTCGGATAGCGCAGGGGCGGAGACTCCGGGCAGAAGGAAACACCCACCAGATGGCTATGTGCCACATTGACCCACATAAAAAAGGGCCAATATTCCACCGGGTGTCGATCGATTTGCCAGCCTGCAAGGCAGTCGTCCCCAGGACGCCTTCTCGCCCGGGGCCGGCCGGCCGGCCGGCCGGAGGCGGCGACTGGCACAGAGAGAACAGGGTGTGGGAGTCAGCCCCCGGCGCCGGGTAATAACTGCTCCCACCCCGCAGCCCCCCTGTCACCGACTCCCGGTCCCCCCCCCCACCCCCCCGGGGGCGGGGGATTCCCCCCCCCCCCCCCCCCCTCCGGTGGGGGGTCCGCCCGTGGCCGAGGGGTCTTCATTTCCCGGTAATGATCCTCGCGGCCGCACTGGCCGAGCTCTTCTTTGGCCTTGCTGGGCGGCGGCCGGAGCGGCGCGGCCAACCATGCCCCACCGGCTAGAGCGTACACACCCGTGCTTCCGCCGGCTCCCGCCGGCCATTCGGGGCAGGGTGGCCAGTGCGCGCGCCCACCACCCGGCAGGTGTGCACCCGATGCGCGGCCCAGCGCACACCTGGCCCGGAAAGCCAGCCGGTCTATCCCCTGTGCCGTCGCCCCCCGTCCCCCGCCCCGTCCCCCCTTTTTCCGCTGTGCCGAGCTGGATCCCATCACACCCCCGGCCTGCCATTGCCCCCCCCCGGGCCCTGAACAAGGTCGTCGCTGGGCGGCCGGCGGATTCTTCGAGGGAGCAGCACGCTCAGAAACCAGAACCCGATCACGCGCACACATGGGTTAAGAATATTCGGACCTCGGTTAAAGGTGCTCCCTCGTCTCGAGCGCGTTCGTGAGGGCGTGTGCGAATACGTGGGGCGGGCTTGCATGTAAACCGTGTGTATTTTCTGGGCCTCTCGTGTGCCCCCCTCTCGCCGGCCTCCCTGCCTCTACTGCGCTTGGGCATCCCCGCGACCGAAGCCGAGAGGGACCATGGCGCCGGTTCAAGTGAAATGCCCCCCATTCTCTGCTTGGACCTCGCCCTTGCCGACCAACTCGACGGACACCGGGGAGGGCGCAACAGGCAAGGGCTTTTCCGCTGCCCAGGGGGGGGGGGGAGGGGTGTCACATCACACACAGGCCCAGAACAGCGAGATGGATGGGGCGCAGCGGGCGGGGGCAGGGAGGGAAAATGTCTATGCCTAAGCCTAGGGCATTGTGTGTGTGTGTGAGCGCGCGCGCGCGCGCGGGCCTTTGTGTTCAGATATCCGCAGGATGGAGCGTGGTCTGGGTGTGCACCAACGGGCTGGACCGATGCCCGGCCAGCAGGGTCCGTTCTAGCAGTGACAGATCCTCCACCCGGTAGGGCTTGCGAATAAAGGCATGGAAGAGTCCGGGGAAGCGCTGCTCCAGGGCCTCCGTGCGCTGGTCGAATTTTCGCTTCCACGAGGGCTCCAGCCGCCGCAGGACGGCCTCTTGATCGTGGCGGTGGTCGCACTTGCAGAAGTCCACCACCGGCGGCTGGGGCTCATCCGAGCGGGTTGTGGTGGCAGCCCCTCCCTCGTCGGATGCCGGCCCCCGGGCCGATGGGGGAGGCGGCACCCGGCGCCCTGGCAACGGCCCCTCCGGGGGGCGATGGCACTCCGAGCACACATAATGGTACCCCTGTCGGCTGAGGGCAGTTGTGATGGTCAAGGCGGCGACCACCTTGGCGTTTCGATTCGGCCCGCGGGTGGATCTATCCACGAGAGTCGGAGGGGCAGGGAAAGGGATGGACGAGGGAAGAGGAGGAGAGGGGAGAGATGAGGCGAGGGGAGGCGAGAAGGAGGAGGCGGGTTAGCCAGAATCCAAGGATGTATGATGGTCTGCTCTCTCGGTCGACCCGTAGCAGACCCAGCAGGCGCAGGGCAAAAGACGGCCCCGATCCCCCCACCCCGACCCACCACCCACAGGCATATCACGTACTGGAGAATGCGCAGCACGGCGCACACGGTCTCCGGGCGGCGGTCACAATCCACGAAGATGATGTTCCACTTGTTGACGGGCCTCTGATAGTCCAGGCACAGGCATTCATCGCCCAGGGTGTCATTCTCCTCGTCAACCTGCTCCACCTCGCGGATCCAGAACAGCCAATTTTTGATGGGCTGCCCGCCGATGAGGTTGGCCAGGTCGTGGCGCCGGCCGATGCCTGGCAGGTGGGGCCCCCACTGCCGGGGCCCGCCCAGGGCCGGGCCCTTCATGTTGTGGCGATGGTACAGCAGGCCTATGATGGAGGAGAAGGGGTCGAGTTCCTCCGGCGGCGTGTCATTGCGCCGGCCCAGCCGGAAGCCCGATGTGTCCTGCAGGTCGTCCAGGCTCAGGGGACACGGCGAGGGAGGCGGCTCCGGGCCCGGGGCCGCATCCGCCAGGGCCACGTTCTGGCCGTGGGGCAGCAAGAACATGGACGAGGTATTGGGCATGATGTCCAGGCGCCGAGACAATTCCAGGCGATCATTGAAGTGGTCTTCCTCGGAGGTGGGCCGGGCAGGGTCCAGTGACCGGGGGCGCGCGGGGCCGAGCCCGCCGCCCGGCACTTCGACCAAGATCCGGCCGGCGCAAAAGTTGCAGGTCTCAACATGCCGCGAGCTCAGGGACAGATCCCCCATGCTGGGCAGGCTGACCAGGCTGCCCGAGGCCGATGGCGAGAGGTCCTGCAGGGAGATGTCCATGCTCGGCGACCTGGAGCACCATTGCTGCTGCTGCTGCTGCTGCTGCTGCTGCTGGTGGTGGTGGTGGTGGTGGTGATGGTGGTGGTGGTGATGGTGATGGTGGTGGTGATGAGGATGATGATGCGGATGATTGTGGTGAAGGTCGCCCGGCCTGGGTGCACTGGAGCTGGAAGTCTGGCCTGGGTGGCCCGGCGGCGGGGAGCTTGGGTAATGGTGAAGGGAATCCGGCTGCGGCTGCGGCTGCGACTGTTGGTGATGGGAGCTGCTCTCACCACACCCGGCACTGGAGCACGGCGAGGAGAGGGGATGCTCGTGGACGACGCGCGCCGCGTAGCCGTCGACGATGATCAGCGGCTCCTCGCAGCCAGACCCCGACCCGAGAGTCAGCTCCAGGCTGCCGACCACCGACCGGAGCATGTCCACCCGGTGGAAGATATAGGTCAGGTGGCACAGCCGCGCCGGAAGGCGCTGATAGCCGCCCGGGGGGTCTGGCGTGGCCGGAGGCCTGGGCCACACCGGGGCGGCCTCCGGCCGGGGGGACGACCCCCGGGGGGCGGGCCGCGGCAGGCCGGTTGCCGGGCCGAGGGAGATGTCGCCAGCCACATAGGTCGAGCTGACGGCATGCAAGTCCGACGAGACCGAGGGGTCGACGGCCGCCGGGTCCGGCGCCTCGAAGCCGGGGCCGGGCCCCATGCCGGGCGAGCTCATGTGCCTCGGGCTGGCCAAGGGAACCGGCTGCGGGCCGTCCCGCATGGCAGGCAGGCTGCCCTGGGCCTCGGCGGTGTCGCAGCGAATGCCCTTTGCCTCGCCGCAGGACACGGTGCCGATGGCCATGGTGCCCGGCGCCGTGCCGCCTGCCGGGGCATCACCGGCCATGGCCAGGGCGGCAGGCAGGTGGCCGGGCGGCCGGTGCGGCGACGAGTCCAAGGCGCCCGGGCGCCGGGGCCTGGCGAGTTCCTGGTCCCCAAGGCAGGCCCCCATGAGCAGGTCCTTCAGGTAGGTGGCATTGTCGGTGACCGTGTCGCAAATGAGGGCCGTCAGGAGCCGCGGGGCCCGCAGGGCCAGCAGGCGGCGGGCGATTCGCGCCGCGCGGCTGCCCGCCAGCCGGGCCTGCAGCAGGTTGCTGGCCGCCTCGGCCGCCGTGCGGGGCGACATCTGCGACAGCTGGAAGGGCTGCCCGGCGGCCGGGTCCTCGCCGTCGGAGTCCGGCTCGACGCGGGGCAGGAATTGCCCGACGGCCGTCCACCCGGTGGCCGCGTCCACCGGGCCGCCTTCCGGGACCGGGTGCATGGGCGGCCCGGTGGGCACGCTGGCCAGGAGCAATGGCCCCGACAGGGAATAGAGGAGCCCGCTGCCGGGCCCGCGGATCAGGCCCGGCCCGCCGCCGGACGACGAGGAGGAGGATGCCGTGGAGGAGGCGGACGATGAGCAGGGCGAGCCGGACCGCGAGGACCCCAGGATGAAGGCGTCCTCCCCGGGTCCGGGCCCGGGGCCGGGGCCGGGGCCGAGGCCGGCCGGGCGGAGGGGCGACGTGATGGCGATCGAGGGGCCCGGCTGGCCGCCGGGCATCCGGGCGCCTGGGCCACTGCCCCCGGGCCCGCCCCCGCGCGAGGCGTACTCCGACACGGAGGAGATGGACCCACGCCGGGGGGCCCGCCAGGCGAAGGGCTGGTGGTAGCCCTGCTGCTGGAGCTGGAGCTGCTGCAGCTGCTGCTGCTGCTGGTGGTGAAGCTGCATGTATGGGTGGGAGGCCGGGTCGCCGGGGCCCGGGGCCAGCACGGCCGATTGGGACCGGTGGTGTCGCGGCCCGGGCACCGTGGCCAGGAAGGGGGCATGCTGGGCCGGGCCCGGGGGCGGGGTCCCGGCCCCGTCCGGCCCGTCGGCCATCGGTGGCCCGGCCCCGGGGAAGTCCGACAGGGGGGACGATTCGTCGGGGCTGCGCCAGGCCCCGGCGGCCGAGCGCCAGCCCTGGGGCGAGTTCAAGGCCGAGGAGGACCCGGTCACCCAGAACTTGGACTGGCCCAGCGGGGTGCGCGGGGTGCGCGGGGTGCGCGGCGTACGCGGCGTGGTCGTGGTCCGCGGCGGCCCGGGGATGGTGCCGGCGCCGGTGATGCCGCCGGGCCCGATGCCGGTCGGGCCGGTCCCCTGCAAGTGGAACCGGTGCAGCGAGCCGGAGGAGAAGTTCCGCCGAAGGGCCCCCCCGCCCCCGGCCGAGGGCCCGGGCGCCCCGAGGGAGCTGGGGCTGATGCCGACGCTGCCGGGCGGCCCGGCCGGGCCGTACTCCCCGGCCGGCAGCAGGGGCAGCAAGTCGTCCGGCCGGTGGTTGGCCCGGTGGTGGCCCGACCGGGGGGGATACCCGGGCGGCGAGGCGGCCGACATCGAGGCCACCGACGAGGAGGAGGACGACCGCGCGATGCCGGCCGAGTGGGGGGACGAGGAGCAGGAGGGGGATGGCCGGGGCCCGGCGGCCGCGGCGGCCAGTGCCGGGTCCAGCGTCCGTGCCAGCTGCGCCGCCTCGCCGGAGGAGGTGTCCGACTCGCCGATGCCAAACATGCGGCCGGGTGCCGGGCCGCCGGGCACCGGGGCCGGCGCCAGCGGGGGCGGATGCCCGCCATACGGCGACGGGCCTTGCCCCCCGCCGGGGGCCTGGTACCAGAAGCCGGTGTCCAGCGGGTCGTGGCGACTGCCGCCGGCGGGTCCGCCGCCGCCGCCGCCGCCGCCGCCGCCGCCGCCGCCGCCGGGCGTGGTCGGCCGACTGCCAGCCATGTCGGACAGGTGCGCCGAGAAGGAGGACGACCCGCTGGACCGGGCGCTGCACGGGTACTCCGACAGCGGGGACGAGGGGGGCGCCGAGAGGAAGGGGGCAAATTCGCTGGCGCTCGTGGACCGGCAGATGCCCGTGCGCGGGCCCCGGTGCGTGGCGGTCGGGTGGCCGGCTGCCGGGTAGGGCCCGGCAAAGGGGTGGTACACGGCCGTGGGCGAGTGCGACCGGTCGGACAGCGAGCCGCTCGGCAGGCCGGCGGCATTCAGAGCCAGCGGCGACAGGCCCGGGCCGCCGGGGGACAGCATCGGCGGCGAGACATTGCGCCGGATGCCGGGGGTCGGCGGCGGCGGCGGAGCCAGCCCGGTCCACGGGCTGTCCAGGCCGCTGGCCGAGGAGCTGGCCGAGGAGGGCGCCTGCGACGGGGGGAAGCCCGACGAGGCATGGGGGTGGAAGTGGGCCTGGCTGCCGGGGCCGGGACCGGCGGCCGGGGGTCCGCCATAGTGCTGCTGCGTCGGGGGTTCCGCGAGGGGCACCGGCGTGACGATGCCGCTCGGTGGCCCGGCCCCGGGGGCCAGGTGCGGGTGTTGCAGGAGCAGCGACGGGTTGCCGGTGCTGATGCTGCGCACATGGTGCGGCCCGGGGCCGGGGCCGCCGGAGCCGGGCCCCGGGCCCGGGCCCAGCGGCGAAAGGATGTGCCCCAGGGCCCCGGGGGCCCCGGGGGACCCGGCGCTGCTCAGGCCGCCCAGGTCGCTGGTGCTCGGGGCGGCCGCGGTCCCGGGCCCCGGGCGATGCTGGCCGCTGAAGCTGGCTCGCCGGGCCCCGGGGCTGGATGTGCCGGACCCGATGCTGCCCCGGCGCTCGGGGTTGAAGGGCGAGCTGGTGGCCGGGGCATTGGGGCCGCTGGCGCCGGGCCCGAGCCAGGCGCCCCCGGCCGCGGGGACACTCGTGCTGGCGAAGCCGCCCATCGGCGAGGAGGAGGAGGTCGGCGAGGAGGAGGTCGAAACCGGGGTCGTCACCAGGGACTTGATGTTGGACAGGCCACTGGGGGAGGAGGTGGACAGGCGCCGGGCCAGCAGCAGGTTGTCCTCCCGCAGGACGCCATAATTCCGGTACCCGAAGCCGGAGCACTCGCCAAGCATGAAGCCCCCGCCGGAGGAGACCGTCGGGCAGCTGGTGCTGCCGCACATGGTGCACCGGAGCCCGGCCCCGGTCCCGACCAGGGCCGGCACCATGGACGTCATGGAGGGCGTGGCGCTGACCAGGCCGCTGCCGGTGGCCGACAGCCCGGACAGGGTGGCCGACGAGGACTCGGACGGGGTGCGCGGGGGGAGCGGCGAGCCGGGGCGCGGGGGCGCCGGCCCGGCCCCGGCCGCCGGCCCCCCGGCCGCCGTGCCGCCGGAGGTGATGACCCCGGCGGCCAGGTGCGGCCGTGAGGTGGCCAGGGGGCTGGCCACCTGCAGGGGGCTTCGCCCGGCGCCGGCGCCGGCGCCGGCGCCGGCGCCGGAGGTGGTGCTGGTGCTGGCGCTGGTGCTGGTGCTCGGGGGGTCCGGCGTGGTGGAGGTCCCGCCCCCGGTGGCGGAGGACGCCCCCCCGGCGGCCGATGGGCGGGAGGGCTGGTCGGCGGCCGGGCCGCTGGACGCCGCATGCGGCGCCCGGTCCTGCGAGGGCAGGCCGCCCATTGGTCCTGCCGGTGGCCGGGCCGTGGGGGCCGGGCCCGGGGCGGCTGCCTCACCGGCCGGCCGCCGGGCCGGGGGACCTCCCTCGCCGGCCGGGGCCGAGCTCTCCAGCGGTGTGTTGGGGGTGGAGGGCGGCGGCGGCCGGCGGCCGGGCTCCGCGTCCATGCCGGCCGGCGGCAGGTCCAGCCGCACCACCGGCCGGCCGGCATCACTGAAGACCCCGGTCGGGGTCGGGGTCGGGCCCGAGCCGGACAGAGCCCCCGAGTCCGACTGCGACTCGGTGGCCTGGGCCTCGGCCGAGTAGACGGCCCCGGTGCGCAGCGGGCTGGGGCGCTTGGCCGGCGCCGTGGACAGGGCCGCGGCCTGGGGAGCCAGCCGCCGGCCGCGGCCCAGGCCACGGGTGCCCGGGTCCGGCGACACGGGCGTCGAGGGCCCGGCGATCGGGCCCGGCACGGCGATCGGGCCCGGCACGGCGGAGGTGCCGGCCGCCAGGCGCGGGCTGGCGGCCGGGCTGCGCGGCGCGGCCGAGCGCCGGGTCGCGCGGTCGGTGCTCGACCGGCCGGCCGACGCTGCCGCCGCCGCCGGCGAGGGGGGCGGGGACCCGGTGGCGACGGCGCTGGCCGTGCTGGCGGCCAGCGCCGCCTGGCTGCTGTCGCCCACCTCGCTCTCGGACGAGGAAGCGGGCACCACGGCCTCGCTAGGGATCGTGGTGAGCGCAGGTCAGTAAGGCACGTTTGCACCGGGGGTGGGGTGGGGTGGGGGGGGGGGGGCGGAGGTGTGGCTTTTTTCCGCTGTGCTTCTCTGTCTCGCTGCCTCGCACTTGCCTCGCCTTCCCCCGCAGCCGTTTTCGCTCTGTCTCTCTCTGTCTCTCTCTCTCTCTCTCTCACTCGCTCGCTCGCTCGGGCACCCACCCTCGGGGCCATGCAGCATGCGTGGCCAGTGGCGTACCGGTTCACCTGAAGCAGCAGGGCCTCAGCATGCGGGCTCTTGCCGGTGGCCAGCGAGGCCCCCCCCCGGTCCCGGTGGTGCCAGGTCGAGTAGCGCCCCGACTGGCCGAAGGCGTATTTGCCGCCGGCCGGGGGGGCAGCCGCAAGCGAGCCCCCGGGCCCGGAGGTGGCCGACGAGCTGATCGCAGCCGAGGACGTGGCGGTGGAGGCCGACCCGGCGGAGCCAGTGCCCCCGGTGGGCACCCCGGCCTCGGCCGCCAGGTCCGCCAGGACCGACGCCGGCTCCGACCGCTCGTGCGAGGTGGCCCGGCTGGAGGGCAGTCGCACCGTGGCAATGAGGTTGGCCGACGAGGCGGCCGACGTCAGCAGCACTGCCCCCGAGTCCATGGAGATGGCCGAAAGCCCGGACGCGGCCAGGGACTCCGGGTAATCCTCCAAGGTCCGGAGGAGCGACAGGTCCGACCGCGAGGCCGACATGACGGTGCGCTTGCCGCCGAAGGTTTGCGAGTGGTAGTTGCCGATCTTGCCGGACCGGCTGGCCGAGCTTGCCTGGCCGTTGGTCGTATCGGTGGAGGACTGGCCGCTGTAGCCGACATCACGCGAGGAGGACCCGCCGAGCAGGCTGGACAGCGACCGGCCGCCGGACAGGGCCTGCCGCGCGGCCGCCGGGCTGCCCGGCGCCGGCGACGGGGCCGGCGACGAGGACAGGCTCCCGGCCGGGGTGATGCCGGCCCCGGGGCGGTCGTCGGCCGCGGCCAGCCGGCGCATGTATTGCTGGGCCTGGATTCGCAGGACCGAGGCGCTGCGGTCGGCCGGCGGCGAGGCCGCCCGGCCCCGCTGCCAGGGATACAACTTGACGGCGGCCGCCGGGCTGGCCCCCGGCCGCGAGGGCGGCGTGCCCACCGGCGAAAGTGGGGCCTGGGCCGCGGGGCGCGCCCGGGCCGGGGTCACGACCACCGTCGGCGGCTCGGCCACCCGGAGGGCCTCCATCGTGGCCGGCCGCGAGCTGTGGATGGTTGCATGGCCGGCGGCCGGGGGCGGGGCCGCCAGGGGTGGCGGCGGCCTCGGCAGGACGCCGGGGCCGTGCTCCCGGCCGGGGGGGCCCCCGGCGGCCGGCCGCCCGGCCGCCCGCGCGCTGGCCTCTTCCTGGCCGGCCTGTGGCCAGGGTGCTGGCAGCGGCGGCGGCGGCGGCGGCCGGGTGAGGGTCTCCTCCGAGACGTCGGCCTCGGCGCCGGAGTCGATTGCGCGCGAGGACGAGCGCGACAGGCCCGCCCGCCGGGCCTCCGCCTCCTCCTCGGGCGATGATGAGGCGGCCGACCCGCGCGAGGGCTGGCCCGCACGCGGTGCCACCAGCGCCAACGGCGGCGGCGGCGGCGGCGGCGGCCCCTGGGGCACCTGCGGCGGCTGTGGCAGCGGCGGCGGCGGCAGCGGCGGCAGCGGCAGCGGCGACGGCCCCAGGACCTTGCTCGATGACAGGTAGCCCGCCGGCCCGGGGGCCGGGTGGAGTTGATAGTGCAGCAGCAGCGGGTCCCCATCGGACAGCGAGGAGGACGAGGCCGACAGCCGGGGCCGGCGTGGCTGCTCCGAATTCTCCGACGATGCCACATCCCCGGTGGCCAGGCTGTCGGCCAGCAGCTCATTGGAGGAGGTGGTCAGGGCGAGCGGCGGCGGCAGTGGCGGCAGTGGCGGCGGCGGCGGCGGCGAGGGCGACGCCGAGGGCGGCATGGCCGACGCCGGGCCCGGGTCCTCGGGCGCCGGGTCCCCGGGCGCCGGGTGCTCGGGCGCCGGGTCCCCGGGCGCCGGGTCCGGGCCCGCCACCAGCGGGGCCGGCAGGGGCACCGAAGCACTGGCGCCGGAGGGCGTGCCGATAGACATGCTGTCGGTGATGGTGACACTGGTGTCGGTGATGGTGACACTGGTGTTGGTGTTGGTGGTGATGGTGGCCGCGACCGAGGTGGCCGCCGTGAGGTCCGTGTCATCGCCATCGATGTCGGTCATGGGGCCGACGCCGCGCTGGTCGAAGTACGACACATCGGCGTCGTCCTGCAGGCGCGGGATGAAGAAGGCCTCGGCGTGGGCCAAGTTCCGCCAGTTGATCTGCTCCGCCTCCGGGGGCTCCTCCCAGATGTACACCGGCTGCGGCAGGCCCCGGGGGTTGCCGTAGGTCCGCTGGCGCCGGGGGATGGACCCGGCGCGCGGGGACACCGGCGAGCTGCCGGCTGCCGAGCCGGGCCCCGCGCCCGGCCCCCCGGGCAGGTCGCCGGCGGCCATCGGCTGCCCGGGCCCGCGCCCGGGCGACACCGGCGGCGAGGGGGAGTTGCCGGATCCGCCCTGCGCCCGGGGGGTCTGGTCCAGCAGCGGGCTGTTGTCCGGGCCCAGCATGAGCCCGGGCCAGGGGCCGAAGTACCGGTGGGCCTTGACGGCCTGCGAGCCGCCGGTCACAAAGGACCCGAGCCGGCGCTCCGGGTCCGCATTCAGCAGGTGGTTGATGATGTTGTAGGAGTGCCAGGAAATCGGGATGTACGTGGCCTCCTCCGACGGCATGGGCCCCCCGTCGGAGCTGCTGGAGCCGCCCATCGACGCGCGGCCGATGTCCAGGCGGAGGTCGGCCCTCGGGGAGGGGGTCCCGCCGGGGGCGCTGGCCGGGGTGGTGGCCGGGCTGTCGGCCCCGCTGGCGCCGGCGGACGGTGTCTGCGGGTGCTGCGGATGCTCGGCATTGCCCAGGCGGCCACGGCCGCCGACCATGCCATCCGACAGCTGCAAGTTGGAGGGGTCGCTGTAGAAGGCCGACAGAGATGGCCCGGCCGTGCGGCCGGCCCCGCTGTGCAGGTCCAAGTCCCCGTGGGAGGAGGCCCCGCCATGGAGAACGCCCAGGCGCCGGAGGGCCACCATTCGCCGGCGGAGGTCCTCCTCGCCGCCGGGGCTGGCGCCGGCCATGCTGCTGCTCGGGCCCAGCAGCGGCGAGTGCGAGGCCGAGAGGGAGGTCGACCCGGACACCGGCGAGGGCGATGCCCGGGCCATGGGCGGCAGGGGCGGCTGGGGCTGCAGGAAGATCGGCCTCGCCAGGAGCTCCGGCTCGCCGCCAGGCCCGCCGGGCCCGCCGAGGTCCGGCGAATTCCGCAGCAGCCGATCGCGCTCCTCGGCGTGATGCCGCTCCCAGGCCAGCAGCTCCCCCGGGCCGCGGACATTCGACCAAAAGCCCGACAGGGGCCTGGAGTCGTTGCTGTTCCGGTCCCAGCGCTGCTTCTTCACCCGGCGCAGGGTCCCGGACAGGTAGTGGAAGCGCCCGCGCTGCTCGGTGGCCAGGCGCCGGCTGGGGAAGGTCCCATGGTCGCCGGCGGGCGAGTCATCGCTCGGCCCGGCGACGGCGGCCGCCGCCTCGGCCCGGGCCGCGGCCGCCATCCGGTGCAGGCGCTCCTGCGACCAGGAGGTGGCCAGCTGCTCCTCCAAATCGCGGCGCAGCCCGGCCGCCGGGGTCAGCGCCTCCGGCGAGGCCGGCGCCGACAAGTTGGCAATGGCCTGCCCCCCGGCTTCGGCCATGTCGGTGGGCTCGGCGTACAGGGTCCGGTCGGAGTCGTCCGAGGACACGGCCCCGGTGGTGGTGGTGGTGGTGGTGGTGGTGGTGGTGGTGGTGGAGCCCCGACTTGGGCTGGCATCCGATGTCGACCCGGCGTCCACATCCTCCAGGTCGCTGGCGAACTCCACCGACCAGGAGATGTCCCGCAGGACGATGCGGCCGAAAATCTGCTCGCGCGTCGGCGCGTGGAAGGGCGGCACGCCATACAGGAACTCGTAGAGAATGACGCCGAGGGCCCACTGGCGGGCAGGCAGGGCCGGGCGAGCGGGCAACGCCGAACGAGCGGGCGGGCGTGAGAAGAGGCAGGAGGATCAGCGGGGCGGG
>NW_009242975.1:503309-514340 GCF_000388065.1 Fonticula alba
GGGGGGCGGGGACAGAGGGGCTGCCAGCCCGGCGCCAGGGGTCCAGGCGAGCACCGCCAGGTGCCCGGGAGGAGGCAAGCGTACCCAGTCGACTTCCGGGCCGCCGGCATCGCCGCCGATCACCTCCGGGGCCATGTAGTCCGGCGTGCCGACGGCCGCGCGCTCCTGGCGGTAGGGCGGTAAGGGGTGCTGGGCTCCGGCCGACCCGGCGAAGGGGTCGTCAAAGGGCCCGCGGCCCGAGTCCCCGGCCGCGGCATTCCCGATGCCGGTGCCGTCACTGCCGTAGGCCGACCCCCCGGCGGACCGGGGGAAGAGGAAGTCTTCGGCCGTGGCGCCGATGCGGGCCAGGCCGAAATCCGCCACCTTGATGCGGCCGGTCTGCGCGCAGAGCAGCAAATTGTCCGGCTTCAGGTCCCGGTGGGCGATGCCGCGCTCGTGCAAGTGCGCCAGGGCCGCGGCCGTCTGTGCGATGTACAGCCGGGCCCACAGCTCATCGAGGCTGCCGATGTTCTGGATGTGTTTTCGCCGGGGGGCATCATGGGGACGGGAAGGGGGCGGGCAGGCGGCCGGGCGGCCGGGCCGGGCCGCGCACGGCGGGCCGGCAGGGGCAGACGCAGGACCGGGTAAGAGGGCGAAGAGGGGGGACAGCAGGCGCGGGGCGGCGCGTGACCCGGCCTGGCCCGGCCAGAGGCCGGACCACCGAGCAGGCACGGCCGGCACACGCAAGGGGCAAGTGGGACCAGCGGGGGGCGGGGGGTGGCGGGGGGGGGGGGGGGGGCCCGCCGGGCGGGCCCCACCGCGCCCGCTCTCCGGGGGGGTCCGCGCTGTGCGGGCGCCCAGCCGGGGGGGGGGGGGGGGGGGGTCCCCAGCCAGCACATACCTTTAGCAGTGACGCGCAATCGCCACCGGCCACATACTCCATCACAAGGCAGAGGCTGCGCTCGGTTTCGAAGGCGTAATACATGCGCACCAGGAATGGGCACCCGATGCCGGCCTCGATCATGACCTCGCGCTCGATGCGAGCCCCGGCCGCGGCGATGGCCGACTTGTCTTCCTGGCCGGCGCCGGCCGGTCCGTCGCCGCCGGCGCCGCCGCCAGGGCCCCCGCCAGCCGCGGCGGCCGCTGCCGCCGCCGCGGCCGCGGCCGCGGCCGCCGCCGAGGCGTCCGTCGGAACCATCCGCTTGGGGACGGCCTTCACCGCGAAGAGGGCCCCGGTGCGGCGTTGCCGGGCCAGGACCACGCGGCCGAAGGCCCCCCGCGAAATGGGCTTAATCACCTGGAAGTCATTGACCGACACGCTGGCACTCGGCGGGGCCAGGAGCTTGCCGGAGTCGCCGACGTGCGGCAGGGGAATGCCGGCCCCCGGCAGGAGGGCCTGGCGGAGCTCGCTCAGGAAGTTGTTCTCCATGCTGACGCCGGCCATGTGGCGGAAGATCCCCCGGATGGAGGCCAGCGAGTGGCCCTCCAGGCGCAGGAGGGCCGGCGTCAGGAGCTTGCCCGAGGGCGAGCGCGGCAACTCGACGATGCTCGGGGCAACGCGCGCATGGGGGTCCGGCGGGGGCAGGGAGATGGGCGCGGCACCGGGCTGCGCATCGGCCCGGCCCCCGGCCAGGGCCCCGACCGGCATCATGACCGACGACCAGGACCGCTGCAATGGCAGCCGCGCCTCGGTGGACACGGCGTCGCCAAATTGCAGCATTGTTTCCTGCAGGCCGAAGGCCACTTGCGAGAGGCCGGGCATGCGCAGGCCCGGCCTGCCGGGCCCGGTCCCGGTGGCCATCCCCCCCCCGGGGCCGCGCTGGACATACGCCAGCTCCGGCATGCCCACCATGAGGGCCGCCTCGGTCAGCAGGAAGTCCCCGATCAGGTAGGCCTGGGCCAGGGCCGACCGGGCGAAGCGCCGCAGGGCCGGCAGATTCCGCGGGATGTGCGGCACGATGTCGGCCGCGTGCAGGGCCGCCACCCCGGCCGCCGCGTCGTCCGAATTGATGGCCCCCCGGTGGAGCGAGCCAAAGTCGAAGGCCGTCATCTCGGCAAAGTCCTCCGGCGCATTGGGCCCCTCCATGGTGGCGTTCCCATGCGCCAGCGGGTCCAATGTCAGCAGGGTCACATGCGTGCCCTGGGAGAGCAGGGCCCGGAAGCACTCGGCGCATTGGCAGGACTCCGGATCGGAAAGGGGCTCCTGCAGGTGCCCCGGCACGAAGGCCTGGTGCCGCAGGAGGACCTGCATCTCGCTGCCGTGGATGAAGAGCTTCGGGTTGGCCTCGATGAGATTCCAATCGGCCGGGTGCCGCGGAGGGGCCCGCGTCCGGCCGGCCAGGCTGAGGGACGAGGCGCCCCGGCTGGGCCCGCCCGACTGGGCCGTCTGGTGGTGCAGGCGCTCCCGGCCGTGGAACAGGACCACCGGGCCGTCCGGGGGCCAGGTGGCCCGGCCGCCCGGGCAGCCGGCCGGCATGCCATCCAATCGCAGGAGGGTTTTCACCTCTTCCAGGGAGTCGGCACTGGCCGGGCCGGCCAGATGCACCGGCGACTGGCAGCCACTGCTGCATGCACTCGCATGCCCGGTCGCCATGGCGCTGCTATGCCCGGGGCCCAGGGCGCTGGTGGCCCCTTCCAAGCGCAGAGGCTCGGAATGCAGATGCTGCTGCCCGGCCGGCAGCAGCAGCATGGCCGCCGAATCGTCCGCCTCGTCGTCGCGCTCGGCGCCGCTGTCCTCGGAGGACTCCGGCCCCGGGGAGGGGCTGGTGCTGCCGTCTTCCGCCCCCGGCCGGAGCCCCGAGCCGGAGCTGCTGCTGCTGCTGAGCTCGGTGTCGGCCTCGGTGCCCTCGTCATCGGTCGGCGGTCGCAAGCGCCGAAGGACCGGGTGGTTCCAGTAGGCCGGCATGGGGGCCGCGGCCGGGGCATGGCCACCCGCCGGCCACGGCGTCCCTGCCCCGGGGCTGGAGTCCTCGGCATAGATGTCCTCGGCGAAATCGGACACCATCCCACCGGCGACCGAGCTCCGGGGCGAGTGGATCAGCATCTCGGCCTCGGAGCCGGCACTGACAAGGGCCGATCCGGCGGCCATCGCCGGCGCCACCGCCATGCTCGCCCCGGGTGACGGGCCCAGGCCCGTGCCCAGGGGAGCCGGGCCCTCCGGCAACTGGACCTGGAGGAGGCCGGCCATGCTGGTGTGGGGGTCCTCCTGGTGCTGGGGCTGCTCCGGCGCCCGGTGCTGGCGGTGGTGCTCATGCCCGGGCAGGAAGTGCAGCCGGTCGTGCGGAAGCCCCGCCTGCGAGGGGTGTTGGCGAAGGGCATCCATGTCTTCGGGCGCGTGCATGTCCCCGCACTGGGGAACATTGCAAGCATCCCATCCCATGCAGCGGGCCTGGTGACTGGGCTGCTGCTGCTGCTGCTGCTGCTGCTGCTGCTGCTGCTGCTGCTGCTGTAGGGACTGCTGCTGTTGCAGGTACTGCTGCTGTAGGTACTGCTGCTGCAGGTACTGCTGCTGCAGGTACTGCTGCTGCTGCAAGTACTGCTGCTGATGTTCATGGTGCTGGCCCGGGTCGCGCTGCGAGTGCAGCGACTCGGCCGAGGTCTGACGCATGGTGCTCGAGGACTGGTCGCTGATGCGCGGGCTGATGGAGGCCACCGGCGAGGAGAAGCGCCCGCGCGGCCAGAGCGCCGGATCCGGCTTGGATTCCAAGCGCGACACCACCGCCAGCAGGGCCTCGGAAAAGGTCTTGCCATTGAACATGCCGAAGGTGTCGTTGCTGTCGCTGTTGAACTGCCCGGGGATGTACTCGCGCAGGCCGAGCTCATGGAAGTTCAAGTCCACGGACCAGCCATTGGCCAGGGAGCACTCGCGCGGGCTGTACCGCGACCGCCAGAGGTTGATCTGCCGGCAGAGCTCATTCAGCGGCGTCAGGCGCCGGTTGATGCGCGATGGCAGCAGGCGCGTGCTCTCGGCCACGAAGCCCGAGCACAGGGAGATGCGCATCTGCCCGGACACGCGCTCGAACTGCCGCAAAGCCTTGCGCATGTGCCGGGGGAGGCCCTTGCGCGCGCCGGAGCGGCCCAGTGACTGGATGACGGTCGTGGCCGGGAGGGCCGCCTGGCGGGGCTGGCCGGTGGACACCCCGGCCGGCGAGGTCCCGGTCATCGGCACCCACAAGTTCATGCGGACAATGGCCCGGCGAATTTGCACCAGCAGCACCAGATCGTCCCACTGGGGGGCACGCCGGGCGCCGACGCGGGACGACCGCCTGGGCGCCAGCAGCTCCGAGGGGTTTGGCGACTCGGAGAGGGTGCTGCTGGAGAGGGTGCTTGAGGTGGGCTGGTCGCCGGTCCCGGCGCCGGGGGTCGATCCCACCGAAGCGCTCTGCCGGCTGGCCAAGTGCGAAGGGTCCCCGGCCGGGGGCCCGGTGCTCGGCCGGGGGCTGGCGACCGGCGGCGCCGGCCCCGGCGCCAGGTCCGGTGACATTGGCGCCCCGCGATCCAGCGACCCGGGCGAATTGGAGCTGGAGTTTGGCGGCGACCGCGACAGGGCGAAGGCGTCCATGGCACGGGCGCGCGTGCTGCCCGGGGGCGAAGTGGGGCCCGGTGCCGCCAGGGCCCCGGCATGGCGGGCCCCCGGCCCGGGGGATGCGGCCGCCCCGGCGCCCGGCGTCAGCATGGCCGCCTCCTTGCCGGGGTCGCTGGCGCGCGAGGTGTCCGGGCTGAGGGCCGCGGCCGGGGAGGACTCCGTCGTCGGGGGCGTCCAGGGGGTGGACGTCCAGGACTTGGGGCGCTCGCGCGGGGGCCCGCCATTCCGGCGACCGGGGGCCGGGCGGCTCCGCGGCGGGTCCAGCTCGGTGGCCTGCGCCTCGGCCGGGGGCCCGGGCAGCTGCGGCAGGACGCCCGGCCGATGGGGCTTCGGCGCCTCGGGCAGCTCTTCGCCCTCCGAGGGCGAGGGGCTGGTCGGCGGGCTGAGGATCAATTGGGACCCGGTGCCGGAGGTGGGCCCGGGCGTGCCCGGACCCTCGCCGGCACCCGGAGGACAGAACTCCGGCAACACGCCATCCGACTTGGAGGCGGTCAACTTGGCCCGGCCGGCCTGGCGAGCAGGCCCACCCGAGGGGGGCCCATCCTCGCCGGCCCGCCGGCGAAGGGCCACCATGCGAGCCGTGGCATTGGCCCAGGTGCTGCTTTGTGGCAGGCCGCCGGGCGCCGGGGGCGGGGCCGTGCTGGCGCCGGGCCCGGCTGGGCCGGCGGGAGGGGTGTTGCCGGTGTCGCTACTGCCGCCGCCCGGTGCCCCTGGCAGGCTCCGGGTGGCCATGGCCGCCGGAATGGCCACCGGCGAGTTGACCATCACTTCGGCGGACGAGGAGCCATCAGCGGCCGGCGCCCCGGGCGAAGGGCTGGCCACCGGCGAGGCGAGGCCCGGCTCGGCAGGCCCGCCGGCAGGGCTGCCCTTGCGGCCGGCCGCGGCGCCGTGCCGCCGGCCGCCGGACCCCACCCGCGCCCGAGGGGCAATCATATGCCGGAGCTTGGAGAAGAGGCCGCCGCCACGATGGGAGCGGTCGCGTGCGGGCCCGGGCCCGGGCCCGGCCAGGCCAGTCGGACCGGCCGCCGGGGCGTGGTGGTCCGTGCTGGCCGATGCCCGGGCCTCGGGCCCATCCTGGCTGTGGCCCGGGTCGGCCGCCGCCACCGGTGGCCGGTGTTCCTCCTCCGGCGAGGGGGGCCGGACATCCATGCGCTCGGGGCCGGGCCCGGGCGTGCTGGCGGGCGCGCCCGCGCCCATGCCCATGCCCGTGGTGGCGGCCTCGGGCACCGGCACGGGCTCCTGCCCGGCCGTCGGGGGTGCCTCGGCGTCCGGCGACGGCGCCACATGCCTGGGCCCGGACCTGGAGGCGGGGCGAGTGTCCTGGCAGGAGGTCGTGGTGCTGGCGGGCCTGGAAGCATAGAACAGGTAGGCGCTCCGGTGGTAGCCACGGAGGACGTTGAAGAGCCGGTCGCGCGAGTCGCGTATCCGCCACAGGACCTCGGGCACGGGGAAGGCCCCGGGCAGGATGCGCACGCAGGCGGCCGCGTGTGTGGCGAAGTCCTGGAGCACAAGTGGTCAGTCAGTCGGTCAGGGGGGGAGGGGGGGGGGGGCGGGCAGGGGAATGGGCTGCCTCTTTGGCGGGCCGGGGGCTCCTCCTCCCTCGTCGCCGCCGCCGCCCACACACACACACACACACACACACACACACACACACACACACAGGCGCCCCATCCGCCGGACCGCCGGGATGGGGCGCGGCCAGCCACAGATGCCCGTCGGGCAGCCGCGCCGCCGGAAGCCCTCCCGCCGGTCGGCAGCGGGAAAAGCAAACAGCATGTACCTCAACCGCGATCGGGTATTCGCACAGCCGGCAAATCTCGCTCTCGGGCTCGGGCACCTCGGTGGACGTGGGAGACCGTGCTGGCGCGTCGCCGCGCGGGGGGGGGCGCCGGGCGCCGGGCCCGGGGGCCGGAGCATCGCCCGGGGCCGGCGGCGACTCGGCCACCGGCCCCGGCGCCCTGGGGCCGGCGCTCGGGGAAGTTGGCACGGCGGCCGCCTCTTCCATTGGCATGTCTCGGCCGGCGGTCAGGGCCAACGCCCAAGTGGTGCTGGTGTTGACCACCCGCTCGATCATGATGCGTGCCAGGCCCACCGCCTCCACCTGGAGGCGATCCAGCCGGAAGCCGGGCTCCGGCCCGGCGCCCCCGTCGGCCCGGTCGCCGTCGATGCGGCCGCGGGCATCCGGCCGGCTTGGATCCGTCTGGCCGGCCGGGGCCGGAGCCGCGGCCGGCGTTCGGGCCAGGCCCGCGGCCAGGCCCTCCGACGGGGCCCGTGTCACGTCGGCCGGGGCCTCGGGCCCGCGAGACCCGGGCTCCCTCGCGGGCCGGGACAAGAAGGCGGCCTCGCCACCGGAACGATGCCCGCTGGAAAGATCGTCCTCCTCCTCCCCCTCCTCCTCCTCCTCCTCCTCCTCCTCCTGCAGGTCGTCCATGGTGTTGAGGACCACCGACCGGAGGAAGCTCTCCTGCTGGATGTCCTTCTCCTCGACGTCGACCGTCCACCAGCCCCACCACCAGCCGCAGATGGCCGACTGGTTGTAGGGCGAGCGTCGGCCCAGCAGCGACCGGACCCCATGGAGGTAGGTGTCCACCTCGGACACGGGGGCATGGCTGCTGTGTGCCAGGCGCCTCCGGCGCCGGCACAGGCCCGATCGCGACACCAGCCCCAGCATCGGCGGTGGCCGGCCCGTGGTGGCCAGGTACTGGAACTGCTGTTCGATGGACATTCGCCGGCCGGCCTGCCAGGGGGCCGGGCCGGGGGCCGGCGCGTTGTCGGCACCGGCCCCCGGGCCGAGTGTCCTGCCCGATGCCGGGGGCGTTTTTTCCGCCTCCTCCTCCAGGCCCCCCATGCTGGAGCAGTAGCCATCCGAATCCCCGGACGAGGGCACCACCGAGGTGGTGTCGGCCCCGAGGGAGCTGCTGGACCCGGACCACCAGCCGCCGGTCGACATCGGCCGCCGATCGTCCGACGTCTGGGTGGTGGTGCAGCCGCCGGCGCAGCCCTCGTGCGGATTGTCCAGGCTCAGCCTGGCATCCGGGGCCGTGTCCCAGCCAAGGGGCACTCCCACGTGTGCGCAGCCGACATCCGGCGACCTGACCCTCATCGTGGCCACCCACACCGTGCTCAGGGGGAAGCCATCCTTCGAGGGCCCGCACACCAGCACGGTCCGGCACTGGAGGGGGACCAGCTGTCGGCCGGCGCGCGGGACCACCACATGGCTGCATTAGTAAAAGACCAGTTGGCTGGATGGGTTGACTGCTGCTCTTTTCCTCGCGCTGCTTCTCGCTCCCTCTCTCTCTCTCTCTCGTCTTGCCTCCTGCGGGGCGCGCCCTCGCGACTCGGCGCCTGCCCTGGGCCATTTAACCGCGGGCGGGGGGGGGGGGGGGGGGGGGGGGGGGGAAACCCGGCGGAAGGGCGCACGCACCGGGCGACAGATCTTGTCCCCCCGGGGGGTGGGGCGGGGCGGGACGTTCGCGTCATCTCACACAAGAGGCGCATCACCCCCACCCCCACCACCACCACCACCACCACCACCACCAATACTACTTCTACAACTACTACTTCTACAACTACTACTTCTACTAACACCACCGCCATGCCAAGGGGCGTACCCGTCCGGAAATGTGTCGAAAGAGAATGACCGACTCGATGAAGCCCTCGGCGGTGGCGGGGTCCGTCTCTTGGTCCGAGGAGGAAGTCGAGTGGGAGGGCATGGGCGCCGGGGAGCCGGACGTGGCCCCGGCATTTTCGGGCGTCATCGTGCCGGACCGCCGGTCCGCCCCATGGCGCTGGCGCTGGATTTCCGCCTGGTGCACTCGCCATAGCTGGACCAGCCGGGCTGTCACCGCGTCGAAGCTGGCCAACGACCGAGAAACAGTGCTGCCTTGCTGGTCGGCATCGGCCGGCGGGTCGATGGAGCTGAGATTGAGCCGCGGCCCGGCCGGATTGGCGGCCAGCGATGCTGCCCGGTCGTCGCTCGGGGCTCCGAGGAGGTGGACATTTTCATCGGCGAGCCGAGGCACGCGCCCGGCACCCGGGGGGTCCTGAATGAAGTTCTGAATGTATGTGTCTAGGATTTGGCTCGGGTCATAGCTGTGGCCCGTCACAGAGGGGCGGATGGCGAGGCCGCGCGAGGCAGTGCAAAGGGACCGGGCGAGGCAGGAAGGGCGTTTGCGAGATGTCAGTGCCAGGCGTCCTGCCAGGAAGAGGCCGAAGCCCGGGCATGGGGCCGCGTGCCGGGCCGCCCCCCCCCCCCCCCCCCCTCGCCCTTTGGGCAGCAACCAGGGCCGAGGCACGTGCCGCGGCCGCCGGACCCGGCAGGCGCCGCCGAGGCAATGCCGCCACCGGCACCGGTGTCCCTCGGGCCACGGCCCAGGCCGCCGGTCGATCGTGGCGAGCACCCTCGCAAGCCCCCCACGCACCCTAGAACATGCCGGACCAGGGGCGACATGTAGCGCAGGCGCCCGTCGATGGTGCACTCGAAGTAGATGTTGAGCTCCTGCAGCCCCTGGACCTGGGAAGTCAGCGAGAGCCCTGGCGCCTCGAAGATCACCGACTCGGGCGGCCCGACGGGCTGCGGCCCCACTTGCGGCAGCATGCCGCGGGGGCTGTGGCCGCGATAGGAATCCACCATGGCCGGCGACATGTTGCCCCCCGCGAGGCCCATGCTACCATCCGGCCCCACGAGCAACGGCTCGGCCGTGGGCTCGCCGCCCCACTGGCGATAGGAGCTGGAATGCGGCACGCCGGTGTACTGCCGAGTCCGGTGGGTGGATGCGTTCCAGATGTCCGGGGGGTCGGCCGCCTCGGCGAGCCGGATGCCCGGCTGGCTGGCCGGCCGCGGCCCGTGCCCGGAGACGCTGAGGCGCCGGCGGAGATTCCCGGCCGCCGAGGTGGCCGTGTCAATTTGGTTGATGATCTTCACCAGGCCACTGCGGTGCTCCACCGGCATGAGATTCAGCTCCGGGCGGATGTCCAAGATCCGCAGGTTGGTAATTCGTCGGGCCAGCTGGCAGCAAGCCACCAGCAGTGAGAGAACCCAAAAACGCCCCTCCAGCCGGGACTCCTCGCCGGGGCTGAGCTCCCGCCAGTCGAACATCTGATTGCGATACCAGGAGTAAAGCATCCCATGGTGATCGTTGCAACAATCGCCGGGGATGGCGTCGCCGCGGAAGGCGTCCCGGTCGGCGGCCTGGCTGCCGTTGGGGCCGCCGGCCTCGGCCCCGGTGCCGTTGGCCGGGGTGCTGATGCCGCTGCCGTGCGAGTCGTTGCTGGCCTCGCCGTCGCTGGAAAGGACCTGGCGATACCGGCAGTCATTGGCCCGGCAGGTGGGCCACGCCAGGACCACCAGCTGCAGAGCGCGCGAGGCCCGGGTGAGGATCTTGTCCACGGCCGCCAGATCGCGCGGGGCCGAGAAGAGCCGCGTCAGCCAGGCGTGATGGGTGTCGAGCGCGGCGCCGGCCTGCGATGTGGAGGTTGTGGAAGCCGACTCGGATGTCGGCGGCGTGGAGTAGGCAGCCATCCGGGCCCGCATGCCATGGAGCGGGTGCCTCCGGCCGGGGGTCAGCCTGGCCGAGTCGTACACCAGGCGACCGGGTTCCGGCATGGCGCCATTCTGGAAGGCATCGCGGCGCGAGCCCCGGCGCCGGCATCGGAGCTGCTGCTGGCGCCGGCGGACATTTTGCAAGCGCCGCTGATGCCGGGCCACCAGCTCGGCCGACATGTGCACCGACCCCAGCGAGGCGATGTCCTCGCACACCATGCGCAGAAGCCACACGAGCGTTGCCCACAGCAGGCGCGACTGGTCGGCCCGCTCGGTGTCCGACGTCAGGAGGACGGACCCGCGCAGGGAGAACCCCATTTCCGCGGGCGGCGGCTCGGGATTCGGCATGGACCCGGCGTCGCTCGGCTCGCCATTCGACCATCGCGACGGGGGGGCGCCCTCATGAAACCCCTCATACAGCCCGCGGTACAGGTCCAGCTCGGAGTCCGGGACCTTCCACAGGCGCAGGAGAGCCTGCTGGGCGAGGCTCAGCTCGCGCACGGGATTCGTCGGCGGCATGAACCGCGGCAGGGCTGCCATGGCCCGGTGCATTTGGAGGTGGATCCAGGGCCACAGTGCGGGCGGGGGCGGGGCGGACCCCAAACATTCGCGACCACGGCGGGCGGTTAGACATGGCCGATGGCCGATGGCCAGGCGACCGGGGCCCGGAGGGTCCATGGGACCGGCGTACCGGAACGAATGCGCGATGACAGATCCTGGCAGGCATTGAGGGTGATGATGTAGCGCTGGCGTTGGGTCCGGTAGACATGGAGATACTCGGATACCTCGCGCATCTGGAGCAGGTCCTCCAATGGGCAGCGGCCGTCATCTTGCCCGGAGAAGTTACCATCGCCGGTAGCCGCCTCGGGACCAGCAGCACGACCGGGGCTCATGCCTGGCAATCAGGATGCCTGTGTGTCTGGGG
>NW_009242975.1:514532-519989 GCF_000388065.1 Fonticula alba
GGGGGTGAGGGAAGTGGAGGAAACTAGTGTCCATGTGGTGGAGATGCAGGCCCAGGGGGGTGGCAAAAAAAAAAAAAGAACGATGCAACCTGCAGGGCTGGCCCGATGCCTCCCCTCCCTCAGCGTCGGCTGTGTGGGGAGGGGCAGGGGGGAAGGCGCCGGTGCGAATGTCTGCCGTGCGTTTTTCCTCCTGGTGGCTCTGTCTCTTGCGCGCCTTCCCCGGCCTCGCTCCCGATCCGCCGGCGGCCAGATGTGGCGCCAGGCTGTGCGCGGCCTCTCAGTCCCCCGGCCGCGGGGCGGCCTTTGCGCGTGCCGCGGAGCACCCTGCGCACGTATGCGCCATCATGCTCACCGGTCTGCCTCTTCTCTGTCTCATGCCGGGGGCCGAAGTGTCTGGCAACCCCCCGCCCCGGGATCTTCAGGCCGCACCTCATCACCACCCGCCGGCTGGCCGGCCGAGAGGGTGGGGGCAACCCGGGCCCGGTGTCGAGGCCCAGGATCGGGGGCCCTTCGACAAGGGCTCCCCGATTCCGAGGCCCGAAGGGGCCTACCAGCGGCCAACGGAGGCGGGGGCGGGGGGGGGGGGGGGGGTGGGGGCGGGGGGGGGGGCGGGGGGGGGGGGGGGGGGCAGTAGCCATGTTGCATGTTGACCGGGGCCGGGCACCTCCTCTGCCATCCCAGCATCCGGGAGAGGCGGGAAGCCTTGTTGTCCGGGGGCAGGGGGAACGGGAGGTCTCGCCCGTCTAGTGGAGCATGAAGCCGCGCAAAATGGTCGCGCCCATGGAGAAAGGGCCGAGCCCCTTGGGGGTGCATGCGCGCTTGCACCCACACTCGCACGCGCACCCGCATCCACCGAGGGGGGGCCAACCTCTGGCGGGGGGGGGGGGGGGGGGGGGGGGGGGGGGGGGGGGGTCAAGGGAAAAGGGGGCGGGTGGTGGTAAAAAAGTAAAAATTCCCGGTCGACGGCCCGCGGCCAAGCCGCGGCCACGGGATGGAAGGCCCCCGAGACCGGGTGGCCCCCTCTTTCGCCCGCCCGCCCCCCGCCCCCTCCCTCCGGCCCCGCCTCTCGTGGGCGGTTCCTGCCCCCATCATGCTGAAGGCGTTGCCTCGCGCGCGCGCGCGCGCGCGCGACGGCGTACACCACGCATGGCCCTCGGGACAAACGGACCGGGCCAGCGCAGGGCCCATCAAGGGGGCCGCATGTGGGCAGGGGGCGACACGATCGAGGGGAGCACCGGGGCGCGACCTTCCCCGGGAGCCGACGTTCGCCGGGCCTCGGCCGCCGGGTTCCGGCACATGTGCAGCCGCGCCCGAGCGCCGAGGTGTGGATGCGCCTGGGCACATGCGTGTTTTTTTTTCTTTCCCCCACCAGGACGAGCATTTGGCGTCCCTCCGTGGTCCCCTCTCCCTGCCCCTTGCCTTCCGCCGGACCGGCGGCCTGCCAGGGAAGCACACGGCCTCCAGTGCGGGGCCCCATGGCCGCGGGGCTTTCCCCTCCCCCGGCCCCAGCAGGCGGCCGCCTTGACCGGGGACCGACGTCAGAGACTGCGACACAGGCCGGAGGGTTGGGAGCAGTGGCGAGCCGTGCTCTCCGCGCGTCATCTACATGTGGAAATGCTGGCAACTGGGGGGGGGGGGGGGGGTCCCCCCGCCGCTGTGTCGGCCGGCCCGCGTGCTGGCCCTGCCTCTTGCATGTGCCTACCCCGCTGGCCCATGCCCAATGATGACAGATGGAGGCACCTTGTGGTTGAAAGAGCCGACAGCCCAGGCACCTTGGCGCTGGCCCCATCATGAAGATGAGCGCACCGGCGATGCCAAGGAGCATGGTCTGATTGCGTACATTTGAGCTGAATCTGTTCGGGGAGGGGGGGGGGCGGGGACGGGGCAGGACATCGAGAGTGCGAGGGCAGGGGCGTCCCGCAGGTGCAGGCAGGCAAACACCCGAATGCCCCCGACTCGGCCCTTGAGCGGGGAGAAAGGGAAGAGATGTCTCACACCCCACAACCTCAGTTGCCTCCCAGGGTGTGGGGGTCACGCGCGCGGCCCCCCGCCCCCCGTCCCCCGCCCCCCGCTCCATTCCCGCGGGCCCCGAGGCGACAGGGATCTCCGAAGGTGCTGGCGGCACGCGCACACCCACACCCACATGGAGCCGGGGTGATCTCATGGTGTACATCCTCCGTGCGAGACCCCGGCCACGGGCATGACACACCGACACCCGGGGCGAGACAGCGAGCGCGGGTCTATCGGGCACCTGGTGCGAGCGAAAGCCCGGGCGGCGGGGACCGAGACCCGGCACGCCCAGTCCCCTCGGCCTGTCTCCGGCGAGCAGGGCATGCATAGCGGGCGCAGGCCCTCCCGCGCCAAGGTGTCAGGCAACAAACAAACGCATGCTCCGACGGCAGGGCTCCCCCGAGCGCTGGCAGTGCTCGATGGGGATTGTGGGGAGAGAAGTCGGGGCAGATGCGGGGCCGCGGGCACGCCCCAGGGGTTGTGGGCTAACCCCATGGTACTGGGCCTGTGTGGAAGGCTGGCAACATTCCCGCCTGTTTTGCGCGCAGTGCCAACGGAGGTGTCCCTCGGGCCCGTGACCCTGGCCTCGGGGTGGCCCTTCCGATCACGCCTGTGGGAGGATGATTTCGGGCCGCGCTCTGGCGGTCGAACTACGAGACGTGTCTCTCTAGACGGCTCGGCCGCCAGCCGGTCCGCCGGGCGCGTGAGTGTCCCGCCGCCGGTATGCTGCGCCTCCCTGAACCGGGAAGGCCGCAATGTATGTGTTCGCCCTGGAGGTAGGGGGCGGCTGGGAGGGGTACCTGCGCCTGCCCTGGCCCCCGCGCCCAGTGTGCACCGCCAGCGAGGGGCTCTTTTTTCTTCTTCTTCTTCTTCTTTTTTGGGCTCTCGCCGCGCCTCTGAGGAATTATCGGCCCCAATGGCGTGCATCCTGCGTCGCTGCTCCAAAGGGTCCCACTCGCGGGGCAGGCACCATGGAATCAAGCCGCGACGGGACGCGACGCGACGCGACGCGACGGGGGAGGGGGGGATCAAAGGGCGGATGGACGTGGTGCCCCTCCCTGCCTGGGGCTCGCGTCGGAGGGGTCCGGATCTCGGGCCCTGGAACAAAGTCAGGGCCTCACATGAGGCCTGCCAGAGGAACGGGGACGGGGCGGGACCGGGCGAGGGAGGGCCGGGGAGGGGGGGAGGGGGCGCACCCGGGAGTTCCCACACTTTTTGACATGTGCGCTCGGGGCGGGGGGGGGGGGCGGGAGACCGGCCCACTCGGATGGGAGTGGGCTCTCAAAGGTGGTGCATCGCCGGCCGGGCGCTTGGGCCGCCGTTCGCCCGGGCGCACTTCTCCGTGTTCCATGGCTTTCTCTCCTCATCCCGGTCGCAGGCCGGGCGGGAGAGTGAGACACCGGCCCCAAGAAGCCCGAGGAAGCGCGTCGGGCGGCGGGGATCATGGATCCGCGCGATCGCTCGATTGTGTCGCCGTCGGCCCCCGCGTGTGAAACCGCCTTCGCCACAGGGGCCCGCCACGCCAGCATCCCCGTCTGAGTGCGCACTCGTGCGGGGATTTGTGAGTCACCCGCGCCCGCGCCCGCGCCCGTGCCTGCCCCGTGTCTGGCCCTCTCGGCTACCCCGCCTTTTGTGGCCCAGGCGTGCTGTGTGCGTGTGTGGGAACAGCGGGGGGGGGGGGGGGGGGGGGGGGGGGGGGGGGGGGGGGGGGGGGGGGGGGGGGGGGCAGTGGGACGGATGAATGTTGGTCCATGCGTGCGCGCCTGTGTACATGCGTGCGTGTGACTGGCCACCCTCTGCCTCTATGTTTGGTCCTGTCTCGCTTGCAGAGGTCCCCATTGTCCATGCACACCACCAGGGCAGGATGCGTTTCCCAAGTGGACCGGGCGAATGTTTGATGCGCTCGCGGAGGATGTAGGACGCGGTTGGCCGATGAGAGGGGACAGAGGCACGGGGACGGAAGGCCGGGCTACCATGGCCACGCCCTTGCTTGGCTCCCTGTTCTCCAGCACCCTCCTCGCGCCCCGGCCCGCACAGCCCCCCTGGAGCAGGCCGGCTCCTGAGAGAGCGAATCAGTTGGAGGGGGGGGGGGGCGCGCTCGGGCACGCACGATAACGGCACCATGTCACCCTCTGGTACATTGGCCAGGCCGCCCCCTGGCCACCTCGGGAAGGAGCGCAGCCAGGCGGCGGCGGCAGGCCGCCCCCCCCCCCCTTTCACCTCCTGTCCCCTCTTTCGGCGGCCGCGGGCGGCGCGCATGCCCATGCATGTGAGGGGACCGAGGGGTCGAAAGAGAGAGGGAGAGCAAGTGGCCAGGCACTTAATCAGGCACCCGGCACCTCGGGGCATATTGCCCTGCCCAATTCCCCAAGGCTACGCTGGTCAAGTCAGGCACCTGGGTCCTGGGCTCCGCCGGCCGGGGCCGGGCCGCTTTCCATGGCGGCGCCACGAAACCGAGCGCGTACAGGCCTCTCTCCGGGCCCTGCTCGGTCGGTCCCTCCCCGGCAAGGCCCTCTGGTGTCCCCCCCTCCCCCCCGCCCGCCGGAGGGCCATTTGACCTGTACCACGGCGGGCCGGCACGCGAGGCAGGCACAAATGAATCATCGTCCCTGGTCGGGCCCTGCTCGCGCCAGTCAGTTAGCCGCCCCGCCGGGCCCAGACGTGCGGCCACATCTAACACCAGCGCACTGGGGCCCGGGGAGGGGGGGGGGGAATGTCAGGTCTGAAGGGCCCCAGGCGAAGTTGGTGCGTGCACGGTCGCAAATTCCCCGGTGCCACGTTACACGCACACATCGAGGGCGCGGGCGCCGGGGGGGGGGGGGGGGGGGGGGGGGGGGAGACCACCGCGAGCCGTCTGACGGAGCACGTTCGAATGCGTGCGGGCTTAACGCGTACCCCGGCGCGCCTGCTTTTTGACAGCGCCCCCGCCTTCGGCAATGGCGCCGCTGGCGGCCGGCCCGGTCTTCCGCTGGACCAGGCGCCGGGGCCCCGGCCCTAGGCGCCCTGCAGATGTCCCTCCCGCCCCTCTGTTGGCGGAGGTCGGGGGGTGGGGGTGCTCCACTTGTTCCGCCCAGTCCCGCACACGCACACGCACAGAGACAGACAGACAGACAGACCGACAGACAGACAGACAGACAGACACACAGACAGACAGACACAGCCTCGCCCACCCTCTATTCCTCGGCTCCTCCTCCGTGTGCCCCGGGGTAGGGGGATGCGAATGGGGGGAAAAGGGGCCACCAGCTGGTTCAGCCAGGGCAAGGGCACCGCGCGACCAGGCCTGTCCTATCTCTTCCTCCTCCGACCGTCCCCTGGCCCGGCCAGTGACACGGCACGCCAGGGGCGGTCGGCCGAAGGGGCGCCCTTCAGGTCGGGGATGACGCTCGGAAAATAGCCCCAGCGATGGTAACCGGCAGGGCGGCCGCGCAGCACTTCCTAGTCACAAAC
>NW_009242975.1:520056-552347 GCF_000388065.1 Fonticula alba
GGGGGGGGGGGGGGGAGGATGTACACGGCTCTCTGTCGCCGCGGGGGCAGACCGGCGCCCACACCCAGGAGACCGGGTGCCCATTGTGTGTGGCCGACTGTCGACGAGCAGGAGACCAGCGGGAGGCGGCTTGGGCGCGGGCCGGGGCGGCGGCCAACAGGGGCGGGCGGACAGGGGGGGGGAATCATCGCCGGGGATGGGCCTGGCGCCCGATGCGGCTGTGCCGAGGCCTGCCCACACCGAACCACAGGACGGACCCGGGCGCGCGCGCGCACCTCCGCCCCGGCCCTCGGCGACAAGCCGGCACACCGCCGGCACCGGGCCGGCCCCAGAAAAGGAGATGCTCCAATCGCCCATAACCGACACACTGCCACATGCTGCAGTTGCGCCGGCTCACAGGCCAATGCCCGTCGAGCTTTCGGCGCCATTTGACGAGCGCACTGGTTGCACGTCGCTGCTGCTCAGCGGCGACAGCCCGCCGCGGGGCGGAGGGAGGAGGACCGACGACGCGCCGCGCCGCGCCGCGCCGCGCCATACCAGACCAGTCGCCCTCGGTTGATGCCCTGCCGAGGATGGGGGAGCGCGGGCTTGTACGCGCGCTCGCACACACACACACACGCACGCACGCACGCACGCACGCGCACACGCACACACACACACACACCTTCATTTACAACAAGGCATCCAGGCGCCAAGAATGGCAGCAATAACAGCCCGCACTGGGGCCGCCTTCGCCCGGTCCTCCCTCCACCTTCACGGGCGTCGGCGTGTCTCCTTCGGGCCTTGCCTCGTCATCTGTAAGCCCCATGCCGGCCCCTGCCGCACTGCGCTTCAGGTATGCGCAGGCATTGGAGTTCTAGGAATCGGCCGCCGGGGCGTGGACATTTGCTCGCCTTTTCTCACCCTCCGGAATGGGCAACACCGGTCGGCCGTGGAGGGCCCAAGGCCGGGGCGCATGTCCGCATGCGACACGCGCCGTCTCGGCTTGCGGGTGTGGGAATGGACGGGATTCCATCGGCCACCCTCGCTCTGCCGCGTGCGCGCACAGACACCCACACACACATACACACACACACACACATCTCCCTGGCGTGCATGCATGCATGTGAGTCCTCTACTCCCTCAGTCGCCATGTCCCCTCACATAGACAGGCCCCTGGCGCGGTGTCTTCGCGCCTCGCTGGCCCTGGGCAGGGAAGGGGTCATTCAGAGGCAAGGACCCACTTGCGTCCCCACCTGCAGCTCGGGCACGTCTAGCTTCGAAGCGGGCAGCCCGGGCGCCCGGATGATTTCCGGCTCCTCCAACTCGCTAGACGGAGGCAGACGGGCGGCTCGGAGGACGGGTCCCGGCCTGGCGCATCTGGGGACGCCGGGGCGGGACGACAATCTGAGACAGGAACCCATGGTAGGGAGCGAACATGATCCGCGCCGGAGGATATTTCGAGGCCAGGGGTGCATGTGCGCCGGCATAATATATATATATATATATATATGTGCCACATTAAATGGGGGTTTACGAGCGGCTGGCGGGTTTACAATGGGGAGGCGGCTGGCGAGGGGGAGCACAGCTGCAAGGGGCCGATGGGCGGGCGGGCGGGCGGGCGGGCGGGCGGGCGGGCGGAGGGAAAAGCGGCCTGGACGCCGGCACTATCCCCAGGTCCGCCTCCGATGACCCTCTCTTGGCTGACATCTCCTCCCGGCCGGAGCCGGCTCCCCCCGGTGCAACACGCCACCGCGGGCCCATTAGTGGCCTCGCCGCGGCTGTGGTGCCTCCGGCTGTCTGGGCTTGGGCCCTTTGCAGACACCTTGGAGAAAGAAGCACCGGTCCGGGCGCACGTGCGTGTGCATGTGTGTGTGTGTGTGTGTGCGCACATGTATGCATGCATGCTTGTCCGCAAGAAGTGGGCAGGTGTGCCTGTGCGCTCGTGCGTGGGTCTGTTAAGTGCCACACTTTATGGCCAGGGGCCAGGGCAGCACCCTCCCTCGGCCGGTGGATTTACACCTGCCCAAGCCCATTCCATGTGGAAGGCCGCCTCCAAGTGCGCCGCGGCCGTCCGGCATGCCGCGAAGGTGCTTTCCTTGGTGTGCCTCGCAAAGGCCTTCTCCTGACTCGTTCCCTCGCGGGGCTCCCGCCTGTGGCGCCTTCTGCCTGCCCTCGTCCTTTGGGGTCGCCTAAGAACTTTGTGGCCGTCGACGCACGCCGGGGGGGGAGGGGGGGGGGCAGTCCACGGCAGGGGACGGAAGGGGGAAATGAGGGGAGGCGCCGGGCGCCCCTTTTTTTGGCGGCCAATTCTGCACGCGGTGCCTTTGGCGGCTGCTGGCGCCCGCACCGGTGCCAGTAGCCGTGGGGTAGGCAGAGAGTGGTAAGTTCATGGGTTTAGGAGGGGGGGGGGGAAATACTTGGGTCTTGTCTCATGGCGCACACCACCCGCGGGTCTGTTGTTGGCGGGATCTTCCCCAGCCCAGCCTCGGATGGGGGGGGGGGGGGAGCGTCGGGGGTGGCTTATTGGCACATGCGCCGGGGACTCTTTGCCCAGCTGGGAACCTCCTCATGTCCTGGCCCTCCCATCGGCACATCGGCACATCGCCCTTCAACGGAGCTCTCCCCACCGGCCGTGTGAGTGTCGCCCTATCGGTTTATCCGGGCAAGGGAGGAACTGGATGGCATGCACGCACATGCGACAAAGTGTCTCGGTGTATATCCCACAAGCAGGGACACAGGCACACGCGCACTTCCCCACCCATGACCATGCCCATGTCCGGAGTGTGAGGCACAACGCCCAACACACAACGCCCAACACACAACGCCCAACACACAACGCCCAATACACAACGCCCAACACACAACGCCCAAATACACAACACACACACACACACACGCACAACACGCAACACATGAGCGATGTTCGCGCCTGCCCGCCCGCCCGCGCGTGTGCGCGCCCGCGCCCCCATTCGCCTCGGTGTCCCAGAGCCAACTTATCGCCTACCCCCATGCCGACCAACGGCCGCATGGCGATGGGAACCCACCCCTTCCCCTTTCTTGCATTTTCCCACCTCCCCGCTTTCACCCTGCCCTTTTGCCTCCCACCTTCCCCTCTGCCGGCCTACTCTCCAGACCTGTGCCACGGACGATCCCCTCCCAAGCGGACACGCAAACGAGCCACCATCGCAAGCGCACGCGCCTGCGAGAGCGAGAGCGTGAGCGAGCGCGACGCCCAGACAGCGAGCGCGAGAAAGACACACAGAGAGCGAGAGCGAGACAAACAGAAAGACACAGACCGACCGATAGACGACAGACCCGCTGATCTGGTACGTCGCGAGGCCACGGCTTTTGCCGCCGGTGCGCCGGCCGCCACAGGCCCCTTCCCTTTGGGCGGGAGTCCGTCCGAGACTTCCTCCTGCTCCTCCGCCCCGCCCGGAGCGGTGGGCCTTTCCCGGATGCCCCGTCCGAGTCCCGGCTGACAGGATTGACATGAATGCTTGCCTTTCGCTGGCCCTTTCGCGATAGATCTCCGCCCATCGAGGATCCCCCCTCCCTCTGCCGATCTCCTGGGCTCGACTCCCATCAGCAGGCCATAGTGCACATTGGAGGAGATCCCTCTGCGTCTGCCTTCATCTTCAACATCCTCGGTGCGTCCCTGCTGTCGTGGCTCCTGCCGCCTGTGTGACACGACCGGCTGCAGTGGGCCGTACTCGACGTCCCGTTGAGAGGCACACGCACGCACGCACGCACGCACGCACATGTACCACGCCCCCTTTTCGAGGATGAAGACCACTCACAAATGGGAGGTCGCTCCAGATTACGTGCGTCTTCGCGCCGCCGTAGTCGACGCGTCCACCCTTCTTTCTCTCTCTCTCTCTCTCTTCGTGGTATCGTCCTCCTCCTTCCGAACAGCGAGAAGGACAGCTTACTCAGCACGAGGGAACACGCACACTCGCAGCAGGGAGCAACTCGCCAGCAAAACGAATCGAAGTACGTGCACGCGAGCATGAGAACACTCGAGACGCCGGGCCAGGCAGAGGGACATGCCGGCCACGAGGCAGGAGCACGAGCAGCGCGGGGGGGGGGGGGGGAGGAGGATCTACCTGAGCACTGGGTCGTGAAAGCGCGGGAAAGTCCCATTGCGTCGCCTCCCCCCAATCCTGCCCCGCATGCGCAAACACACAGCATCCTCCGCTTGCGCCTCCCCCCCCCCCTTGCCCGCCCTATTCCACCGTCGCTGACAATTCTGTCCCACGCCTGCCCCTGGCCTTTCCGGCCCCGCCCCGGGCCAGTTCAGGGATTTCCGCCCGGCCAGGTGCCCGTGATGTACGCATTTTACCGAGTGAATCGCTACATTCATGTACCAACGCACAAGGTTCGTCCACCACCGCTTCGTTGGCATGCCTCGGGCTCGTGCGGCCGGCCGCCGGGCCCGGAGTGAAGACCGATGCTTACGGGCGGAGCGCCCCTCTGAGCGCGGGGGGGGTGGGGGGGTGGGGGCGGGATGCGCCGGAGCAGGGCATCTGGCGGCGGGGACGCCCCATGCGCCCCGCTGCTGAGCCAGGGATCGCACCTGCCATCGAGCCCTGTATATCCGACCATCTGGAGTCCTGGCGGGGGGGGCGGGGGAGGTGGCTGGCCGGCAGGCGCGCACCCACGCCCATACACATCCCCGGCACACGAGGGCGGAGGTTGGTCCATCCGAAACATACACGCTAACCCTGTTCCGCCGTTGTTTCCCATGCCCGAATGCGGCCCCGCATTGATCCACGCGAAGGAATCAGAGTGAAAGGGGCCCACTTCGGTAGCCCCCCTTCGGCCGCGGCCCCCTTCCCTGCTGGCGCCGTGTGCCTGGCGACCGGCTCCGCTCTGGATGCCTCACTGGCCGCCGGAGCAACGAGCTGACATGTGAAGCCGGGCCTGGGCGAGGGGGGGGGGGGGGGGGGGGGGACAGAGTCCGACACAGTCATGCTCGGGGCTTATTTCTGGCCCGGATGTGCCCCTTGAGCCTGCCCATCGCAACGCCGGGGGGCTGCCTGGGCCTCCCCCTTGGGCTCCTGGCCAACGCCGACAGCGTGAGGGCAGGGCCCGGGTCGGGAGAATGCTCCCCTCCCGCCCCTCCCCTCCTCCTGCGGTGGGGGCCCATCTGTGCCGCGAGTCGGGTCCCTCGCGGCCACGCACACCCATGTGCCGACAGGCCCCGACGGGAACCGGGCCCGAGAAAGAGAGAGAGAGAGGGGGAAGGGAGCGGGAGACACACGACCCATGGTCCCGCCACATCTTGGCAACTAACACCGGCATCCTGTGACTGGCTCATGCCGGCCCGAAGCGTGCGTCCCCGCTTCCTCCCCTTGCCTCGGGTGACCCAGCGACGGAGGACGAGAGTTAGAGCGCGCGCGCGCGCCGCTGCCACGACAAAGCTCTGCCGGGCCCCTGCGCCGGCGCACTGCCCCCCCCCCCCCCCCCCCCTGCCCACCGAAGACTATCCACCCAGCGAGGTGCGTTATCGCCCGGCTTACGGGGCCGGTTTCCCTGTGCGCTAGCCTTGGCAACGCGCTCCCTGTGCGGCCTCTCATGCGGGGCATTCCCTAGGGGTTCCCTGGGCTCTCTCCGCCCCTTAAGGAGGGGTCCTTCCGAAGAATGACCGCGATGAGCAGGCGTCCACGCGAGGGTGCCACGGTCGAGGAAGCCACATGGCCCTCTTTTTTTTTTTCGGCGCCCCCGGCCGCCTCCCCCGTCTCGGCCGGCCCGCACCTCACGGGGGCGGGGCCGGGGAGCGCGCGGCCCGCCGTTGTGTGCCCTTTGCGCGGCCGACTGACGTATCGGCCCTCGTGCCCCGGGGACGCGCCCGCCCGCAGCCGCCCACCGGTCGTCCCTTCGACGCTGCACCATGCCGCTGGCGCAAAGTCAGGCCGCCGCCGCGGCCTCACCCTCGGCCGCAGGGCACACGCTCGTCGGGGAGCCCGGCGTCGGGATGGACTTCCATCATGCGCACCACCACCGGAAGGGCAGCCACACGGGGGCCTTTTGGCCCGCCCGTGAGACGATCGCCCCGCAGGACGACCCGGCCGAGGCTGCCCCCGCCTACTGTACGTCCTCCACGCATACGCGACAGGGGCAGGGGGGCCTTGCCCCTGCCGCCTCTTTCGCTTCTCAGTCCCCGAGTGTCCTTGTGTGTGTGTGTGTGTGTGTGTGTGTGTGCTGTTTTGTATATGTCTACCTTGTGCTCATGTCGAAGCCCGGGAGGGGGCGGGGTGTTCGCTCGTGCGAGTTGCAGGCGGTCGGTCGTGGCACACGAGGGTTCCACTGTGCGTCGGGTGCGCGGCGCGCCAACCGACGCCAAGACGCCCTCACACTCTTCCCGCGGTGGCGACGAACACCCCTGCGCTGGCGCCGACTGAAACATCCCGTCTGGCGGTGCATCGTGGCCGGCGGCGCTCGCACGCGAATCCGCGCACACACCCACACACATCGAACCGAGCCCGCCGGCACGGGTCGGGGGCGGGGAGGGGGGCCGATGCAAGGACGGGCGAGAAGAACAGAGAGAGAGAGAGAGAGAGAGAGAGAGCGGCCGGCGCCGGCAGCGGCCTCCCGCCGGGCTGGGGGAGGGGGCCCCAGCCGCGCGTGCCGCTTATGCAGCCGGGCCCCTCCCTAGCCGGGTTGTCGTCTCCGGGCTCAGGGGCAGCAACCGAGGGGCGCCGAAGAACCCAGCCACGCCAGCCAGGGTGGCAGGGCCACTCAGTCACGCCGCCGGCGCCGGGCTCCAGACCGGGTGAGGCGGACGAGGGACCGCCCCCGTGTCCAGGCAGGTGGCCCGGAGCGGCGGCGCTCTCTCTCTCTCTCTCTTGCGCTCCCGGGGGGAGGGGGGCCAGGGCCCGGTCTGGGCGAGCAGGCGGCGCGGGCCGGGCCGGTGGATGCTCGGCCCCTTGGTCCGCCGCCGCCCGTCCGTGTCTCGGCCTGTTTTGAAACACCCGCGGCCGCATGTGTGGCGGTGCGAGTGCGCGCCGAGATGCTCGGCTGGGCCCAGACGCCGCCGCCGACCGCTGGCCGCCGGCCGGCCTCGGTCTCCAGTGGTGTTGGAAGGAGGCGAAGACCGGGCCAGGCGCTTGCGGGCGCCGCTTCCAGATGCGGGCTGGATCGCGTGCCCCGCGCACCGGGGGCAAGGGAGGGGGGGGGCCGTCCCCCGGACCGTAAAGCCTCGCTCCAACTCCCGCCACTCGAGTCCCGGGAGTGCGAGGGCCGAGGCAAGGGACGGGCGGAGACCATACCGCCCGCGCTACACACACACACACACATATGTATATATTGATATGCTGCCTGAGCCGTGTGGCACGCTGGCGAATCTCTGACCGTGAACACCCCCGCTCGTTGGAAAAAAAAAAAACACCACGCCGGCGCCGGCAAAAACAATCCGCCCGCGCCCGCACCGATGATGCTGCCGCACAACAGTCACCGGCCCGCGGATGGACCTGGACGCGGGTGCCGCCGACCAGACATGGAAAAACTCCAGCGAAAAGGTACACCGAACCTCCATTGCTTCGTAGAATTATTCGCATGCCAATTTTGGCCTCGGGTGGGGCATTTTCGGCCCGGCCCATTTTGGACATGCCCCGAACCCCCTAATTGGGCCAGTTCCACTTCCCCCGGCGGATGGAGTTCCCGCTTCTTTCCCCGGGCCCGGGGGGGGGGGACGGGGGACGGGGGCGAGGCCCCTGGTCTCCCCCGCATCCACGCTCCCCTGAGTGCAAGTTCTTCCTCCGATGCGCATCTCCCGCTCGCCCCCCGGCCCTCGTGCCTCGCCCTGTCCCTGTGTATGTGCATCCGCCGGGGACACGACCAGGCTTCGGTCGTGGGTCATTCACTCGAGTTGCTGGCCCTTTCACCCGTCCCCCACGCCCCGGCTGTAGTCAGCCCGGCTGGCCCAAGTGATTTGACCTCCGGGGGGGGGGGGGGGGCGTTCCGCCGACCTCGTCCGGCGCACGCTGCCCGGGCGGATGTCGTCGGTCCGTCCTCCGCCCATTCGCCAACCTGCCCGTGCACGACCTTGATCGAGCAGCGGGCCTACGGCTGGGGCTTGTTTTTTTTTCTTTTCTTTTCCGCCCACGCCCTGCCCCGCACGCCGGGGCCGGGGCCGAAGGCCGAGCGGCAGCCAGTTGGAAGGAGCAAGAGACTGGCAGGGCAGCCGCTCGGCCTCGGAGTTGGGGTGTTGGGGTCTACGCTAAGTCGTTGCCGTGGAGGACGCCCGCCAGGCAGCGCTGCCAATGCTTTTTTATTTCATCCCCGGGCGACGGCCCTTCCGCGAGGCGCATTCATCGCGTCGCTCACGCCCCCGGTCCTGATTGCGGTTGCCCTTCTCGAGGCCGCACCGGGGGCGGGGGGGGGGGGGGGGCATGAGGGGGACAGAGGCCGGCATCGTTGGGCAGGAAGGCCGCAAGCTGGCCCGCCTCGGACGCCTCCCGAGTCGGTGTCCAACCGGCAGCCGCGCCTGTGCAGCCGCGCCCCGTGTGTCGTACAATTATCCGCCCCCCCCCCCCCCCCCCCCCCCCCTGGGGAGAAAATGGTGGCGACGGTCGTGCGCCAAGGGAGGAAGTCCCCGGTGGCTCCTGCCGACTCGACATCGGCCAATTGCCGGGCCAGGGGGCTTCTCTGCCTTTCGCGCGTCTGCCGGCGCGGCGCGGTGGCCGAGGAGTCTTGTCTCATGAGTGTGTGTGTGTGTGTGTGTGTGTGCCCCCCCCCCCCGCCCCGCCCCCGGGTAGACTCTCTCCCTCGGACGCGGGCGGCCCCGGGAGAGAGCCAATGACGCCGGGTACGGTCGCAGGACGGGCGGCCTGCTCGCAAACGACTGGTGGGGCCCCGCCCGCAACTTTCCCCCGTTTATCGCCCCACGCATTCCCCCGGGGCGCCCTGCTGGCGTCTGCCCCAAGGGTGCAGGTTGTGCTCACCGAGAGAGTCCCAGCGCCGGTGAGGGCCCTCGCCGGCGCCGGCACCCGGGCGGGGGTGTGCTCATCCCACCGGGCGTGCGTATGCCGTACATGCGCCAGTGTAGGCAGGCATATATGACCGCGGTCGGGCCTCTGGGGGGGGCCTCGAACAGGCCAGCGCGCAGACCAGGTCCATCTCACACTGGATCGACCCCAGACCGGCGCCCTGTTCGCCCGTCCCAACACGCCTGGTGCAACCTTTACGCAGACCCCGTCCCATGTGGTGTTCACAGTCGACCGCTGTGGACATACCACACCGGTGCACGCCGCACCTCCCGGGGGCCCGGGACGCACACACGCACATGCGCGAGAGCGTGCACACGCGAGGGCGCTGCCGGGTCCCTCGCACCCCGTCCGGCGGGGGGCCCCCTTCCGCGGCTTTTCCCCGGCTTCGCCCCTCCGGCCTTGCGAGTGTGACGCGCCTCGCTGAGTGTGTGTGTGTGTGTGTGTGTGTGGTCCCGCGGTGGCAGCGAGGCCCTGCGCCCGCACCAAACACTGGCTCATGCTGGTCACATATTGGGACCCCCCTATCCCTCGGTCCCCCACCTACCTGGGCTCTTCTGAGGACGGGGGGGGGTGGGGGGGGGGCCGGCCAGCGACACAGCACCGGGTGTCTTCCCATTTTGTGGGCGGTCCAGAAGACGCCTTGGCGGCGATATGGGGTTCGGCCGGTGGCTGCAGGGCGACCCCGGGCTTCCCATGGCACCTGCGTGCCGGTGTCCGTCTCTGCGCCTGCTCTGCCGCACTTCGCCCCCCCGCTCGCCTGTTCTCGCGACCTGCGAGGCGCATCCTGGGCGAAAGCGGGGCCGCGGAAGCCGACAAGACCGCGGACAGGGGGGACCACCAGCACCCTGCTCCCCTCTTTGCGGGCGGCTGCACAGGCACACACTCACACACAGCCAGCCAGCCAGCCAGCCAGCCAGACCCACACATGCATGCGCACACACACACACACACACACAGGGGGCCCAAGTTGCCCGATTGTTGAGTACCTTGTCATTTTCACCCGCATGTGCCCCCCTTCCCGTCGCACCACCCCCTGGGCTGGCGTGGCGGATGTTCCACCCGGCCGGTTCGTCCTGGCGAAAGGCGCAATTCACCGCCCCCCCCCCCTACCTGGGCGCCTTTTGGACAAAATGCGCTTTCCACGCCCCGGTCCCCCGGCCCGTGGTCCCGAGAGACGCGCCTGTGTTTCATCATGGCGCCGTGAGCCTCTGATGCACGTTTGGCGACCGACCTCCGTGCGAATGGCCTGCCCCACGGCTCCTGACGACCCAACGAGCGGCCCGGGCCAGGGCCAGCCACAGCGCGAAAGCGAGTGGGAGAAAGAGGGCGACAGGGGGGGGGGGGAGAGAGGCACCGGGCCCAGCTCACCGCGTACACAGCCGCCGCATCCATGGAGAGTGGGCACGTCTCTGCCGCCGTTGCCCGCCGGCAAGCCACCGGCCGACGGGGCATGCGTGCACCCCCTCCGCATGCGGCCGACAAGTGTGCCTCCCGTGTGGCCGGGCCTGCCGGCCGTGTTCTCCCCTGTGGCCGAGCAGATGGGCGCAGGCCGGGAACAGGAGACGGGGCGCCCCGACGTGCGAACGCGTCCGTACACATACCCCCCTTTCTGTTGTTTGGCCCGGAACATTTCCCCCCACCCCCGTCCCCACTCCTCCCCCCGGAGGGACGGCACACGGGAACGGCGCGAGCAGCCGCTCCCACACCGCCCACCCGCCGCCGGGACGATATGCTCCCCCCCCCCCTCCCGCTCTCGGACTGCAAAATGTCCCGACCGGCCGCAGGTGCCCCACAGCCGCGCCTGCTTTTTTTTTCCCACATTCACGGCTCCTCCCGAGAGTCTGGGTGCCGGCGCCATTGCCGAAGTACTCGCTCAACATGCGAGAGCAAGAACGGGGCGGGGGCGGGGGCGAGGTGCCATCCGGGTTGGCAACGAGCTCCCCTCCTGCCCCACTCAGCTGTGCACAGACGCACGGGGGTGGGTGGGGGGGGGGGGGAACGATGTGGCAAGGCAGGCGGATTTCCGCTCGTCTCACGCCCACCCCCCTCCCCCCCTTTCCGGAGGTGGGTGGCTGGCTGGGGGCAGAGACGTGCTGGAGCGAGCGAACTGGCAGCAATGCCCGTCGATGATCGACGCGCTCGGAGCTGGCGCACGCGCGCTTTCCGGCGATTTTCGCCGAGCCATGCTCCGGAACAGGCGCGCGAGGCGAGGGCGCCCCGGCGGCCGCCAAAGAGAGATTCCCGCCCGCGATCCCGCTCGCCACCGAGCCACCCCCCCCCACCCCCCCCCCCCCCCCCCTCCACCACCCCCACGAAAAAACAGACCACCAACAGCCGCCTCCCAGACCCGCCTGCTCGGCTTGGTGGTCTGCATCCCTATTGCCCTCTTCTCTCCCTTTGCCAGTCTGCACGCGCACTCCCCCCCTCCTCGCTCGTGGTCGCTCCCGCCTGCGCCCCCATCCCCCCCCCCTTTCCGTGCGCGGCCAGCTGCCCTATTTAGAGTACATGTCCTTCGCCGGCCTTGCGCCCGGCAGCCTCCCCACTTTTGGGCACTGGCCCCGGACGCGATCGCATGACCATGGCCCCATCTCGCGCTTCTGCATACTCCCCCCGCCCTGCCCCGCCCCGCCCCGCCCCCTCGCCCCTTTGCCTCCTCTTGCGGCTGCCGCGCCTCCTGCGCAGCACCCCCTACCCTTGCCTGTCCCATCTGCCGTTCCCTATCCCCGCGTCCTGACCCCTCCCCCCCCTCCCCCCGCGCCCACCAACCTGGCACCCGTTGCTCCTTCACGTCCTGCCCCATGCTTTCCAGCTTCCGAGCTTGCACCTGACTGGCAACCAGGACTCGATCAAGCGCCACTGCTCTGTGGCCCCCAGCTCCAGTCAGCCGGAGCTCCATTCTGCCGAGGATCAGGCAGCTATTGTGTTGCTCCAGCAGCAGCAGCAGCAGCAGCAGCAGCAGTTCCACCAGCTTCAGGGGGAGTATCTTTCGCCGCAGCCGCCCCCTCCCGGGGCGACCACCTTGCCCAGCGCCACTGCCGACAGCGCGGCGGCCCCTGCCGCCTCGCCTGGGATGTACTCGGTCGACAACGGCCCCGCGACATCCCCCCAGCGCGGCCAGCCAGGCCAGGTGCGCACCCCGCTCCAGGCACCACCCTACCAACAGTCGTCGACGCCCTACCAGTCGACATCGTACCAGCTGTCTCCGCAGTCCTACGGCCAACAGCAGCAGCAGCAGCAGCTGCTACTGCAATCCTACATCCAGCAGCAGACGCGGCAGCTTCCCGCCACGAGCAGCACCGCTGGCAATTCCCAAGCCGACCAGCAGCACCTGCTGCTGCCCGCGGCTGGTGCCGTGAACGCCGGCTTCCCCTCGGCCACAGCAGGCAGCACTCCCATCGCTGCCCAGTACGTCCAGTCGGCCGGCAGCCAGTACGCACTGGCTCCCCAGTCAGCCTCGTACTCCCCGTCTCCCTATCAGCCAGCAGGCTCGTACACACAGTCGGCCTCTCCGCAGTACCTTCTGCAGCAGCTGGCCCCAGCCCAACAGTCGGGCCAATATCACGGCCAGTCGCAGCCGCCGCCGCCGCCGTCGTCGCAGCAACAGCAGCAGCAGCAACAACAACAACAACAACAACAACCTCACAACGGTGCCTGGGCTCTCGCGTCCGGCCAGCACCAGCCGATCACCGAGCCGCATCACGGCGACATGCCGCCAGCCAGTGATGCCTACCTCCTGGACGCCGGGCTCCTGCTGCCGAATGGAGGCAAGGTCACCGGGCTCCTTTCTTCGGCCTCCGCGAGCGGGCTGTCCGGGTCGGCCGGGCCAGCGGAGGAAGGCCCGCCGGTCCTCGGGGACTCGGGGCTCGCGTGCGGGCGCCCGCCCACTGGCATGGCCCTTCTCATGGACCCGGCGGGTCCCTCTCAGGGGGGGCCCGGCGCGGCCGGGGCCACCATCGGCCCGGCTGCGGCCGCGGGAAACACCCCCCACGGCGCCATCGCCGCCACTCCGAGCGGTGGGAATCCGATGCCGGAGGCCTCCCCCTCCGACGAGGCATTCGGCTTCCTCTCGGCACTGGTCAACACCGGCACGGGGGCCGGCGGCATGGCAGGTGGCCAGCCGCTCAAGCGCCGCCGCCAGCAGCTGGATGACATGCAGCATCTCATCAGCAGCGCCGGCCTCGGCAGCAGCAGCACCGGCGCCCTGTCCACAGCAGACCCGGAGGACGACATGCTGCGAACCGCCGACATGGCGGAGTACCTTCAGGCGCCCGGGGCTGGCGGCGGCCCCGGCGGCGGGGGCGGCACCGCCCGCCGGTCATCCTCCTCGCCCCCCGGCGGGGTGGGCGATCTGTCGGACCCGCAATCCGCCGGCGAGGAGCTGGCCGATGCCGACACGCGCCAATCGGCCGCCGGGGCAGCCGGTGCCGCCAGCGGCGCCGGCCAGCGCCGGGGAAAGAGCATGCGCCAGCGCCGCAGCGAGATCGAGCAGCGCTCCCGGCAACTCCAGCGCCGCAACTTCCAGTACATCACCGAGACCCTGATCGATCGCAGCCTGACCGAGGCGGCCGTCATGCGGTGTGAGAGCGTCGCGCAGCACACTCTCTCGGCGCAGCTCCGTGGGTGCGTCCTCTGCCTGGAGGGCCGGCCGGCGGGGGGAGGGTGTCTTAGTTTGTTTGTTTGTTTGTTTGTTTTTTTGCCCGTCCCTCCTGCCGAGGCCGGGCTAGCCAGCCGGCCGGCCGGCCGGCCGAAAGGGGGGCGGGGGAGGATCATGGCGCATGGTGCCCCCAGGCATGGTGCCCCCCGCTCCGGCCCCGCTCCTGAAGCGTCCACACTTTGAAGATATTGACATTTGCGGATGCTGTTTTTGTCCATGTGCCCCCCCCCCCTCCCTTGGCACGACTGGCCCCCATCTTGGCCATCTCGCGTCCGTCTGCTCGCTCGGTCTTCGGGTTTCCCGTCATGATGACCCCACGTGCGGCCACCATGACCATATCGTCCACACGCTCGCGTATCCAGCATTGTCGAGCAGTTCAAAAACCAGAGCACCACCGACCAGCTCAAGGGCGATGGCACCAGCGCGGTACGCCGGCCGCGCCTCTGCCCGGGCCTTTCCGGAATGAAGAAGAAAGCCCATGTGAATACGTGCCACAAGGAATGCTGACAGCTCATCGCGCGAACAATTCGCCCCTCCCTTCGGCCCGGGTCCTGCCTCCTGGTCTCGGGGATCGCGAAGAGCCTCTTCCCCATGCCGGAGCCCAATCTCATCAAAAACAAGGAGCAGGTCCAGGAGTACATCAAGTCGGTATGTCGCCCGCGCTCCGCCCTCTCGCCGGGCCAATTGTGTCCCTGGCGCGTGCACGCATGCACGCATGCACAGCACACGCCCCCCCCTTCTCCCGCCTGCCCCCTCCCTCCCCACCCTACACACACAGACACACACGCACACACGTACAGGGGGGAGGAAGTGGGCTTATTTTTCCGGGGCCCGCCCTGTTGCCGTCAGTCAAGCCTGGTGATCGGGTCTGCCGTCACGCCGCCGAGGCTGCCTTAACTAGGCGCTGAGTCCGGCTGCCGGCGCCTCTCGCCTCCTCTCCACCGCCCCTCGAGTTAAGTCGCGCCCGCGAGCGAGCACCAACTGACCCTCGACGCTGCTTTGCGCATGCACCCAGCTGAATGCCCTGCCCAATCAGAATGTCCCCTCGCGCACGGTCCAGTCCAAGATGTACACCTTTCTGCGGAATATCTTCGACGCCGGGTCAGTAGAGGGGCGCCGGCGTTTCCGGTGGGATGTCAGCACGGAATTCACCGGCGTCGACGTCAAGCTCATGCGCATGTGGCTGGACATGTGCGTGTCCCTCTCTCTCTCTCTCGCCTCCTCTCTCTCTCTCGCGCACGCGCGCCCACCTTTTGTGGGGCAGCAGGCGGGGGCGGTGAACAGCGACAGCTGCCTCCCATAACCGCGCTGGCCTCCAAGAATGTGTACTGACATCGTCCCACGGGCCGGGTCCCTGGCGGATGTGCCTGTACGGCGCACCTGTGTGTGTGTGTGTGTGTGCTGTTTCTCCCGCCCGGCCCCCAGCTTCCTGGCCCAGTTCCTTGCCGCCAGCATCCAGAGCACCCACCACGTGGGGAAGGAGTCCTATGCGGCGGCGCTGGCATCCAGCTCCGGTGCCGGCCGGGGGCTGGCCGGGTCGGAGGCCCCCGGGTCGCACTTGGCACCGGCGGCGCATCATCATCTGCTGGCGGCGGCAGTCTATGACGGGGGAATGGCCGTCGAGCAGGCGGCACAGCATTCGACATCGACAAGCCCGCCGGCCGGGGCCGGCGGCGGAGGGGCCCCCGATCCGCAGCCCCAGTCGGGCTACCACCATGCAGGTGCCCTTGGATTTGGCGAGCCCGCCACCTCGGCCGCGGCGCACTCGGCCATCTTTCACCAGCAGGCGAACCAATTCCACCTCCAGCAGCAGCAGGTCGAGCGGGACCTGCAGCAGCAGCAGCAGCTCCACCATGGGCTCCAGCACCAGCAACAGGTCCACCAGCTTCAGCGACGTATCCAGGCCCAGCAGCAGCTGGCCCTGCTGACCCAGGCGACGGGGCCGGCCACGGTCGGCGCCACCCCCTCCCCGGGGGGGGGTGACCCGGCCGCGGCCGCCCCGGCCATGCACTTTGTCGCGGATCAAGTCCACACCGCGGGACGCCCACAACAGACCAGCAGCCACGGGCCGGGCATGGTTGCCGGGGTGTATGGCCTCGGCGAGTCGCTTTCCACCCACCAGCAGCAGCAGCAGCAGCAGCAGCAGCAACAGCACCATCCCCACGGCGGATTCGGTGGTTCCGCGGGCGGAACGCTTCCGGTGGCCGCCGCAGGGGGACCAGATGCGGTGGAGTATGGCCCGAATAGCGGGCACACGCCCCCCGTGGCGCCGCACCACCACCAGCACCACCACCAGCCGGCACATCACCACCATCATCAGCACCGGATACCGGCGGTCCTGTCGCCGGCCGAGGCGATGGCCGAGACCGGCCCGGCCATGACTGGCAGCTACTTCAAACTGTCGGCCACGCCGCCGATCATCAAACAGCCGCCCGCCACGACGTCGCCGCCGCCGCCGCCGCCGCCGTCGACCACGGCCACGGCGCTGGTCAGCAGCCTCACCGGAGCCGGGCCTGGATGGGCCGACCCGCGCAATGGCGCCGCCGGCGCCAATGGCGGCGCCACCTACGAGCAACAATACTTCGCCCCGCAGCCGCCGCCGCCGCAGCAGCAGCAGCAGCAGCAGCAGCCGCAGCAGCCGCAGTACCCCCTGCATTTGGTGACGGGCCTGGGCGAGGGCCCCGGGCCCGGGGCCACGGCCGCCATTTTGGCCTCCTCGCTGCCTGGGCTGTTCGAGCAATTGGGGGCCGTGGCGGCACCGCGAACGGCGGGCCCGGCAGCCACCAGCCCCGGGCGGTCGTCGGATGCGGCTCCCGCGGCCGGGCCCGGGGGCAGTGCGGGCCCCTGCCCGCGGCTGGATTCGCCCCTGGTGGCCGCCACCACGGGGGTCCTCATGGCCACCGGGTCGGGGGGCATCATGCGCCTGCAGCCGCAGCCGCAGCCGCAGCACCAACAGTCGCACAACCTCCACAACTTGCAGCTCCAGCTTCAGATCCAGAAGCTCCAGCAGCAGCAACTGTTGCAACAGCAGCAGCAGCAGCAGCAGCAACAGCAGCGACAAGAGCAGGACCCGACGGCCGGGGATAGATTCCCAAGCCCGGCGCCGGGGGTGGCGACGATCGCCCCGGGCTCGGCCCCGGTCGCCGCCGGGACCACCATGGCTGCCGCCCAATCGGGCGATGCGCTGTTCCTCAGCCAGTATGCCGCGGTGCTGTCCCAACTGACAGCAGCCGACCAGCCGGCGGCGGCCACGCACCATCCCCACCAGGGACATGCTGCCGCTGCTGCTGCTGCTGCTGCTGCTGGGAACCCCGCCGGGGGGCCGGCATTGCCGGGGCCGTTATTCGCCCCGCCGATGGCCGCGGCCCATCAACAGACACAACTCCCCCCCTCTGGCGGAGGGGGGGGACTCACGGCAGCCGCATCGCCGGTGGCGGGCTCCAGCCCCGGGGGGGCGAGCGCCACCGCCGGGACGGCAGCGCCCCCGACGGCGGCCGGTAGCCACCAGCAACACCATGCCTTCATCCTGCATCATGCTGTGGCCGGTGGCGGGAGAGCGGCCACGGCGACCGGCGGCAGCACGACCGCACCCGACTCAGACATTTTGCCGCCAGCCTCGCAGGCGGTCTTGCTGCACCTTCAGCAGCAGCAGCAGCAGCAGCAGCAGCAGCAGCAGCAGCAATCGCATGACGGCTTCATCCGCCTGGTCGCGGCGGCGGCCGCCCCGACACCGCCGCAACAGGGGGCCCAGCAGTTTGCCGAGTACGTTCCGTGGTTTCGGCTCGGCCCTCGAGCATTTTTCCCGACATATTCCAGGGGGGCCGCGTGCATGCGGCCTTTCTGCCCCGCCCGCGCGCCCCCCCGTGAACAGAGAGTGCACACACACACACACACACATGCCCCGCGTGCCCCTTCTTCCCCCGCTAACCCTGTGAATGTGTCTGGCATGGCAACACTTGTGCCCTGGCAAAAAAAAACAGCGACGCCCGCCCTTGGGACTACCACCAGCAGCAAGCGAGCGGCTCCGGCGACATACCCCCCTCCGGCGGCGGCGGCGGCGGCGGGTCATACTAGCGTGGCATCAGGGTGCCTTCCCTGGGCGAGCCCCCACACCATAGGGCGCGAGGCAGCACCTCCCCGCGCGGACATGACGCATGCCACTCGCGTCGGAAGACACAGACACAGACCCCAGAAGGGGATCCCGCAGAGGGGAACATGTATGCCACGTAAGATCGTGCGTGCATGTCCGCGCGCCCGCCCCCACGCGCGCGCCCGCATGCCAAACGACACCCCCGGGGACCGAAACAAAAAGAGAGATGCACCGCGCAGGCTCCCCCCCCCCCTCTTTAAGACCAATACACCCCAAATGCATCAGCAGCCATCGGAGAAGGCACTTTCGCCGTGTCTCGCCAGAGGCGGCGCAGGACGAAGACATGTGTGTGCTTGCCGCACGCTCCGGGGACGCACCGGGAGCCGGGGGGGGGGGGGGGGGGGGCACACGCGCCAGGCCGTGCTACTGAGACACCCGGGCCGGAAGCGGCTGCCAAGACTCTAAACGTCGTCCGGACCAACCCCCGGCTCCGCCCCCTGTTCGTTCGACTGAATGCCTCACCGACCAGGGGGCTCGCGGCGCCCGATCTACCAGCGTCGACCTCCTCCCCCGACTATCCGGGGAGTTCCCCGCCGATCAGCGTGGCCATGTCTCAAGTGAGCGCTCAAGAGAGAGAGAGCGAGAGAGCGAGAGAGAGCGAGAGAGGGAGGCACACACGGCTGGTCGGGAAAAGGCCGAGACAAAGGGCCCGGCTGCCTCTCGCATCGGGCAGGCACGCGCCCGCGGCCGCCGAGCCCAGCCCAATACCAGGGGAGGGGATATGCCCACCTCCAGGGAGGGTTCCCACGCCCCTGAATTGTAGAAGCCACTCCCCCGCGCGGAACCCGGCCAGTAGGGCAGGAGGGGCCGACCCATCGCCAGGAGCAAGTCGCGCAGAGGGGGGAGGGACACGGATCGGCGGCCGAGAAACAGGCACCGGGGCACAGGGAGGCGGCCCCCGGCCCCCGGCACCCCGCCCCGGTGCCCGTGCCGCCGCCGGGCGGAGACCTCGTCCCTCCGGGATCTGGAAATCCCCGGTCTCCAGGGGGCAGCATCGGGACTCTCTAAGACCAGAGAGGTCTTTGGTGTGATTGTATACATTAAACACGTGGATTACGGAATGCTGTTTGCACATGTGACATGCGTCTCTGAAGTCGGGGCTCGCGCGGCTGGCCGCCTGACCGGCCTGTTGCACGCGGTTGGGGCGTCCCAGCCGGGCGGGCCGGGGCGGGGACGGGGGTAAAGCCCTTGCCGTCGCTATTCCCGCCGCCTGGGCCTTTGTGCCACAGCATCCTGAGCGGCGTGCCGGGAGGGGGGGGAGCGGCGGAAAAAAAAAGAGGATCCAAGCAGGCCGGGTGTAGGTCTCTGAAAGCAGGGCTATGCAATGGTGCCGGCCGACGCGCGGTGCGGCAGTTGGCACACCATCAAGCGAGCCCCACTCGACAACGGTATCCCCACGGCTGGTTCTCCGGGCGGGCACGGAAGGGACGAGGGGCAGGGGCGCCGGGAAAATGGGGCCATGGCCAGCGGCCCACCCGGCCACCTCCAGGTGGGCGTGTGTGTGTCCCCTCCGGGAGAAAAAAGAGCACACACGCACCCGAAGGCCTTTCGCGGTGGGGGTGGGCAGGGGTGGGGAGGGGGGGGGGGGCAGACCTCGACCCTTGAGCCGCCTCGGAAAATATTGCCCCCTCGCCTCGGGCGGAGGACCTTCGGTGGCGTCCTCCGCTCGTGTGGTTGACTGCATCACGCAGCCCGGCCATGTCCATCACATATATGTTGGGGGAATACTTTTTCCCTCGATAAGGCTGGCTCAGGTGGCTGTGGGCTTCCTGGTGTGTTCGGCCGGCTGGCCGGCCAGCCACGGCCTTGCCGGTTCCCCCCCCCCCTCCTCCGCCGTGGGTTCCGGGCCTCGTCGTCTAGCGCCAGAGTGGCTAGGCATCGCACCCTGGGGTGCAACACGTTTTCCTCTGGCGCGCGCGTCCGGGGAAAAACCCTCAGGCGCTCCACCCCCCCCCCACCCCGCTCCCCCAGCCGGGCCCTGTCGTCGGTCCCCCTTCGCAGATGGCGTCCGGGCCGTTTCTTTGCACCGGCGCGCGCTCCTCTGTATTCCATTTTGAACTTGTACCCCCCCCCCCCCCCCCCGGTCCCCCCCGGGGGTGGGAGGGCGGGCGAGAGGACGGATGTCCCAGCTGGAGAGGGGCCCTCCTGCCCCGGCGGCGGTCTCGTGGCCACATCCTCCCCTCTATCTGCGGCCGTTTCCTCCTCGTGCATACGTGCCCAAGGGCGGAGCCGGATGGAGGGGACCCGGAGCCAGGGCAGGGCAGGACACGCCGCCGGGCTGCGTGTGTGTGCATGGGCGAACATGCCAGCCCCGCCGGCCAAGTGTTCCCAACCAGTTCTGAAGTTGTATGCCGGTGCGCCGCCGGGCGGCCCTCCCCCCCCCGCCCGCCCGCCCGCCCGCCCGCCCGCCCCCCGGTTCCTTCGCCCGGGCCGGCGCGCAAGCGAGACCGCGCGCCGGTTTGGGGGAGAGGGGGCCGGGAGGGGGGGGGGGCGGGGGCGCGAGTTAGCTCTCCCCCGGCCCAGGTGGCCCCCGGCTCTGTGGGCAACACGCCTATGCCTCGCGTTTCCCCCACACCCAAGTGCCCTCCCGGCATGATCGTGCCTGTGGGGGTAGAGACCCCATTTTCGCGGCCACCGGGCAGGCGCCCCCGGACAATGACTCCTGGCACCCCCCCCGGCCGCCCGTCCGCCCGGGGTGTGTGGGGTCCAGGCGGCCGGCCCGGGGACACCAGCCCCCTGAGTCATCTGCCCTGGCCGGGCTGGCGGCCGGCGCGCTCTCGCGACACCTCCAACCTCGCCTGCCCGAGGCGGGGTGCGGGGGGGGGGGTGCCCAGCCCAGTCGGGGCTCCGGGTCGTGTGCCCTCGCGCGGCAAGGTGTCGCGCAGCGCACGCTAGTCTCGGGGCGCCGGTATCCCGGCCCCGCCCGGTGCTGGCGCCCCGGTGGCCGGGCGAGGGGGGCAACTAGAGCACCGGCCCCGGCGGCGCTGCCCAGGCACCCCCCTCCCCCGGCACCGGCACCGGCGCCGGGCGCCCGGGCGCCCGGGCTTCGCCCTCTCCTGCCCCCGGCAGTCAAGAGGCCCCCCGTCACCGGGAACTGGCTGCGCCGGTCCCGGCAGCGACCCTGTATTGTTGTTGTAGTACGACTTCCTCCCGTCCCCCTCCCCCCCGTTCCTCCCTCTCCGCGTGTTGCACCTCGCCCGGCCCTGGCCCCCGCCCCCCCCCTCATATACACGCCCCCCACAACTCCCCCCCCCCCCCGCCCCCGCCGCCCTGCCGCTCGGGCACGCATATGCTGCGCAGGTAGTCCTCGCAACAGGCTCGTTCCTCCCCACCCTTCAAGATGTTCTCCCTTGTCGCCAAGACCACTGCCCCGTCCGTCGCCCCGCGCGCGGCCTTCATCGCCTCGCGCCTGATGTCCTCGGCCGCGGCCAGCTCCCCCCAGCCGGAGGGCGAGCCCCGCTTCCTGGAGATGGTCAAGCTGAACTTCGACCGCGCCGCCGCCCTGACCAAGTACTCTGACGACCTGCTCGATGTTGTCAAGCAGTGCAACAGCGTCATCCGCTTCTCCTTCCCCATCCGCCGCGATGATGGCACCATCGAGTCCATCCACGGCTACCGCGCCCAGCACTCCCACCACCGCGTCCCCTGCAAGGGTGGTATCCGCTACGCCGATGAGGTCAACCTCCAGGAGGTCGAGGCCCTGGCCGGTCTGATGACCTACAAGTGCGCCGTCGCCGCCATCCCCTTCGGCGGTGCCAAGGGTGGTGTCCGCATCGACCCGAAGAAGTACTCCGTCGCCGAGCTCGAGCGCATCACTCGTCGCTTCACCATGGAGCTGGCCAAGAAGGGCTTCATCGGCCCCGGCATTGATGTCCCGGCCCCGGACATGGGTACCGGCCAGCGCGAGATGGGCTGGATCAAGGACACCTACCAGATGCTCTTCGGCAACAACGACATCAACTCCCTCGGTGTCGTCACCGGCAAGCCCCTCTCCCAGGGTGGTATCTGCGGCCGCGCTGAGGCCACCGGTCTCGGTGTCTTCTACGGTGTCGTGGAGTTCCTCAACAACCCCCAGATGCTGGAGAAGGTTGGCCTCACCCGCCCCGGCCTCAAGGACCTGACCTTCGCCGTTCAGGGTCTCGGCAACGTCGGCTTCAGCGCCGCCAAGTTCTTCACCCAGGCCGGCGCCAAGTGCGTGTCCGTCGTCGAGTACAACTCCGCCGTCTACAACGAGAACGGCCTCGATGTCGAGGCCCTCAAGCAGTACATGAGCCAGAAGGGCACCCTCGAGGGCTTCCCCGGCGCCACCAAGAGCTTCGCCTCCAACCCCAAGGAGGGTCTCGAGGTCGAGTGCGACTTCCTGGTCCCCGCCGCCCTGGAGTGCCAGCTAAACATGCACAACGCCGCCAACATCAAGTGCCGCTTCATCGCCGAGGCCGCCAACGGCCCGACCACCCCGGCCGCCGATGAGATCTTCGCCAAGAAGGGCATCGTCGTCATCCCCGACATCATGCTCAACGCCGGTGGTGTCACCGTCTCCTACTTCGAGTGGCTCAAGAACCTGAGCCACGTCCGCTTCGGCCGCCTCACCCGCAAGTGGGAGGAGCGCTCCAAGCGCGACCTGGTCGACCTGATCACCAACACCGCCGGCATCAACCCGATCGAGTCCTCCAAGGTCTTCGACGGCCCCTCCGAGCTGGACATCGTCTACTCCGGCCTCGAGGAGACCATGGTCACCTCCATCAACGACATCATCAACGTCTCCAACGAGCTTGGCTGCTCTCTGCGTGACGCCGCCTACGTCCTGGCCATCCGCCGCATCATGGTTGTCCACCAGGAGGCCGGTATCACCATCTAAGCGCGTGGTGTGTTGTCCATGCGTGCGTGCGCGTGTGCATGCCTGCGCCCTCCTCTCTCTCTCTCTCTCTCTTTCCCTTCCCATGTCTCCCATGTGTAGCCGCGTCTAGTGCGTGCCTATGCGTGTGAAGCGCCGCCAATCACCACATCCCCACTGCGCGTCTCTCGTTGTGTGTGTGTGTGTGTGTGGTGTGCCGCGATGGGGGACGGGGGGCGGGACCGAGCGAGAGAGGGGGCTGGGCGGGGAGCTGTCGGGGGGCGGGCGGGGGGGCAACCTGTGCAATCCCTGCACTTGTGCCTTCCTCCCCCTCTCCCCCCCCTCCTCGCTGTGCGCGCATTCAGGGCCCCGGTTGCCTTTCTCTTTCTCCTCCCTGTTGTATTGCGCGCGCGCGCGGGTCCCTCCGAAGAAATGCACATATGTCCTCTCTCTCTCTCTCTCTCCCTCTGTCTCTCTCTCTCTCTCTCTCTCTCTCTCTCTCTCTCGCGCGCGCGCGGTGATGTGCTCTTTGCTTGTCCTTTGTTTGTCTATTTTTTCTTCCGGCGGCTCCTAGATTGAGGGGAGCGGGGCGCGAGGAAAGACGCCTTGACTAAGGTCCTTCCTGGAGAGCGGGCGAGCGCTGCCGGCCCCGCCACCTCGGCCCGGCGCGGCAGAGCGCCCCTTTCATGACAGGGAGTGGCGACTGCCCTCGGAGCGGCCGCCCTCCGACTGGGCGTCACTCGTGTGCTTCTTTCCACTCCCCGGCGACCGGAGGCCAATCTTCCGACGCCAGCCGCCCTTGCCGCCGGCCGACCCCGCCGCCGTGCCAGGCTCGGCCCCGGCGGCGCCACCATTCGCCCCTGCCTGCCCGGGCGCCCGGCCATCGTCGTCATCGTCATCGTCATCGTCATCGTCATCGCTGTCGAAGTAGTCCGACAGCCGGCCCTGGGAGGAGGATCGCGACATGGCCCCCGATCGGCTGGTTCCCTGGCTGATGGTGTCGCCGACGGCGGTGCCGGCCCCGCGCAAGCCGTCGGCCACGGCTTCGGCCGAGGTGGCCGCCATGCGGGCCATGCCGCGGAAGCGCGCCGTCACCCCGGCCACCAGGCGCCGGTCGGCGGCCCACTGCCCGGCCGAGGTTGCCACCCCGGGACGCACTTCGAAAGATTGCCCGGCCATGCGTGGCGTGACGAGGGACTTCCGGCTGAGGGCCGGCGGGATGGCCGCCGCCTGGCCGCCGGGCTCAAAGCAAAACCCGCTCCCCGGGGCCAGGTCGACCGCCGGGTCGCCGGATCCGCCGAACAGCGACAGGCGAATGAGCTCCCCGCCCGGGGCGGTCAAGATCAGCAGGTCATCATCTCCGATGGGCGGCGTGCAGATGCGCGCCTCGCTGGGCACATTTCGCGGTGCACATCGGGGCAGGGCATGTGCCGGCCAATGGCCGCGTGTGTCAGTTGCCGAAGGCCGCCCGGTCGTCACTTGCATCCTCCCCCTTCCCTCCCCTCTGCCCCTTTCCCGTGAATATGGGCCCATAGCCATCGATCCGGGCTGGCCTGCCGGCTCATTGGCCACGGTGTGATGCAGCAGCCAGCACGCACAGTACCGAGAAGGGCAGCAGTTGGTGGCAGGCAATCTTGAAGGTGGGCAGACTGTAGACAACAAGGGCGCCATGCGGGGCCGTGGTGAGGGCCTGCATGCGGGGCCCGGCCGGCGTCGGGGCCGACCGGGAGTGGTTCCCCTGTGCTCGGGCAATCGCTGCCAGCTGGCCCTGCGCGGCATCATGGTCCACCAGGCACTGGCATGCCGGGGCTCCGGCCCCGGAGCCGGGGACTTGCTCCTCGCGCAGGCAGGCCGCCAGGGCCACGACAAAGCACTGGCCGCCCAATTGGCGGAAGGCCGCCGCACAGATGCGCGTATCGGGCGAGTGCTTGTTCAGATAGGCGCACGTGGGCATGGAGTACACGCGCCAGTGCGACGCAGACAGCACCACCAGCGGGTAGGTGCCTCGTGGATTGGCTCGGGCTGGGTCGGTCGGAGGGTGAGTACTTTTTCTGCATGCATGTGCAGTCGCACGGGGCACGCTGGGCAAGAGGCAGGGCACTGTCGCACGGTTGGTCAAGTCGAAGGGGAAGGGCGCTGCCGATGATGGGGAACCCACGCCCGGGGTGGTGGTGGTGGCGGCGGCGGCGGCGGCGGCGGCGGCGGCGGCGGCGGCGGTGCCCGCATGGCCGCCAGGGGGGCTGGCCGGCGGCGGGGCCGAGTCCGAGCGCCATGTCCAGGCGGCGTCGAACCCTGCGATGGCCAGTGTCCGGCTGGGCTTCTTGGCCGTACGGGCGATGTGCGGCACAACTTGAGCCGCATCAATGTCCACGGCCACGAGCGTGCCATCCGCCAAGCCGATGAAGGCGATCTTCCCCGAGGCCGGGCCTGTGGCCGGGCAGATGGTGTGGCCGGGCCGGTCCGGTCAGTGTGCATGGGATGGTGCCATGGCACGCGGCCAGTGGGGCGGCAGGTCTCACCATGCCCGGGAGTGGGGCATGCGGCGGGTGATGTCGTACCGGTGGGCTCCTGTCCGAAGGTGAGCGATTCGACTGTGGTCACCTCGTTGAGGCGGCGCGGGGCGACCGGCCGCGCCGGGGGGGCTGCGTCTGCCGCGCCGGTCGACCCTCCGGCCGGGGCCGGAGCCGGAGCCGCGAAAAGGTCCACTGTTCGGCTGGTCATGTCGCGCAAGCGAAGGATCGTGCAGTGGCCATCCCGGCCACCGAAGAAGACCCTGAAAGGGGGGGGGGGAAGGAGGCGCGGGCCGGGCGTGTGTCAGCGCGGCATCCGGCCAGCGCAAGGGGTTTTTGTTTGGTCCGCGCGGCCGCCTGCACGCCAAGTGGGGGCGTGCGCGTCTCGGCACGCAGGATGGACCAGGGGGCGGGCGGGGGAGGGGAGGGGGGACGGATCGACGCACGTTTCATTGTCCAACTGGCGGGCGAACGAGTAGCCCCGGCCGCCGGGCGCCGGGCAGGCGACAAACGCTAGGCGGAAGGCGCACTGATGCCCAAGGGTCAGGCCCAGCCCCGGGCCCGGATCGGGGGATCCCACCTCGAACAGGAAGATCTGCCCTGCCCGCGTGGCGGCTGCCACATACTGGTGCGAGGCGCCGGCCGTGGGGAAGGCCGGATCCTCGGACCAGGTGCACATGGCCACGGCACTGACCGCCGCGCTGGACGCGCCCCAGGAGGCCACCCCGGCCGGTAGGAGGTGCATGACCAGCCGCAGGGGGATGGTGGCCACATGGCGCAGGAAGCTGGGGGCCTCCTCCCACACGCGGACGATTCCCTCCTCGTGCCTAATGTGTGTGTGTGTGTGTGTGTGTGTGTGTGGAGGGTGCGCGCGCGGGCAGCCCGATTAGTTCCACATATTGGCGGCATGACCTGTGCCATGCGGCAGCTGACATTGCCTGGCCCAGGGGCAGGGGCGGGGCGAGCGGCTGGCAGCATGCCCATGTTCGTACCCGGTGCACAGGAAGGTGGCCTTGGAGAATTCGCCCGGAGTGAAGGTGCGCGTCCCGCCAAAGAGCGGCGTGTCGGGGCCGGAAAAGTGCGCCAGCGCCCCGCGCAGGGATTGCAAGGCCGCCGACCCGACGGATGTCGTGCCGGCGGCGGGCGTCGGGGCGGTGTCGGGCGCCGTGCGCTCGGTCTTCGACGTCTTGACCCGGAGGCCGGCGAAGCCGGGGCGCTTTTTCTTCTCGGATGGCGGCTCCGATGCTGGCGGCTGCGGCGGGCCGGACGCCTCGCCGCCGGGGTGGACATGTGCCTGGGGGGAGGTGGCACTGCCGCCGGGGACCCGCCACCGGCGCACCGCCTCGGCCGTGGTGGCGGCCGAGGTGGACCCCGGGTCGGCCAGGCCCAGGGCCGCGGCCCAAGTCTCCAACTCTCGAGCCACCGGCCGGCTCCAGGTGCACATGGCCGGGGCCAGGGCCGTGCAGGGGGGCTGCGTGAAGCCCGGCGCGCCGATCGGCTGTGGCAGCAGGGCCCGCACATGTCCGGTTGTCAAATGGGCCGGCGGGGCCGGCGGCTGTGACTGGCAGGGGCTGGGCGCGGTGGCGACCGGGGCCCCGGCTTCGGGGGCCGGGGCATCGGCCGGCCGTGCGGCGCGCCCCGGGCTGAAAAGCCGATCCAGCCCGAGCTTCTGGCCGGGGGTCTTTTTGCCCGGGGTGGCGGGGGCATCGGCGGCCCGCGGGCCCGGGGCCGAGCTCGTGCCCAGGCCCGGGGGCAGCGCGACCGGGTCATCCGGCGAAGGCTTCTGCCCCGGCTCCGGGATGGCCGCCAGCAGGAGGCCCCCATGGCCGGGGGCCAAAACCACCAAGGAGGTGGGCTGCTCGGCCACATCCCGATGCGGCGTGCCATACATCACCATCATGGTCCGGGCGTTGGAAAAGGGCGTGGTCGGGCCGGGGGCCGTCGGAGAAACCGGGCTCCCGACCGGCGCGGCACTGGCGCCTCCATCGCCCGGCAGGCGCGGGGACCCGGTCGGATGCAGGGACAGCTGGTCCGGCAGGGGCAGCAGCAGGGTCCGCCGCCGGGGGATGGAGATCGCCACGCTCGCGGGCGTGTCCTGCTGCTTGCCGGCCGAGGGGGACAGGGGCAGGGCCTCGGCCAGCTGGACCATGACCACGCCGTACGGCTCAAAGAGGGCCATTCCGCCGAGCACATACACCGGCGAGGGGTTCTTGGAGCTGGCTCGGGCCGTCAGCGGGGCCGCGAGGCGAGGGGGGCTCCCCATGCGAAGGGGCATCTGCGTGTTTGATTCTTCTTTTTTTCCTCCCTCCACCCACCCCGCTAATGGCCAACGCACCCGAGAGGCCCGCCAGACCGGCACCAGTTGAGAGCGCGCACGGGGTGCGCGTCGCCCGCAGCCGCGGCCACTGCTCGGGCAGCGCCATCGGCGGCAGGGGCGAGGCCGGGGGGGGGGGGGGGGGCAGCGGAGTCAGCGTGGGCACTGGTCCCGAATCCGGGAGATGTCCAGGGGAGGGATGGCCCGAGGGGCATGGGCAGGGGTGCATCAAGCGTGAGGTACACTTTCGATGAGCTCCGCGTTGAAGGAGTGTTCCAGCGCCGCGCGGCCCAGGACATAGGTGTAGATGCGACCGCCGGCGAAGGACACCAGGACCTGCTTCTTGTCGCGCGGGTCGGCGGCCATCACCCCGACGGGAAAGAACCTGGCCCGCCACGCGACACATGGGTCAGTCTGTGTGCGGGGGCGGGGGCGGGGGATGGGGCGGGAGGAGAGGGCGCACTTGACTTGGGGCGGGTCGGCCACCACCGGGAGGAGTGTGGGCATGCCGGACTTGAAGTCGTAGCACACAACCTGGCCCCGGGTCAGGGCAACAAACAGGCGCTTGGAGCAGGCGGACACCGTGGCGCAAGTCCAGCTGGCGGGCGGAACAGGCAAGGCAGAGGGCAAATGCGCAGGCGCCCGGTGAGCTTTCGAAAGGAGGGAAGGAGGAAGGGCGACGGCGCAGCATGCGGCCCAGTGGGGGGCACGTACGACTCGTCCCACACGGACTGGTGAATCAGGGCATTTTCCTCCAGCGACCAGAGGCACAGGACGTTGGTCCGGTCGATGGACAGCAGCGTGTGTCCCTTCGGGCACGGCCGCGATGTCGAGTACCGAAAGGTGCGTGTCAGATCCCCCCCGGTGCGGGTGGCAGGGATGGGGGGCAGCGCGCGAAGGCCCGGGCCGCCGGGCGCCATTCAATCATACCTGGTTGGTGCGCAGGAATGCCATGAAGCGCACAGGCGTCTGGTGGAGGTGGGCGGCCGTGATTTGTAGGCCCTCCGCCCCGTAGCTGTGCCCGGTGTGGATGGGTCAGTGGCCGAGGCGCGCGGGCAGGCATTCCGGGTGATCGGCCGACAGCGCACAAGTTAACAACACCACTGCGGGCCCCGACGGCGACAATGCCCAGGGCAGGGCAATGGGCCAGGTGCGTCGCATCGGAGGAGATGCCGTGGCGATTGACCTGGCGGGGCGGGCGGGCAGTCGCGACAGGGGAAAAAAAAAGCAGCCCGAGAGAGTCCGCGTGTGCGTGTGTGTCAGCGACTATGTAAGTTGGGGGGGGGGAGGGACCGGGCTGGAGGGGGTGCGTGACACGAGCACCATCAGGCCCGGGGCCTCGTGGAAGAGGCTGGAGCGGAATCGAAGGGACTGGCGGAGATCTAGGCCGTCGGTGCATCTGTGCCTCCCCTTGCTCCTGTGCCTCCTCCTCGCCCGCCTGGCACCGTTCGCTCGCCGGGGCTTCCCGCCCCCCTCCCCCATCCCGGGAAATGGCCCAGGCGCACCAGTTGAGGCTTGAACTGATCGGGGTCGAAGTTGACCTCGAATTCCGGCCCTAGGTAGGTGATCTTCTTGAGGAAACGCAGCCCGGCAAAAAGGGCCATAGTGAACGGCGAAGTGGGCCCTCACGCGCGTGCGATCTGACAATGATACCAAAGGCGACAAGGGCGCTGACGGCCGACGCTATGGGCGCGTGGCGGAAGGTGGACTCCGCGCCCGTGCAGGGGGGAGGGGGGGGGGAGAGAGACCAAAGCCCGGGGAGGCAAGTGAGGGGCAAACGAGAGGCAAGGCAAAAAGCGCCGGGGCTCGAGCGAGAGAGGGAGGGAGGGAGGGGGGGGGATAGGTGGGGGCGCTAGTTAGCACACTTTCGACCGTGAGGGACCCCGACGGAGCCCCGGCCGAAAAGAGGGCCCCAGGCGCCGGGCACGATCTCGGTGTGGAGGGGCGGCCTGCGCGGCACGGAGCCGCCCTGCGGTCCTTTGCCGGGGGCCTATCTGTGGGCATACAGGGGGGGGGGGACCGATCGCGGCGACGGCCTCGGGGGACCGCCCGGCCCGGCGGCCTCGATCGGCCCCGCCCCCGGGCGACGGACGCGGCGGGCGGGACACACGGACGGGGCGCCCAGTTCCGGCCTCCGGCTACCGGCAAGCCCGGCTGCCCGAGATAGAGACTAACTGTGGTGGGAGAGCGCGCATTCCTCCGGCTGGCCCCCCCCGGTGCCCGGGGCCGCTGGCCACCGGCGCGCAGTGGGGCGCGCGCGCGCCTCGGCCCGAGAGGAGCGCGTGCTTGCGGGAACGGCATCACAGAACGAGCTGGGCGAGCTGGTGCCGTTCTTGTGATTCAGCATACGGAGTGCTTGATCGTGGGAACGAGAACTGTCATTGTGAGAATGTCGTTCCTTGATGAAGCCCCAGTGTCGACGCCTCTCCATTGTTCTCGCTCCTCCTCGCGTCTGTTCTCCGCTGGCCTGCCGGCCAGCCGGCCGCAGTGGGAGGCAGAGAAGGACAGGGGTGGTGAAGATCGGGTCGCCCCGAGGGGGGGGGGGACAAATAAAAATGCAGAAAAAGATCCAAAGACGCGCGACTCCGGTCGGCCCGCACCCACACCCAAGCGTACGGGCAGGAGCGGGGCGGGGAGAGGGGGGGGGGGTGCCACCGCGAGGGGATCTAGCGTCCCCGGGCCCTAGACCCCTCGAGACGGCAGGGGGGGGGGGGCGGGGGGGGGCCTGTGTCGGGTTCCCCGTCCCCCGCTCGTCCCTGGTCGGTTGTTGGGCCGCTGTCGGGGGGTGGGCGATCAGCCGGGGCTGGTGCCACGAGGGAAGTGGCACCGGGGATGTTGGCGCGCATTGCCCCCCCGAGCGCGTGTGCCTGTGGGTGTGCGTGTGTGCGTGGCCTGGCCCGCGGTGCGGTGTTCCGACGGCCGGCGGCCGGGCGGTCGGCCGGCAGGGGGACGTGCCGTATAAGTGGGGGCCGCCCGGCTCGTGGCCTCCAAGCCGGTCTTCCTACCACTTTTTAATTCTCGTTAATTTTTGGTAAAAACAACACTCTTCCCCCCAAACATCACCATGGAGCGTACTTACATTATGGTCAAGGTACGCGCATGCGCCCTCCCGGCTGGTCACCCCCTCTCTCTCGCCCCCTTCCTCCTTATGGCTGTCCTCTTCTTCAGCTTCATGCACTGGTCCTGACCCCCATGTCCGCCCGCCCTCGCGCACATTTTGTCCCCGCCCCTGACGTGTGTGCCGTGGCCAACAGCCTGATGGCGTCCAGCGCGGTCTCGTTGGCGAGATTGTCAAGCGCTTCGAGCAGAAGGGCTTCAAGCTTGCCGCTCTCCGCCTCATGACCCCCACTGAGGAGCACCTGAAGCAGCACTACAAGGACCTCGCTGTACGTGTCCCTCGCGGCGCGCCTTGCCTGGCCGCGCTCGTTGCCTGGCCATTGCACCCTGTCCCCGCCGCCTCGTCGGGGCTCGCCACTCACCGGCCGGTTTCTCACCTTCGCTTGTTCTCCCTCGCCTGCTCCCCCCCTCCCCCCCCCCCCCGGCTTCCCTGCCGCCCCTGCCGCCCTTGCCGCCCTCCGGTGGAACCCGCAGGAGAAGCCCTTCTTCCCCGGCCTCATCAAGTACATGACCTCCGGCCCCGTCGTCGGTATGGTCTGGGTCGGCAAGGGTGCTGTCACCACCGGCCGCAAGATGCTCGGCGCCACCAACCCCGCCGACTCTGCCCCCGGCACCATCCGTGGCGACTTCTGCATTGAGGTCGGCATGAACATCTGCCACGGCTCCGACACCGTCGAGAACGCCGAGGCCGAGATTGCCCTCTGGTTCCCCGAGGGTGTTGCCACCTACGAGAAGTCCGAGGATGCCTGGCTGTACGAGAAGCGCAACTAAGCGTCTCGTCCCCCCTGTGGATACACCCTGTTCCTCCTTCTCCCGTGTGTGCTCTGCATGCCCACCTGCATCGCCCACATCATGGGTCACTGCCACAAGTGCGCGCGCCCCCTTCTCTGTGCCCCGCTCCTCCTGCCGCGCCGCGGTCCGCGCGCGTGGCTGGCTGGCCGCGCGGGGGCTGACACATCGGGGAGTGGCTCGCGCTTGTGCGCATGTCCTCTCGCGGGTCGATCCACCTATCTCTCTTTCTCCCTCTCTCTCTCTCTCTCTTGCCTCTGTGCATCTCGGTGCCGCGCGCCCTCCCTCCCGGGGAGGGGCCTTCGCGTGTTCCCTCGAGCGAGCGAGAGAGACGGGGGCCGACAGAGAGGGGCACTCAAAATACACCCGGTCCCAAAAGCATTCCCTCCCCAGCCTTGTTTCCTTTCTCTCCCCCCCCCCTCCCCCCCCCGCGCGCGCCCTATCCTACGTCGCGCACTTTACGCCGCCCGTCTCCTTGCCTCTGCGCACGAAAGAGACCGAGGAGCGAGCGAACGAGCGAACGGCAGTCGGGCAACATGTGAGGGATGTGTCGGCCTCTTTGGATGGGCGGGCGCTCTGCGCGCCATGCCTTTTTTTTTTTTGGTGGGGTCCTTTTCTTCTGTGCCTACTCCTCCTCCGGGGTGTGTACCACCACGCACGGCCGCGGCGGCGGTTACCAACTTTGCGCGCGGCGACAGAAGCCCGGACCATGCCGATCGAGAAAAATAATGTATGATTGGAGTGGGACTCGAACCCACGCGGTTTCCCACCAGTGCCTTAAACTGGCGCCTTAACCACTCGGCCATCCAACCTGACAAGATGAAGGTAGGGCCCTCCATTGGTTATTGTAACCTTCGCCGCCCAAATCCCAGAATTGGTCACGGGTTGTCACGTGACCACATCTGAGAAGTCGGATCCCCGGCTCTCCTCTCCTCTTGGGGAGAGCCGCGCCTC
>NW_009242975.1:552607-555656 GCF_000388065.1 Fonticula alba
CGCGCTTTATTGTCATCGCTTGCCTTCTTGTACCTCTCGAGACGAAATGCTTTCTTCCGAGGCGTGATCTCCATATCGGAGAACAAGCCTCGGTGAATCAGTCCGAGCGTTTCAGGTTAGATGAACGAGCCGCAAGGCCTCGTCGCCGGCTTGTCGGCCAGGGGGGGGACGGAGGAAGAAGGGCCAGCGACAGGAGAAGAAGAGACCAGGACAGAGCGTGTGTCCGGGGAGGCCAAGAAAAGGAGATGGTGGGGGCAGGTGTATTGGGTGTCAAAGGGGCTCGGAGGGGGCACAAGCTCACTCCTGTTTGAAGTGCGGCACCAAGGGGGGAGGCGGGTGCGGGCTGGAGGGGGTGTCCCCAGGGGAAAGGGGATCCGCGTCGCCGGGCAGCGCCGGGGGCGTTGGCCCCGGGCGGAAGTACTGTTGGCTATTGCCGGCGCTCGTGGGGAGATGCCCGCCACCAGGGGAGCGGGGCTGCGACCCGGGCGTGGAAGCAGGGCCAGACGCGGCGGGGCTACTGCCGGGCGGTGCCGGTTGCGGCGGCGGCACCGACGAGGGGTGTCCCTGCGACCGGGGGACGTCCGGCGAGGATGGGGTCCGGGAATCAGGACCTGCCGGTGTGGAGGCGCATCGCGGAGGTCAGAAGAGGGGCCCTTCACGCTGGCTCCTTCGAGCCGCGTCGCATCAAGGTGGGGGATCGTACCGATGGATTGTGAGGAGGCGGAGGAGGCGGAGGAGGCGGAGGAGGCTGAAGAGGTGGCCCCGGGGGAGCTCGACGAGTGGCGGGAGTGTGGGGACGAAGCCGGGAGGGATGGCACTGGCGCCTGGATATCCCGCGCATCCCCACCAGCATCCGGGGCTGGGCGCATCGCTTGCATGTGCAGATCGTCTTCATCGAAATCCGCGAAAATGTTGCCACTGGAAGTCCCGGAGGCCGGTCGGTTGGCGAGCAGAGGCCCGGCATGATGCGGCTCGGGGTTGGCCGACATCAGGGAGGGCGCCGGGGCATGATGTGAAGGCGAGGCAGAGGACTGGTGGTGCGGCGGTTGCTGCTGCTGCTGCTGCTGCTGCTGTTGCAAGTGGGGACCCGTTCTAGTGGCCTGCGCGTGGTGGGGAGATGGCGCGAGAGCGTGAGAATGTGGGCCCTGGGGCGGGTGCTGCCAGGGTTGCTGCTGCTGCTGCTGCTGCTGTGGCAGAGACACCGGGGTCGGCACCGGGGTCTGGTGGTGGGTCAGGGGCGAGGCACCAGGGCCCCCATGCGGGCGAAAGCGCTTGGCCGAGGAGACATTCTCCTCGGCGCTCCCCTGCCGGTCCTCCGGGGCCGGGCCGTCAGCATGCGGGGAAAACGCACCGGCCGGGCCGCGGTATGCCTGCTGCTGCTGTTGCTGCTGGTGCTGCTGCTGCTGCGGCAAGTGTTGATGCTGGTGGGGCAGAGGCATGGCGCCACCAGCCTGGGAGGACACATGCCCCGGACGCTGCAGGGTGCCAGCCAGTGCAGGGGGTCGCTGCTGGGGGTGATGTTGATGATGATGATGATGTTGTTGCTGCTGCTGCTGTTGGGGAGACGCCCCGGTGATGGGGCTCTGGCCGGGGGTGATGACCGGCTTGCGCTCGGCCGGACCGGCGGCCCAGCCGGGCATGGCCAGACCGGACCCCTGGTGCCGAGGGGTGGTATCGGCCGCGCCGTTGGCGGCCATCGAGTCCTCGTCGAAGTCCTCGCCGTCGGGCTCAAACTTGACCCCAGGCATGAAGCGCTGCGGCCCGCCATCACCCTCGCGACGATAATTGCTCGGGCTGATTTGCCGGCCACTGGCGCCGGTGGCCCGGTCGCGCTTGACGGCCGTCAGGAAAATCTTGTCGTACAGGCTGTTGCCGAGACTGTTGCCGAACATGCGCAGGGCACGCTTGATCCCATCGGTGATGGCCTCCTTTTTGCACTTCTCCAGGATGGCGCCGCGTCCGCGAATGTTGTCCGCTGACCCGTACCCGACATCCTCATGGAAGCAGCCATTCTTCAGCGTCACCCGGATGAGGGCCGACACGCCGCAAGAGAAGCGCCCTTCGCCAATTTCCTGGAGCTACTTTCTCCCCGCCAGGGGGGAGCCATGTTAGACAGCGAGGAGACGATGGGGAGGAGGCAGGCAAAAGGGGGGTCGGCGGGGAGGGGGCATGTTTTCCGAGAGAGAGAGAGAGAGAGAGAGGAGGGGGGCGTACAAAGTCGACGCTGATGTTTTTCACGGCCGAGGACCAGCCACCAAAACCGAACGTCTCGTTGGAGAGTTCGATCGCGCGCCAGCCCTCAATGTATGGGACCTCGTCTGTGCCGATGGCAGCCGCGAGGATGTGTGTGTGTGTGTGGCCCGTAGGTGGTTGCGCAGTTGGGACAAGGAAAGCGACAGTCAGCAAATGGCCCCAGCTCCACCAGGGGAAAGAGAGGGAAAGAGGGCCATGTGCACGCACCACGTCCACTCGGGCCCTTACGATAGGCAATATACTCGGGACCGAGCTGCTGCTGCAGGCATGTCTGGATGGCGGCCTGCTCTTCGGGGGTGAACTCGCAGTTGATGCCCCAGACATTGGGCAGCATGTGCACCGGCACCGACGTATCATGCAGGCCGGAGTCCATCGGTATTATTGTGCGTACGGATGTACAGACCGGGAGCAAACGAGGGGAAGAACGGGATGGAAGGAGATCGGGAAGACGTGTTGGGACAAGTGTGTGCGTGTGTGTGTGCGTGTGTGTGTGCGTGTGGATGCAGGGAGAAGGGGTGAGGAAGGAGCGGGTGCATCGGGTTCCAGGTGGCCCTCACTTATATGCCTCTCGCGAGAGGAGGGCTCCGGGGGGATGTTCCGTCGTGCCCTTGTGTGCCTCCCTTGTCCTGGCACAGGGGGCCGCCGGCCTTCAGTCACTTTTGCAAGTGCACCCAGATCGGGGAGGGGCAGCACGATCGGCATCCAGGGCCAAGCGGGGGGGGGGGGAGGGCCCAATCCGCCGGGACATGTACCGCTTTCTGACTGGGCCAGATGGGAGAGCAAGCACGCCCCCCCC
>NW_009242975.1:555686-558342 GCF_000388065.1 Fonticula alba
CTCGGGGCCGGATAAGAAAGAAGGAAGAGGGGCACGGCGAGTGTGGCGCGTTTGCGTGGGAATGGTGGCGCCACCATCGGGGCGCTACCCGGCGCCACGCCCCTTCCGGTGGGACATACCCGCGTCAGGGGCAACATGAATGCCCAGACCCCCCCGCCCGCCCCACCCGGCCCCGGAAAAGGGCCCGAAAAAAGAACGGAGACAGGTCGTGTGTCTAAAGGCTGGTGTATTATCTGCGGGGGGGGGGGGGGGGGAGCAGGGCAGGGGCAAGCCGTGCAGCGGCATCTGGATGGGGATGGCGCGCAAAGCCACACCCGGCTGCAGGCCCCGCCCCCCCTCTGTGGCAGGCCCCTCTTTCTCTTCACAGGACCCCCAGGCGCCGGGACTCCCAGTAGAGCTCGGCCGCCAGGCGGATGATGATCTCGGCGCTGACGATGTGCGCCGAGGCCGGATCCTCCCGGAGCAGAGGCAGGGAGGACCCTCCCGCGGGGGCCTTGGTGGGGGGCACCACCAGCGGCCGGCTGGCCTCGGCGGCGTCGGCCGGCGGCTTGGCCAGCGGTTCGGGGCCGTCCGCCGGGATGGCACCCACGCCCGAGGCCAGGTTGCTGGCCTCCTCGTCGGTGAGGCTGTCCCCGGGGCCCAGGCTGGGCGAGGCCCCGGCCGCGGCCGGGGTGGTGTAGGTAGACGCGCCGGCGGCCGCCAGCAACAGTGGGCTGGCCCGGCGGAGGTGGGCCGTCTGGCCCTGGAGCTGGTCCAGGGCGGCTGTGCCCCCGAGAACCACCGGCGACAGGCTGTCACTGAACAGGGTGCATGGGCTCCAGAAGACGCTCCACTGCTGGTGCAGGCGCAGGGCCGCTGGCAGGTACTCCCGCAGGTGGGGCCCATTCACCACGAGGACGATGTCCTCGCCGCTCTTGGCGATACGCAGCATGCGCCTCCGATGGAGGGCGATGAAGGCCAGCGCCACGAAGTGGGCGAAGTCGTGGCAGAGGTAATCCGACCAGAGGGACTGCGCGGGGGTGCGTGGATGTGCGCAAAATGCCAAGCGCCCACGTGTCCATGGGGGATGCGAGGGGGGGGGGGGGGGGTTAGGGCGTGCCCGATGCGGGCGAATGGGAAAGGCGATCTCGGAATGGCCGGAGAGCATGCACGTACCTCCCACAGGCGGAACACCTGCGACAGCGGGAACTCCCGCTTGAAGAGGACCATCAGCCAGCGGAAGCAGAAAAAGAGCTCGTCACAGCCCAGGCGATCTGGAGCGGCGCGCGCGCACACCCCCCGGAAGGAGGTTCACGCGCGGGAGACGGAGGACCGGGGGGGGGGGGGGGGGAGCAGTGTGGTCAGCAGACATGGGACGGAGACCTGCCAGGGGGCAAGCACGGCTGGCAAGGGGCTCCTCGCGGCGCGCGGCACGCACTCAAGTGGATGTACAAATCCGGCTGCAGGTATTTGAGGAGGAAGAGGATGCGCCGAGACTGGCGCGAGACGCTGCTGTGGGTTGAGCTGAAGTTGTCCTTCTACAGAGGGCGGGCGGAGTGCACGGCGGTGAGGGGGGGGGGCGGGGGGCGTGTGAGGAAAGGAAGAAGAAGCAATCGCAAGAGCCAAAGGCAGGGGCACACGCCAGTCGCTGCGAACGTGGCGAGAGGCGGCGAGAGGAAGTAGGGGACAGGGCCATCCTTACCACGCGTTCCATGAGGCGCGCAAAGCACCAGAAGGCCTCCGCCTCGGCGGGGGCGATGGAGTCGTAGTCCGTGTCGTCCGGCAGGGGGAAGCCATGTGTGGCGGGGGAGCTCTGCACCGACACGCCGGAGCCATGCGCCGGGGCCGAGCTACTGGCAGCCTCGCGCAAGCCCAGGTCGCGCTCGAGGTCGGATGAGGAGAACACCAGCAGCAGGGGACTCAGCAGGTCACTCATGCCCTGGCAGTAGCCGACGGCCGGATTCCAGGCGGCATAGGCGGCCAGAATGCGCCGCATACGCCGGACATTCGGATTCACCTGGCGTCCCTCGGCAAAGAAGGGAATCGAGCAATCTGTCCGGAGGATGTCCTTCTCTGCAAGAGTGCATGCATGTGCATGTGTGTGTGGGGGGGTGAATGGGTGCATGTTAATGTGTGTGTGTGTGTGTGTGTGTGTCAGCGGGCGCAGCATGGGCGAAATGGGTCTTGCCACTGGCCAGTGGGGAATGCCCGCACGCACCGATGATGCGCGGGGTCTCGTAGCCAGGGTGTTCCGGATTGGTCGATGGGCAGAGGAGTTTCTTGCAGATGGCGATGTAGTCATCGCTGGAGGGGAGCCCCATCATTGCATGTCAGTCAGGTGGGGCAGAAGAGGGCGGAGGAAGCATCAACGATTGAAGGGGAGCAGCCCGGCCCCGGGCTCCCGGCTCCCGGCCCCGCCCATCTCCGATCAACGCACAGCAGCTTCCGATCGCGCCGAACCCGCTGCTCAGCCGTCATGCCAAAGCGGTAATACCCAAGGAGATACTTCCACACTTCCGGGCGCATGTCCGGCTCGACGCCCTGGCAGGTGAGCATCCGTGCCGCAGTGGGAGGGGAGGGGGGGGGGGCATGCAGAAGGGGCGACACGGGAAGGGAGGAAGCACAGAGGCGGGGCCATGTCAGCAAGCTAAAATAATTCACAGGGTAACGCCAGGAC
>NW_009242975.1:558367-564614 GCF_000388065.1 Fonticula alba
CCCCCCCCCCTGCTCGGCCCCGTGAGAAGAGACACGCACCTCCTCGAAGATCCGGCGCTTGATCTCCAGGGAAAAGGGGATCTGGCCATAGTTCAGCGGAGCCCAGCCATGCTCGGCCGGCGGCGGCCCGCCCGCAGGCCAGACATCCGTGTCGGCTGGCGTCGCCCGCGAGAGCCAGAATTCCCGACTCACGGGGCCCGGATTGAGGCAGGACATGTCGGCCAGGGCCGTTTCGGCCAGAGACCGGGGAAGGGATACAGCCACAGGCGGCGAGCTGTGTGGGGGGACCACGGTCGTGACCGGTGCCTGAACCGGCCCGCCGGCCAGGCCCCGCGATGGCGACCGCAGCAACAAGCGCCGCAGGGACAGCCGGTTGGCCCGCATCCACGCCAGGTGGGAATACTCCCCCAGGGCCAGGGCCAGGTTCTGGTCGAGGTTGCGCGTGGCCGGGGAGTCGGCCGGGCGCCAGTGCCGGCGCCCGGCGCGTAGCCAGAAGTCCGCCGACATGGCGCACAGCCGGTGGTAGCGGAAGCGCCAGTCCGCCCGGCGGGCCTGCCGCAAGGCGGTCACCGGATCCAGGGCAAGGGCCTGGTCGCCGGGGCGGCCAAGCCCGGTGGCCTCATCGCCCTCGTCATCGCTGGCCTCCGGAAGTAGCCCCACGCCGGAGTAGTCCCCGCGCGAGTCGGCCAGCTGATGCAGGCCCGACAGCAGCGGCGAGTGGTTGGGCTGTGCAACAACCAGCCGATCGCTGCCGGCATTCCGGCTGGCCACACTCCAGGGCTGCACCATCGTCCCGAGACCCGGCACATAGGGCGTCGTCGTCGTCGTCGTCGTCGTCGTCGTCGTCGTCGTGTGGGTGCCACTGTCGGCCGCCAGGCCGCCAGACAGGGCCTCGGGCCAGGGCGGCAGCAGGGAGTATGCATTGGTGGGACCCGGCGCCGGGGGGGCTGCCGCGCTGGCGCCGCCGCTGGTGCCGCTCCAGAAGCCGCTGCTCCGGGTGCCGGGATCCTCCGCCAACAGGGGATACGGCCGGGAATTGGTGCCGGCTGTGGCCCAGCTTCGCGAAAAGATCGACACAATGCCGCCAGCCGGGGCGAGGGCCTGCACCGGATCCGAGCTTCCCCCGGGGGGCGGGTCCGCCGCCAGCGGCGAAGAGGGTGCCGAGTCCGACTGGGCAGATGGACCCGCCGGCGGTGGCATGGCCAGGACGACGGGGGGAGGCTCATCCATGGCGGTGCCGCTCGGCGCGGCCAGCACCCGGGGCACCAGGGGCGGCGGGGTGAATCCCGGCCGCAGGACCACCGGCCGGCTGGCCGGGGCGCCGCCCCCGGCCCCGCCGATCCCCGGCACCCCGCGGGCTTCCCACATGCTGGAAATTTCACGGAACGACTCGCGCCCGGGGCGGGCCCCGATGGCAGGCGATGCCTCATCGGCCCGGGGCCCGATGCTGAGCTGCTCGATCGCCAGGGCATCCGGATCGTCGGGATTGTGCCGCGACCGAATGGCCCCGCTGAGCCAAGGGCGCGAGGACTGGCTGGAGAAGGTGGTCTCCAGGTACGGGCCGGAGGGCGAGCCACCGGGCGCCGCGGGCGCTGGCGGGGCATGGAAGCGCCGGAGGACCTCCGCTTCGGGGGGGATGCTCATTCGCGGGGACTCGAGCTCCGGCGTCCGGGGCGCCGGCAGGGCCACCGTCGTCACCGAGGGGCCGCCATACTGGCTGCTGCCGCGGGAGGGCGGCGCTCCGGTAAGCATGCCTCCCGGAGACCGGACGCCCGATGCCGCCTGGCAGGCCGGTGCCACCGAGTCCGGCAGGGCCTCGCCGAAGGGGTCCTCGTCCAGCACGCGCACCAGCAGGACGGCCTTGATGGCGTCGATGCGCGCACGCAGGGCCAGGACCCGGCGCCGAGCGATGCGGTCCGGCGCGGCCACATGCAGCGAGGCCAGCGCCTCCGGCGAGATGTCATCCGCCTCGGGGGCCGGCAGGCGCGAGGGCATGCGCGCGGCCACCGTCGAGAAGACCGACAACGGCCGGGAGGGGTCCTGGGCATCGACACCCGGGGGCCCGGGCGTGGCAGGCGCCGGGGCCGGCGGCGGCGGCGGCGGCCCGGAGCGCAGCGGCACCGGCGTCAGGCCACGCGTGTCGCACACGGCCAGCGGCCGCTCGATCCCATGCAGACAGGGGACCAGCCCCCGGGCAAAGAGATCGCCAAGCTGCCCCTGGAACGGGGCCAGATCCTCATCGAGGCTGGCATTGAGCCACGGGTCGCAGGCACACTGGCAAGTGCAGTCGTCGGTCAAGTCGGATGGCAGATCGTGGCGGCCGGTGGTGGCGGCCTGGCAGGGCCCCCCGGCGCCGGCCAGCCCGGCACAGCACTCGGCCCCGGTCAGCAGGGGAAAGCCCCCGGGCGGCGCATCGGCCAGGTCGTCGGCCAGCGCGAAGCCGGCACTCAGCAGGGCTCCAACCTCCAGCTGGGCCAGCTCCAGCACGCCGAACAGGTTGTCCGTGGTGAGGCTGGCCCAGTCGATGGCGCACTGGACCGCCGGTGGCGGGTGCGACGCCCGGGGCCGGCGCGCGAACGGCGAAAGCAGGTCGATGAAGAGGGCCGCCTCGTCGGGGGCCGAGTGGACGGACGCCGGCCGGGAGGCCCCCGGCGGGGGTCGGCGCCGCTGGGGAACCGCCCCGCCCGGCTGCAGGACCAGCCCCGGCTGCAGGGCTGCCGAGCGCCCGGCGGCGGAGGGAGGCCCTGACCCGGGCCCGGCGCCGGCTGGCCGGCCGGTCGGCTGCTGTCGAGCCAGGCTCAGCGTCGATCGGTATGCCTCGGTCTCCGAGGGGGCCGGCTCGAGAAAGAGCCGGTCCACCGCGGGTAGGCTCTCGCAAAAGGGGTCGGCCGGCTGCTGGGTGCCGGGGGTGCTGGCCGCCGGGGCCCCGGCCCCGGCACAGGCCTCCACCGCCAGCAGCAGGGGCGGGGTGATGCGGCGAATGCGCCCGAGCACCTGGGCCTGCTGGTGTTGGATGCGCGAAAGGCTGAAGGAGCACAGGTGTGACCAGCTGTCGGCCGGCACGGTGGTCGGCGAGTGTGGCAGGTATTCTCGCGGCAGGCTGACATGGGTGATGCCATGCGGGGTGGCGGGGTGAAGCCCGAGCCCGGGGCCCGGCCCGGGGGCCAGGCCCTTCGGCAGCTGGGGAGATGGGCTGGAAATGACGGGGGTCGAGTCACTGGGCCCGGTGGAGGGCCAGCCGGGCATGCGGCTGGTCCGCCGGGGGCGCTGGCCGGCGGCCGCGGCACCGGCGGTGCCGGCCGCCGGGGGAGGCGCCATGCCGGCCGCGGGGTCCGAGTGCCCCTGTTGCTGGGCCTGCTGGTGGAATTGCCGTTGGAGTTGTTGATGGACGGCCAGCTGGTGCGAGGCCAGGGGGCCGGACATGGGTGGCAGGGCGCTCAGGCGCCGGGCCGATGTCGGGGCCGGGTGTCCAGTGCCAGACCCAGGCACCGGCGCCGGCGCATCTGGCCGGTCGGGCCAGAGGGGCATCGGGACCGAGAGGCGGGCCGGGGCGGGCGAGGGGGCCGCGAGGAGGAACGGAGGCGAGGGGGGCTATGCAAGAGGCGGGGAGAATGCGGCGAGGGAGGGGAGAGGAGAGGAGAGTGATGATGTCTGGCCGCGCGCCCGGTGGCAATGTGGGCCGGGAGGCCGGGGCCGCTTAAAAAAGCCGACAGGCGATCGCGCCCGGCATATTCCCGCATCCCCTCCACTTGCCGCCCCTCTGCCGGGGGGGGGGGGGGGCGGGAAACAGGGCGGGGAGGGCGTCTGGCCCGGTGGGGCGCGCCCACAGGCGTGGCGACGCGCCCGGGGCCCCGGAGCGATCTGGCTCTTGATCGTGGCCGGGCCGCGAGCGGAAGGGGGGCTCCCGGGCATCTTGGCCAGTGGGGATGATGACACTCGCGCGCCCCATCCACCCGGAGAAAGTCCGGGGCCGTGCGGGTGAAGAATGGGCAGCAGCTGCCCCATTTATGCAGGGGTCATCAGAAACACCGGTCGTCCCAGGACCCATGTTTTGCCGGACAAAGTCGAGACAACACCGGAGACTCCTGGCTCTGTGGCTACTCCTCTACCGCGCATGCTCCCCCGTCCCCCCCCCCCCCCCCCCGCCCCGCACCCAAAGGGCGGGCGTAGGCAAGTGCCGCCCGCGCTCGGAGCCCAGACTTTTTGCCGGCTCCTTTGTTCCCCCCTTTTCTCCGCGCGCGCGCGCGCGGTACCCGTGCGGGGCCGAGCCACGACTCCGACCCATCGTCGGCCCCCCCCCCCCCCCCCTCGGTCCGTATCACCGGTGGCCCGCCCGCCGGCTTCCTGGCCCGGGCGGCTATTTATTAAGCAGCGCCAGTCCGGATTGTTGCCGCGTCTGACAGAAAAAAGAAGACGGGGGGCGCACTTTCATGAGCACATCAGGAGGGGCAATTGTGTGCGCATCCACGCCACAAACAACGCATACGGAACCGATCCCCCCCCCCCCCCCCTCCCCCCCCCCAAGCCACGAGCTCGCGCCCCTTGTTTCTTCTTCCAACCCCCCTCCAGCTTACCGAGGAAGGGGGGAGGGGGGCAAATGCAGGAAGCGCCGAGGTGCACACAGACACACGCCCCCCCTCCCCCTGCACACGCGCGAAGATACAACATGCATTCATTTGGTCAGGCATCGGCCGAGAGAATGCCCGGCGAAAGAGGGGGTTTGATGGTCGACGATCGGGGCGATCCCGTGAGCACGGTCAGCCCGAGGATCAGAACCGCAGATCTAGACTATGATCTCCGACGTGGACGCGTGTCTGTGTGCCGCCGCCCCAGCCCACCCCCCCCCCCGCCATTTTTAGAGCCAGGTCATCAAGCCGCGCCAGCAGCGCCCGACGATGGCCGGGTCGGTGGCCTGCTCAACCAGGCAGGCCACCTGGGCCGCGGTGCTGGAGCACCGGATGAGGGCCGCGTCGGCGGCCGACTGGTCCAGCCCCTCGCACGGGGTGGCACCGGCGGCGGCGGTGGCCGCACCGCTCCCGGCCACCGGGTAGCCGGCGGCCGCCAGTGTGTCAGCCACAAGCGGGTCCGCCAGCAGGGCGCTCAGGTGCCGGCCGGTGGCGGTGGCCGGGGCCTGGCCACTACCGGCCGACTGGCCGACGATGTCCAGGAAGAGCTCGGAGAAGGCGAACGCCGGGCCAAAGGGATTGTCCGGATCGGCGGCCGTGGGATCGGCGGCCGAGGGCTGGCCGGCAAAGATGCCCGGCCGGGTGCGCACATCCCCCGGCAAGCCGGCCAGGCAGGCGACCATCTGCCGGACCACCGGATCGCCCTCCAGCCCGGGGGAGGCGCCCTGCCCGGGCAGGGCGCCCAGGGAGGCTGGCCACCCGCGGGGCGGTGCCCGTGTACGCACCACCGACTGGCTTAGTTCGACGGCCGTCACGAAGGCCGGGTGAGCCAGCGACAGCTTGGCCATGGCCAGGAAGAGCAGCGTGCGGGCGCGCGCCCCGCGCGTGGGATCCCCGGGGCCGCCGCCGGCTGCCCGATCTCCCAGGCCGAGAAGCGACTGGAGGAAGGGCAGCGGCTCGGTTTGGAAGACGGCCAAGGCCGCCGAGATGATTGGCGCCGCGCGGCGCCACGCATCCAGCAGGGCCACCATCACCGGCTCGAAGAGGGCATGCGTGCCATGCGGCGAGAGGACATTGATCATTTGGCTGTGGGCGAGCCCCGGGTGGGCCTGGTGTCAGTGATGCACGGGCCATGGCGGGGGCGGGGCGGAGGGGAAGGAGGGCAGCACTCAGGAAGAGGGATCTTCCCCCCTTTCCTGGCCCATGCAAAGGGTGCGCACCGTGTCAGCCGGAAGGGAATCAACTCCGGGAAGGACAGCAGCATGGTCGAGCTGCCAAAGGCGTGGCCAAAATCAATGGGAATCACCCGGCCAGAAGCCGGATCAACAAGCAGGTTGTCCGAGTGCCGGTCCCCGATCCCCATCAGGTAGCCGGCGGCCGAGCAGGCCGCCGCGCTGGCCGAGAAGGCTGCCCGTCGGGCGAGCACGCGTACCGCAGAGGGGGCCCCGGCAAAGAGGACCGCCGAGCGTAGGGTCCCGGCCGGGATGAAACCGCCAGCCGTGTGCTCGAAGTTCCGACGGACCTCCTCGGTTGGCCGGGCGTACACTGTCAGATAGCCACTATTAGGGTCTAGTGGTGTGTGTGTGTGTGTGTGTGTGTGTGTGTGTGTGTGTGTGTGTGTG
>NW_009242975.1:564840-567996 GCF_000388065.1 Fonticula alba
GTGTGTGTGTGTGTGCGTATGTGTGCGTGCGTGCGTGCGTGCGTGCGAGAGAAAGAAAGGGGAAGAGGGAACAAGAACACATTAGCGGAGGGCTTGAGTGAGACAGGGAGGCACCGGAAGGGGTTCATGGGCATGGACCGGGCGATGGGCAGCAGGCTGACGCACCGCCCTGCTCGACGAAGGCGCTGTAGGACTTCAGCGCGTTGTCCGCCTGTTTCTGGGCCTGCTCATAAATCAGGGACTTGAGAGTGCGAGTGCCAGGCAGCCATTGGATCAGCCCCAGCTGCAGGGTCAGGGGCACAACGGCGTAGGTTTGAATGCGCGCCTGGCCCAGATCCGAGGGGGCCACCACGCCGGAGCTGGCCGGCCACTCGGTCGGCCAGTCGACGGGTGCACGACGCTCTTCCGATCTAGGGACTTGAGAGTGCGAGTGCCAGGCAGCCATTGGATCAGCCCCAGCTGCAGGGTCAGGGGCACAACGGCGTAGGTTTGAATGCGCGCCTGGCCCAGATCCGAGGGGGCCACCACGCCGGAGCTGGCCGGCCACTCGGTCGGCCAGTCGACGGGTGTGCGCAGGAGCTCGCCCAGGCCAGGCGACCCACCCAGGACGCCGGGGCTGTCAACCATGCCGGCAGGCATGTCGCTGGCACCGCCGCCGGCAAGCAAGACCCGATTGAGGAGGCTGAATACCTGCTGCACACGGGCATCCAGGCGCAAATCCTCCCCGCCCTTGACCAGGAACGTGTGGGACCGGGCATCCGACGCGCGCAGGGTGATGCGCTTCGGTTTGCGCAGGGACGACAGTGTGGCCATCACGGGCGACAGGCCAACCACCCGAGGGGGCTGCCACGCGCCCGCGCTGCCGGTCGACACCATCGCCACATTGGTCCAACGCGCGGCGGCGAAGGGGATCTGCTCGCACGGGGACTCGTGTCCCGGCAAAGTGATGGGATTCTGTCGGGGGAAAGGGGGGAGATCGGAAGAGCACACGTGGGTGATGCGCTTCGGTTTGCGCAGGGACGACAGTGTGGCCATCACGGGCGACAGGCCAACCACCCGAGGGGGCTGCCACGCGCCCGCGCTGCCGGTCGACACCATCGCCACATTGGTCCAACGCGCGGCGGCGAAGGGGATCTGCTCGCACGGGGACTCGTGTCCCGGCAAAGTGATGGGATTCTGTCGGGGGAAAGGGGGGGGGGGGGGGGATTAGGAGACAATGGAGCGTCAAGAAGAAGCATCAGGCTCTGTCCATCGCCACTTGCAGGGCAGCCACACACACACACACACATCAGGGGAGGATGATGCCCCTGCTGTCCTTCCCCATCGAAGACCCTGCGTGTCATCGTCTCACCCCAAGGCAGGGACATACCTCGCTGGCTGGACCACCCACGGCGAAGAGGCGCCGAAGCCCGGGGGCAAAGTAGTCCAGGGAATTCTGCCGACCGGCCGGAATCGCAACCGGCCGGGCCTCGCGCGAAGCCTGCAGCACCTCATTCACAAATTGTCGGAGCTCATGCAGACCCTTGTGTGTGGCAATATATGGCAAAGGCAGGGGCGCATGGGACCAACTTACGGCCATGGAATGCCGACGTGGGAGAAGGCTCGTGATGCCATCGAGCGCGGGCACCAATCGGCGCTTGTTTAGCAGGAAAAATTCGGCATCTGGTTGTCCGACAGGGGCGGCGGCGGGGGCGGCGGGGGCGGCGGCGAGGACAGCGAGGAAAAAAGAGAGCCGAAGCAGGGGTGAGTGTCGAAGTTAGGAACAACCAAAGGAGAAAAGTGCACAGAACAAGGGTCATCAGGGGGGGGGGGACCGGGGAAAAAAAAGCAGCATCGGGGCAGGGAGCCGGGCGCACGAATGGACTCATCGGAAGACCGATCGGCCGAGGCAGCACGTCGGCCGGCTTTCTGCGGTCCGGCTCCGGCGCGGAATTGCTCGAGCATCTGGCCGAGGCGTCGGTTCAGCCGGGTGGCCACATTGATGTGGTGCGAGAAGTCCGTCCGGTCGTCGGACAAGGCCCGGCCCCCGGGAGCCTGGGCCTGGACAACCCGCTCGAGGGACGCCTGGTGCGCGGTCAGCAGGCCATGCAGGCCGATGGCCAGGTCCTTGAGCCGATGTTCGGGATTCGTGAGCAGGTCCAGCTGGCTGGTCCACGGGTCATGATCCACTGGGTCAAGCTGTGCCGGGCAAGTCGATTGACAAGCGTGGCATGGCCCATGGTCCGGCACAGATGTATGTATGTATGTATGTTTGTGTGTGTGTGTGTGCGTCAGTATTTGGAAGCACGTGCCCGCCCACCATGCCCTGACCCTTCCGGCGCCGCCGCGGGAACACGCACCTGGCTCGAAAGGGCCGACAGCTCGGCCAAATCTTTACTCGAAAAGAGCATCGACTGACGCAAGTGCTCCAGCGTCACCCGCAGGGGGAGCCGCACGGACTCGGGGAAGTCCGCCGCAATGCGCCGGAGAAGGGCCAGCAGAGCGGCGCGCTCGCCCGGGCCCCCGGCCCGAGGCTGCAGCCGGCCCACCACCTGCGATACCCAGCGTGTCAGAGGCCATGTTTGCAAGTCCGGGCGCTGGGCAAATGCCAGGAGCAGGCCTGCCGGACTGGCTGCCTGTCCGGAGGCGCTTTCACCCTCATCAGCAAAGAGGGCCATCAGGTCGAGCACTCGGGGGAGATGATCGGCGGCTGGGCCAGCACATTGCCACCACCGGTTGGAAGAGTTAGAGCTGGCCAGCCGAGGCGCCGGAAAGCCCCATGCGAAGGCACCCCCCCCCCACCCACCCACCCTCGCACGGGCACGGGCCACAACGCACTCTGGACACTTGGCCATTCGACCATGGCATTCAGCAGCTGGGTGATGCAGGCCGCGGCGAACAGCTGCCGGTGGCGGGCGTGCAGATTTCTCCGAGTCCCAGGCGCGCCCGCCCGGCCGGCGGCAGGAGTGGCTGCCGAGCTGGCGGTCGTCTGCCGCAAGGCCCGATCGCAGAAGGCCGCATATGCCAAGCGCACGCGCGCCCGGGCCAGGCGGGCGGACAGCCACCAAGACCCACCGGCCATCGGGGCCTGGTTGTCTGGCGCCGCCGGGCAGCCGAGCATGTCGTCGGCCCGCTCGAAGCTGCAGATGTGGATGGTCAGTAGGGTGGGGGGGGGGG
>NW_009242975.1:568086-575803 GCF_000388065.1 Fonticula alba
GGGGGGGGGGGGGGGGGGGGGGCAGATGCACCGTGGTGGATGGAGGCGAGAGGCAGGAGGCGCGGGCGGGAGACGGGCAAAGGGGAGCAAAGAGGAGAGAAGGCCGCGAGCGGCCTCCTGTGCGGGCGGCGCTGCCAGCATGCCCAACGTACAGGCCATAGATGATCATCAGGAATTGCGATTGCGCGGTGGCCGGACGACTGGCTGACCCGGCACCCGGCGCATCCAGCAGCCGCGTCCGGTGGAGCAGAGCTTCAAGCTGCGTGGCGGCCGGTGGTGCGGCCAGCCCGGCGGCCCGATGGAGGCCCTGCAGTTGCGACACCAGCTGAGCGGTGGCGGCCACCACCAGGGCACGGGTCGCCCGGTCCGCGATGGGCAGCGGGGCATCCCCGTTGGACGGCTGGCCGGGCAAGGTCGCCACATAGACACGCGCTTGGGAGGCCGCCCGGCCAGCGGCCGTCAGCAACTCCCCATACCGGCCGGAGGGGGCTCCTCCCAGGCGAGCGAGGAACTGGGCCGATTGCAAGCTAGCCACCGAGGCCAGCGCATGCAGGGCATGATACTGCAGCATCGGCGGCGCCGGGAGATGGGGAGGGGGGGGGGGAGCGAGGGATGGATGCCAACCGGTGGTCAGACCCAGGGGGGGGGGGCTTGTGTAGGGAGGCCACAAGGAGTCGGGGCCGGGAGGGGGACAGACGGAAGGCAAGAGGCCTTGCGGCCAGGGGAAAGGAAAAAAAAAGGACGAACCTGGGTCTGACGGAGGTCCAGCCCGGAGGGAAGGCGCTCCGGGGGGGCCGGGCCCGGGGGCAGCCTGCCATAGAGGCCGAGCGTGTTGAGGGCGCTGTGCCAATTCTGCTGGCTCAGAGCCGCATGCGAGGCCGACAGGAGCGATCCACTGGCCGGGAGGTGGGGCATCGGGAGAGGAAAAAAAAAGCAGCACCATGAACTGGGCGTCAGCAAAAGGGGTCGCCTGCGGGCAGGGGGGAAGTGGGGTTGTCTTTTCTTTTTCCTCCCCTCCCCCCGCGAGGGGGTACGCACCGGGTCAGATCGATGAAGGACTTCTGCAGCGACGCTGCAATGCCAGAGCGGGTGGCCAGGCCGGTGCGGGCCAGCTCATCCAGGAGCAGGCTGAAGTTCTGGGTGCGGCCATGGAGAAGCGGGCGCCAGACCGATCTGATGCCCGCCAAGGACCGAGGACAGACGCGGGGGGCCCAGCAGGGCGCGAGGAGATGTCAGCATGGGCTTGGCGGCGGGCATTTGGGCCATCAAGCGGAGCAGAGGCCCGGGCCGGCCAGCGGCAGGGCCGACGGCACGTACCCGACACATGCGTCGGCTGCTGGCAGGCGCCCGGTCCAGCGAACAAGCAGGTGCTGCACCAGGGCACGCGCGGCGCCCGGGTCCGGGCGCGCTTGCAGCAGGGCCAGCGTCTCAAGGGTTTCCTCCAGCTCGAAGGCCGCTTGCGAGGAGGTGACCGCTTCGGCCGCCCCGCCGGGGAAGAGCCGGAACTCGTCGGTCGCTCGGCCGGCCTCCAATCGCAGCCCGGGATGCAGGCGGAACAGCGAGGCCGATCGGGTGTAGCTGGACAGCAGCAGGGCCCGAGCCTGGGTGGGATCGCCCTGGAGCAGGGCGGCCGCCGTGCGCTCGACCGCCAGCGATCGGCTCAGATCCCGGGCCATGGTAGTCAGGTCGCCGGTTGGGGGGGGGCCGGGTTCCGCGTGCAGGGGCTCCTCGGCCAGGGCCAGGGCCTGGGCTTCGGCGGCCGCCGCATGGGGGGCCAGCAGCAGCAGGCACACGGCCCGGAGCTGGGGATCGGCGGCCGCCGCATGGTAGCGCATGTCGGCATATGTCCAAGTCCGAGCCACGGCCGCGGCGTGGTACTCCAGCTGGAGGCCGGGCGCCGGCGAGCGAAGGCACGGGACAGCGCGCCAGGACGAGAGGATGGGACAGAGGGTGAGAGTGTGTGTGTGCGAGAGAGAGAGAGAGAGAGAAAGAGAGAGAGGGCCGGGCAAGAGCGGCCCGGCTGGCGGTGGCGATTGAAGGGCCCCACGACGCACCCGTTCCTGGTCGCTAGCAGCGAGGAGCGCCAGGGCCGTGGGCGGTCTGCCAGCACCGCCACGCCGGTGGCCGGTCTGTGCGATGTGGCCCCAGTGGCCGAGGCGTGCCTGGGTTTGAAGGCCGCGGCGCTTCCACCAGCCGGCCGGGTCGGCGGCCGGATCGCACGCCGCCGGGCCCTCCATCGAGCGCAGCGCCTCCAGCGACAGGCTTCGGAGCTCGGCGTCGGCCGGATCCGGCAGCGAGTGGGAGGCCGCCGCCGCCGCCGCGTAGACGGCCTCCGCCGCCGGCAGGTCCCAAGCTGCCTCGGCCAGGAACCCGCGCAAGGGCAGCGCATGGTTCCCGGCACCCCCCTCGCCCGGGAGGAGCGCCGCGCCGTCATTCAGGCGCAGGCCGAGCGGAGCCACGGCCAGCTGCCGGGGGGCGGCGGCGGCGGCGGCGGCGGCGGCGGGGGCTCCGTTCCGCCCTGTGCGGCGGCCTGTCGACCGGAGTCTCGGCGAGTCGAGCGCCGGTGCCGGTGGCCCGGCTGGGCCCGGCTTCGCGGCCACACGACCGGAAATGATGGCCCGCGACAGGGCCGATGAGGGCCCAAGGGCATAGACATGTGCCAATGCCGACCACGTCCGCGCCAGGAGCATGCCCCGCAGGCTGGCGATGGACAAGGTGGCATCCGAGAGCCGCAGGCCAGCCTGGAGATCGCTGCGAGTCCAGCCGGGCGCCGGAGCCGGGCCCTTGCCATCCGGCTCGTCGGCGTCAGTGAGGGACGGCTCGCCCGCCCACATGAGCAGGGTGGCCTGGCGCTCGAGAACCATCAGTACCAGAGCCTGCGTGGCTGGCAGGCGCTCCGCCAGCAGCTGAAGCGCCTCCGGGTCTGAAAGAGGGAGCGAGGGGGAGGGGAGGCGGTGACAGGGTCCGGGAGCGAGAGAGGAGGCAGAGCGGGCAGACGATTAGGAAAGGAAGAGAGAGAGAGAGAGAGAGGCGAGGGGGCAGAGGAGGTCCATGGCAAGGGCGGGCGCACCGGCAGGCAGGCCGAATCGCGACGCAAGCAGCACATGCAGCACGGCCAGGGCGTCCGGCAGGAGAAGGCGCACATGGAGGCCGCCCTGGGCTCCGGCCGCGGCGACCGCCGTCAAGACCGCGCGCAGGCGCCCATACACCAGCTGCTCGGCCGACCATGCAGGGCAGGCAGCGCTGCCGGCCGCCGGGACCCGGGCTTCCAGGTCCCTGAGGGCGCGAGCCGTGTCGCCGGCGGATGGCGGCCCGTCTGCCGGGCGGCCGGGCCCGGCGGCCGAGGACCGCACCGCTAGCACCTTGCCCGGCGGGGGCCCGGATACCGGGTGCCCGAGGGCCGGGGATGTGGCGAGCCCGAATCCCAGCACATCCAGGCCCAGTTCCAGGCCAACCCCGGGGCTCCGGGCCGCCATGGCCACCAGCAGTTGGGCCACCTCGGCCGGACTGGTGGGGCGGCGCCAGTCACCTTCGACGGCGGCCGGCGACTGGGCCAGCGGCGCGGCTGGCGGCGGCCGGGGCTCCCGGCGCCGGGCCCGGCCCCGCGGCCAAGCGGCCGCCAGGGAAGCCTGACCCAGGCCGACGCCGAGGCGGGCATCCAGCGGGTTGGAGGGCGGGATGGCCGACAGCCGGCGACCGGCGGCCAGCAGACGCACTGCCGGCGATCCCGGCGCCTCGGCCAAATGTCGCCAATGCCGGAGCAGCCGCTCGCGTGCACTCAGCAACGGCTGTCGCACATGCACCGGCGACTCCTCCGGAGAGGCGGGCCCCGGTGGCGGCATAGCCTGTGGGGCGCGTGCGAAAGTGGGCCGCGGCGAGGCCCACGCACCAAGCCCAATGAACGACAGGGAAAGTGCCGCATCGGACCCCGGGGAGGGGGCGGCCCGGGCGGCGCGCCGGTCGGCCCGTGCTCGGCCGGCATCCCGTGTGAGAAGGGCCGGCGCCAGCCACGAGCTGGACACATGGCCCGAGGTTAGGGCATCCGCCATCGGGGGGAGGGCAGGGGTGTCGACCACCGGCAGGAGCCAGGTGAAAGGCCCGGCCCCCGGGGTCAGGCTGCTTTGGATGAGCAGCCAGCGGCACAGGAGCGGCAGGGCCGGGCTGTAGGCCGGGCCTTCGCTCGGTGGCCCGGGCAGGTGGCTCAAGTCCAACAGTGCCAGCAGGGTAGGCAGCGAGGGGTCGAGATTCGGGGCGCCGTCCTGGCTGGCCGTCTGCTCGAGGTACCCCAGCAGAGCATCGCTCCCGAGGGGGAAGACAAGTGGGCCCTCGGCCTGGCCCAGGGAACAGGCATGCAATTGGGCGCGCGCGCCGCGTGCCAGCGTGGTCAGGCACGCGCTCCGCAGGGCAGCTTGATCGGGGACCACAGGGGGGGGGGGAGGGGGGGGAACGGAGGGCGGAGCCAGCCGGCGAGCGTGAGGTCAGAGCCGGCAGGGTGGATCGGGTGAATGGCGGGCAAAGGGAGGTACCACTGCAATCGGGCAGAGCCAGGCACCGGGTGCAAATGTCGGCGACCAGAGACCACCAGCTCGCCGGGGGGGCAAGCGCCACGGTCGCGGCCGTTGCCGGCCCCGGCGGGGCGCCCGAGTTCCCGGCGTCCGTAGGGTCCCCCAGGAAGGCCGCCTCAATCAGCAGAGCACATGCATCTGGCGTCATGAGAGGGAGGAGGCGATCGGCCAGGCCGAGCCACTCGGGCCAGTGGCCGGCTCCCCGGCGCAGAAGCTGCGCAAGAAGGCTACCGGCGAACAGGCGCCGGGTGTCACCGATGTCCGGGCAGGCGAGATCCGAGCCACCGGCAGCCACCGGGCGCAGGAGCCCCGGGGCCAGAAGGGCCCCGGCCAGCTCGGCGGCGCAGGGCCCCGGGGCTCCGGCCGGTGGGTCCAGCCGCGCGAAGCTCAGGAACACTTGCAGCATCGGCCGGATGAGCTGGGTCAGGGAGGACACACCGCGGACAACGCGCGGGAAGTGGTGGAAAAGCTTTTCCGGCGGCAGAGAGGCGGCAGGCCCGGAAGAGGGCAGCATAGCCGGGGGTGAGTGTCAGAGCAGCAAGCAACACCGGTAAGGTGGAATGCACCAACGGGGAAGGGGGGGGGGGGCGGGGGGCGGCCCGGGGGACATTGGCCAGTCGAGTGGCGCACCGTGGACATCAGCGGCCGGGAAGCCGGCGGGAAGGACATCGCCAGGTGCTGAAGAACCACCGGCAGGCGGAGGGTTTCCGCGGCCGAGGGGGCGCCATCCCCCGGGGCAGATGCCGTTCCACCGGCCAGGCGATCATTGAATAGGGCGCCGAGGAATTGCAGCTTGGGCTGCCGGAGGAGGACCGGCAACCCGGCCCGGAAGGTCAGTCGCATGGAGGTCCAAGTCGTGGCGGGATCCGTGCCGGGCGAGGGGCGTACTTGGATTTGGCGACGCAGTGCCGCAAAGTAGGCCTGCGCCATTGGAAGAGTCATGCCCCCATCGGTCGGGGGGAGGTTGTGTGCCGGGCTCCGCAGTCGACTCAGGAGGTCCATGCACTGGGCAGCCGAGCGCGGGGGTCAGTCAAGGGCATGGAGCGGGGTCTGGCACGGCATGTATGCCAGGAGACACTGGTGTGCCGGAGGGCTGGCGCGTACCTGCCCCAACACGCGCGCGATGTGGCTGGCGGCGCGCTCGGCCGTGCCCAGGCCGGCGATGGTGAGAGGGGTCGTCCCGCGGCTGGGATCCACCAGCTGCACGGCGTTCGATGCGAGTGGTGCACACAGCAAGGCAAACAGGTGGTCGGCACTGTAGGAGGGCTCGCCATCTGCACCGGTGTGATCTTTGTTTGGCCGCGCGTGTGCGTGTGCAGTGTGCAGTGTGCAGTGTGCAGTGTGCGTGCGTGCGTGCGTGCGTGCGTGCGTGCGTGCGTGCGTGCGTACGTGCGTGCGTGCGTGCGTGCGTGCGTGCGTGCGTGCGTGCGTGCGTGCGCACAGGGTGGCGGGCAGACGGGTGGTAAGCATGCGGGGGTGGAGGGGGGGACAATGTCGTGCAGCGCAGGCAAGCCACACCCGGCAGCCGGGTGACATACCCAAATCGAAGGTGACTCGGTGGTCGATCAGCATCAGGAAGAGATCGGCCCCAGTCAGGAGCCGGTTATGCACGAAGGAGCTTCCCGCCGGGCCGGAGAGCGGGTCGAAATCGGCCGAAACGCGTGGCACGACTGCCGACGGGTCGTCATCCGCCCTGGGGGGGTCCAGGCTCGGGGGCCGCAGGAGCCCGAGCAAAAAGTGCGGATGGACCGAGCGCAGGGGAAGGCGCTCGGCCGTGGCGAGGCCGGGCTGCGCCACCTTCGGACACCAGAGCCGGACGAACTCTGGCCAATTGACCGTCCACCGTCAGCATGGGCACATCGGGCGGCGGGGGCGGCAGGGCAGGGAAAAAGCGAGAGCAAGGCCCCCCGACGCACCTTGGATGAGCTGAGCACGGCCGCGGAGCTCGTGCCGCGCCGCCGACCCGGGGACCACCTCATCGCAGGCATGGAGCAGCCAGGTGACAAAGCGGGACTTGAGCAGCCCGGCATCCGGCGGCTCCGGCTGGCCGGGGTAGTCATCCTGCAGCGACCAGGCAAGCACCTGCAAGGCCAGGTCATAGGTGGCGGAATTCAGCCGGGGCGGTGGGGGGCCCTCGGGCCCGGCCGCGGAGCACCCGCCTGCCGGGAAGGCCTCCAGCACAAAGCGCACGATCACCGGCCAGATGTACGACGCATAGGGCGACAGGAAGGAGCCCGCATGGCACAGGACCTGCCCCGCAGCAAGTCAGCACCAGATCGAAGGCCCCGAAAAGATCGACGCGTCCGGGCGTCACACCGCCGGGCGTACCTTGGCAAGGAAGAGCTTGGCGCTCGGGGACTCGCCGGGCGCGGCAAAGGCCGCCAGCAGCTGGCACAGCCAGGCAGGCGGCGGGGCATCGGCGGCCTCCGGCCCCGGGGTCAGCCGGCAAGCGGTGACCACCGCTCGGACAACCCCGGCCATGGCCGGCTGCCGGTCCACAGCGTCGAAGGCCGCCACAGTGGTAAGCACCAGCAATCCATCGGGCTCGCCCTCGTCCAGGTCCAGGGCGTCGGCTGCCAGCATGCCCGACAGTCAGTATGGTAATCATGGGCAAATCGGGGGCGAGGAGGCAGCGGGCCGGCGAGCGCCCGACGGGCCATATGGCCCCCCACGCGTGCAGCAGCCAAATGCAGCATGGCCGAGGCTCGAGCGTACCGACGAGCGGCCAATCATTGCCGGCTGGGGCCTGCTCGGCGGGGAGTTCCTCGGCGGGGGCCGGGGCGGCGAGAGGCCCGGCCGGCGGCCGCGGCGAGGGCCAGGACCAGTCGTCCTCCATGTCCGCCGGGCGGCCATCAGCCATGCCGGCAAGCGGCTGGCCAGGGGCCTCCTCCTCGTCGTCCTCTTCGGCCGTGGTGCGGGGATCGTGGCGGCCTGGGGCAGCAGGCAGCCGGACGGTGGCCGGCAGCAGCGCCGGCAGCAGCGACTCCGCCGGTAAAACCTGCCCCCACATGAAGGCGCCCCGATGTGGGGCAAAGAGGAAGTTCGAAAAGTGCTTCAGCTGGCGCTGCGTGCGGGCCAGGCAAAAGGAAAGCGCCGAGGCGCCGGCCGCCCGAGCACCACGCTCCCACGGGGACGGGGTCTTGATCGGGGGG
>NW_009242975.1:575954-578201 GCF_000388065.1 Fonticula alba
GGGGGCATGGGTGGCGAGATCGAGGGGCACATGGTGAGCGGGGCGGCGGCAGCAAGACCGCGAGGCCGCAGGAAGGGCAGCCGTACCGGCGGGCTGTCGCGCAGGCCATGCACCAGGCGGATGAGCCACATGTTGAGACTGCGACAGGCGTCGGCCGAATGGATGCCCAGGTTTGAGCCGGCGGAGGGGCCCTCCGGCCGTGAATGGCGGATGGCCCCGCAGATGGTGCTGCTGCCAAGTACCAGCTGGCCGACTGGCAGCACCGGGGGCCGGGACGTGCGCATGGCGGGGACGCGTTAGCCCGGGGCGGAGGGTGAGCATCAGCCAAAGGCCCGAACATACTGGAGTGCACGGAAAGACGGGCATAGACCAGCCCCAGGAGCTTGAGGACGAAGGTTCGTCGCGCGGCACTAACACACGCCGCGGACACCCCGGCAGGGGGGAGGGCAGGGGGGGGGGGGACAGGAAGTCAGCATGACCATGGCAGGCTTGGACCAGGGGCGAAGGTTGGCCAACGGGGAGGACGCACTGTGCGTCGGCCGACTGGCCGGCGCTCTGGCTACCGGCCAGCAGGAGAATGCAGCTCTCCAAGAGCGACAAGGCCGGGGCCGAGATCAGGGCGGTCACCGGTCGGGCCGCGATTGCCGGGCCAAAGTGGGCCAAGGGCAGCAGGTGCAGGAAGCGAATGAGCGCTTCGCCGGCATTGAAGATGACCACCGGCGGGGCAAAGGGGTCCTGCATCGACGAGGAGACAGCAAGGCATGGGCCAGTGGGCCACATGGGCCAAAGGGAGGAGGGGCGGCAGCGGCGGCACCGAAGGAAGCGGAGGGGCAGGCCGGGGGGGAGGGCAGGGGGGTGGGGGAGGGGGAGGGGGGCAGACAGGCAGACGGGGCCAGCGGGAGCAGCGGGACCAGCGGCAGGGGGAAGGCCGGGCTCGGGCTCCGCACATCGAAGACACTCCGGGCCAGGGCGGCCAGCACGCGGGCCCGGTCGGCGGCTCGGGCGTCCGGATGCCGCGCCACCGCCCGCAGGGCCCCGAGGGTGGCCCGGGCTCCGCGCAACGCCAGCATCAGGACCAGCTGCCGGAAGGCCTCGGCGTCCAGCGACGTGGGATCGCCCTCGGACAGATGAAGCAGGTCCAGCGAGGCGGCCAGTTCCTGCAGCGATCCGTGGCGGAAGAGCGGCGGGTGCAGAAGCAGCGGCACCAGCGGCACCAGTGGCAGGCTGCTGCCCAGCTCGATCGCGCATCGACACAGCCGGTCAATGACCCCACGCTGAAGCGGGAAGTTATTGTGGAAGGGGCTCTGCCAGTGCTGGAAGGCCAGCATGTCGGCGAGGGGGCCTGGCCCGTCCGCCGCCACGGCCGAGGGGTAGGGATCGCCGGCCAGCGGGGGGACGAGGGCCCCGGGCAGCGGGGTCGCAAGCCGCATGGCCGCCTCCAGGCAGTGGCCCACCTGGCCGCGCACCACCCCGGGGCTTCCGCGCACCAGGTCCGCCACGCTGGCGAAGAGCGAGCCCAAGGCAAAGCGGGCCACCTGTGCAAGGACCGGCAGCCAGTGCTCCGGCCGGGGGAATTCCACCCCCGGGGGGGCCGCCCGGCCGGCCGGCGCCTCCTCCGACAGGCGAAGGAAAAGCGGCAGAATGTCCAAGACTACAGTGGCCACACGCGGCCGGGTATGGTTAGTCGGGGCTTTGCTCGGGGCCGGGCCACAGGGCGCGGCGGCCCGCGCAGCGAGGGCGAAGGCCAAGGCCAGGAGGGGAGGGAGGGGGGGGGGGCGCACGCTCAAGCAGATCCGACGGCGACACCGCGGCCGGGGGAGCGGCGAATCCCAGCCCGGGAAGTGTCCCACCAGGCGCATAGGACGCCGGATTCACCGCCAGCAGCAGCAAGCCACGGTACATGTCCACCGACAGGGCCACCCAGCATTGGCAGAGGCCTGCCTGGCACCCGGGCAGGCCGGGGCACTCGCACGGCCGGAAAGCCGTCGGAGCCGAGTCCCACGCCCCGACGCTGGCTTCCGAGCCACACAGAAGACCACGCGTCCAGGGGGCATCGGCACCGGCATCTGCGCCGGCAAGTGCCTGGCCGTCCCGAAGGAGCGACACTTGCCGCAAGAGGCGGACTCGGTCGGCCAGGCTGGCACCGATGGGCGCAAGGCTGCTGACGAGCCCGGCAAACCGCAGGCGATTCAGCGCCAGAAGCAGCCGGCCTCTGCGAGGGGGAGGGGTCAGCGATTGGGGGGGGGG
>NW_009242975.1:578366-589888 GCF_000388065.1 Fonticula alba
GCCGGGGTGGAGGGCGCACGCGGCGGGGCTGGCCGGCTGACCGATCGATCGCTCGACCAGCAGGCGGGCCACATGCAGGAGGCGCTGCCGGCCGACATCGACCGGGGGGGCCGGGTCGCCGAGGCTCTCGAGGGACCCCGGCAGGGAGAGGCCAGCGCTCCAGGGCCCCGAGGCGCTGCCCAGCCCGGGGGGAAGCCCACAAATGGGAGCCGCGGCCCCGAGCGACGCGCCCGCAAGCAGGTCCAACAGGAGATCCGGCATCAGGGCAAAGCAATTGGCCAGGGTGTCCGGATCAAGGGCCACGTCGGCTCGGACACGGTCAGCGGGCACGCGGCGAGCTCGCACGTTGGGCAGGTCGCACTGGCGAGTCTCGCCAGCGGGCCGGTGGAGGCCCAGCTCCCCGGCCCCGAGCGACCCGGGGTCGGCCCAATTGGCGCCCAAGGCCCCCGCCTCGCGGGCCGTGGCCAGGTGCACCGATTGATAGAGATCGCCCAGGAGCAGGGGGTCCGCCGGCAGGCCGGCCCTCGAGCCCATGCCGGCCGGGCTCCCGTCGAGGGCCGCCCCGAAGACCGCCTGGCAGAGGTCATCCGCCGCGGCGGCCGACAGCCGGCAGCATGCAAACAGCAGCCCCGGCACATTGGCCCGGGGAACGTCCGCCGGCAGGGTGGACAGCAGGAACCGGGCCACATGCCGGGCCAGGAAGTCCACCTGCCTGGCGGTGGGCGAAGCCAGCAGGTACCCCAGCGGCCGCCCAGGGAGCCGCGTCAGCGCCGACAGGCCCAGCAAGACAAGCCCTTGGCGAGGCAGCAGGCCCCGGCCCGGGGTCGGATGGGCCCCCTCGGCCAGGCTGACAAAAGTGGCGAAGGCCTGTTGCACACCGTGGCGCCAGGGCCCAGAGCCGGCGCGGCATGACTGAACCAGTGCCACCAACACCGGTGGGAGGGGGGGACTTTCCGACGCCCCAGGCCCCGGGCCCCGGTCGCATTGAGCACAAGACCGCAAGCGGCCGAGGGCCGGCAGCCGCCCGGCGGCGGTGCACCAATGCTCCAGCGGGTCGTTTGCCTCGCCGGCCGAGCCGGCACTCGGCCCGAGCTCGAGCCACAGGTGCCCGAGGAGGTGCCCCGTCAGGAAGAAGGCAACCCGGGCCAGGGGCGATGTGTCGATGTCCTGGATGTGTGGGGGAAGGTCGGGGGCGAGTGGGGTGGCGGTCGGGGCAGGAGGTGAGGCGGGCGGCGGAGGGAAAAGTGGCGAACCGGCTGGCAACAGCACCCCGGGGGCGGGGAGAGAAAGAGGGCGACAGGGCGGGCGGGCGGGCAAGCGAGGAAGCAGGCAGACGCATGACGAACCGGAGATCCTGCCACCTGGCTCGGGTCGCGGGGCGGACAGGCGGCCTGCGCATGGATGAAGCCCAGAAGCTCCACCATCAAAGCGACCTGATCAAAGCCACAGAGGGGGAGAGAGAGAGAGAGAGAAAAGGAGGGGCAGGGCGAGAGGGAGGTGAGAACACAGCGAATGGCCAGCGGAGGAAGGCCTCGCCCGGTAGCAGGGGCTCGAGGGACTGGCCGGGGGCCGGGCGCACCGCCGGTGCCGGGAGCCTGAGAGCACGGTGGAAGTCCACCAATGCAGGCCCAGAGGGCTGGTCGAAGTCCGGCAGGGCCTCAGACAGCAGGCGATCCAGGGCCAGCGGGGCTTGGTGGGGGTGGTCGAAGTCCAGCAGGGCGGGCAGGCGCGCCGGCCAGGGCACCCCCGGCGTGCAGGGGGCCGTGGTCAGCAGCAATCCCGACTCGCCTGCCAAAGGGCCACAAGTGCCGAGGACACATCCTGGTGCGGGGAACTCCAGCAGCCCGACCGACAGGCACCAGGCCAGGGAATCCTGTCCCGCGCAGGCCCGGGCCCAGGGGGAGCAGGAGAGCAGCGAGAAAGGGGCAGGCGGTGGGGAATGGGTCAGTTTCGTGGGCCAGATCCCGGCAGGAGTGCCAGCAGCCGGCCCGGGAGGAGGAAAGCAGCGTACGGAGTACTCGGCAAAGGGCCGGCCCCCGACCAGGGCCGAGAGGTCATGCGTCAGAATGGCCCCCAGAGGCTCGGCCACCGGGGAGCCCGGACCGCCAGCCCCGAGAACCGCGAGGACAGCCCGCGCCAGGCCGCGGGGAGCGGCCAGCGGATCGGCATCCTGGGCGCCGGGGCCCTGGGCCGTCCGCGTTGGCAGGGGCCCCGACCCGACGGCCAGCGCGCCCAGCAGGCGGATCAGATCCCCGGGGCAGGTGGACCGGGCCAGGAGCAAGCCGACCGTGTGCTGATTGAGTGGCCCGGGCGCCGCATCAGGGAGCAGGGAGTCCCGGCGCAAGTCGGCTGCCGGATCGTCGCCGGCCAGCACCCCGAGATGGAGGAGCGCGCACAGCGCACCAGCCAGCTGACGGGCCGGGTCGTGGAGAAGCTCGGCCGAAGAATCTGGCCGGATGGTGTGCGTGTGTGTGTGTGTGTGGGAGGGAGGGGCGAAGGGGGGAGGGGGGAGAGAGGGGGGGTCAGGGCCCGAGAGGCGAGCTCGCGAGATTGGCGGGCCTCCCGGCAGGCGACCGGTGCCCATGCTGAGAGGCAAGAGTGGAGAGGAGGAGCAACGCCAAGAAGAGCACGCACCTGGGCTGCCGGCTTCCGAGCCGTCACCGACGGCAAGACCGAAGCTCAGAGCCAGCACCTGGCGCAGAGCCAGGGTCAGGAGAACCAGCCACTGAACACGCTGGGGCTGGACAAAGCGCCGGAAGGCCGTCTCGGCCGAGCCGTCGGCCGCCGGGAGGACATCCCGCGCCGCATCCCCATACAAGGCCTCCAGGGCCCGAAGCAGGTCCGCCAGCCAGACGGCCGCCGGCAGGTGGGCCGACTGCTCGGCCACGGGGGGCGCCTCGTCGAGCACCATGCTCTCGAAGAGCGAGGCCCGGGAAGTGCCGGAGGTCCTCGGGACCATGCCGCAGGGCGCCTTCGAGGCCAGGGCCTCCAGTTGGACCCCCGGGCCCCATGGGAGGAAGGCCGCCTCCACCACACCGGCCAGGTGCGAGAGGGCCGACAGGGCGGCATTCTTCGTGGAGGGGAAGCCCGCCCGACGAGCCGACCAGCGAGGCGCGCAAGCGTGCTGTAAAGTGAGAAAGGCGTGTGGCAAAAAAAAAGGCAAGAAGACAAAGCAGCAACACCCCCGGCTGCATTGGGCGGCAGCTGGCCAAGAGAGAAGCAGAAAGAGAGAGAAAGCGCGCGCGCGCGCGCGCGCGCGCGTGCGTGGCAGAAGGCCAAACGGAAGGGGCGACAAAGGTCGAGGGCGTACTCGGCGAGCCGGGGCCGGGTGCGCGCTGTGATTGAGCAGCTGGAAGACAAACTCCACAGTGCGCCCGGAGAGATCGAAGTCGGGGGCCCCATCGCCGGACGAGAGCATCACCTGCGGCGGGCAGAAGGTCAGGCAGGCAGGCAGGCAGGCAGGGCGAGAAGGAGGCAGGCCACAAACACCCATGTCCCGAGCAGGGGGCCAGCACGCACCCGAACAAAGGCACCGGCATCGGAGCTGGCCACCGACCGGGCGAACACGGTTCCCAGTGCCCGGCAGGCCAGCTGCTGGACCTGGGCCAGGCGATCGCCCAGCCGGAAGTCCCCCTCGGCCAGCATGCCATCGGCAGGCTCCTGGTCGGTGTCGTCGGCCGCGCGGCCCAAATACCGCGCCGGCGCGCGGGCCAATGACAGCAGGCACGACCGGACAAGCTGCGCACCATCGACCCGCGAGGGGACCCGGCCGTCGGGGGCATTGACCAAGCGCGCGCCGGGTGCCGAGGGGACGCCGGCCAGGAGGGCCGCCCACTCGCCGGGTGGCTGGGGCCGCTGCAGGTGGTCCGCCCCCTGGTCGAAGGCCTCGGCCGCCGATAGGCCCAGCAAGTCCGGCAGGGCCCGATCCCAGGCATGGGAGCAGTCGGCCGCCGGCTGGCCAATCAACAGGCCGCCCGCAGCCGGGCCCGCGTCCGTGTGGGGCTCGGCCCCGGTGTCGGCCTCGGCGTGCAGGCGCTTCCGGTGGCCGGGTGCCATGCCGGCCGCGAGGGACACCCTCCCGGCCAGGCGCCGGTCCCCCAGCTGGGGATCCAGCTGGCAGAGGGGGCCGCTCTCGCGGTCGGCCAAGGGACCAGCATCTGCGGCGGCGGCGGCGGCGGCGGCGGCGGCAGCAGGGCCGGACTCCGTCGCCGGCGAGGCCAGCAAGGCCAGCACCTCCAGGAAGAGGGCCCGGTCGTCGGCCTGGTGGGGCGAGTGAGCGGCCAGGTAGGCCAGCGCCGGGAGAAGCCGCGCCCAAAGGCCCGCATGCCATGTTGGCCGGCCGGCAAAGCCGGCCACCTGGCGCCGGGCCGCATCCAAGCTGGCATCGGCATCGGCCTCGGCCTCGGGCAGGTCCGGCGAGGCGGTCTCGCCGGTGCGGCGCCGCTTGGCCCGCGGGGCCGCGGCGCCCGTGGCACTGCCGAGCAGCTCCATCGTCAGGACCCGGTCAGCGGCCAGAGTCAAGCGCGTCAGGCCCAGGACCAGGCGCCGGCGCAGGGCGAACGTGCGAGCTCCCGGCCCGCCGGTGCCCTCATCCGGGTCGAAGTGGCAAATGGACGCCAGCACCCTCGGCCGCGAAAGGTCCACCCGTAGAGGGAGCATGCCGGCGGTCTCGGCCACGGGCAGCACCAGCAGCATCCGGCCGCCGGCCGCATGCCAGTCCTCGAGAGGCCGGTCGCGCAGGGCCCCGGCCACCTCGGCCCCGGCCGGCAGGACAGGCCCCGGCAGGTGCTCGGCCCCGGGCCCGGCATCGGCCAAGTGGTCCCCCCCGGACACCAGGGACAAGGCCAGCCGTGAAAGGGGGTGGCCGGTCATGGCCGGCCCCAGGCCGGCCGGGCCACCGGCCGGCGGGCCATTTGCCCGGCTCCGGCCCCCGGGCCAAAGGCGCTCCGAGAGCAAGTGCCCGACATTCAATGCCGCCGATGACAGGGAGGAAGTCGGCCCGGCGGCCGCCGCGGCCGGTCCAATGGACGCGAAGGAGCTGAAGGAGGAAAGGTCCCCCACCCCGGCGAGCGTATCCCCGGCGGAGCGCTGGCGGGCCAGGGAAACACCGCGCCCAGGGCCCCCGGCGGCGTGGGTGCCGAAGGGCAGCGAGGCCAGGCTCCCGACAGTGGCCCCATGCGGGCCACCGGGCCACTGTGCCGGGGCCCCCAGGCCGGACGTGGCCCCGAGCCCGGCGTCGGCCGCCCGGAAGAAGCCCCAAGTGGCCGCCCCGCCAAGGCGCCCGATCAGGCGAACAATTCGCCGGACAAGAGCCTCCAGGGACCCGGTCCCGACACCAGGCCGGGTGCGGAAGTGCTCGGCCGACAGGGTCAAGAAGTCGCGCAAGTGCGGCAGCGCAGCGGCCAGCTTGCGCTGCGGGACTGCCGCATCGGAGCCCGGCTGCCCCGCCCCGGTTGCCTGATCAACCCATGCCTCGAGGGCTGCGCGTCACTCGCGTGTGTGCGTGCGTGCGTGCGTGCGTGTGTGTGAGAGAGAGAGAGGAAGAAAGGGTCCGTCGCATGGTGACCCCGGGGGCAGTGTCGAGGGGCGAGGGGAGGGAGGCAAGGGCGCCGGCGAGAGGCCGGGAGCAGCAGGCCGGAGGCATCATGCCACGCACCGTCGAGCGCGCGCGAGGCCAGGACCGCGCCGTCGGCCGACAGCTGGGTCAGAATGGCCACATCGAGGGCCACACACACGGCGTCCACCATGGCCGCCTCCAGGCGGTCGGCCAGCTGCTGCGGGGAGTCCCGGTGGCCATCGCCCGGCTCCCCGACAAGGTGACCCGGATGGCCCGGCCCGGGCCCCGGGGCAAGCAGCGCACTTGCGCAGGGGATGGCCAGCACCAGCTCGACGCACGCGCGTGCCGACTGCAGCCGAAGCTGCAAGGGGCTTGGCCGAGAGCCGGCCTCCGGGGCCTGGGCCGCGTGCTGCTGGCGCGGCCCGCCAGCGTCCGGCGCGCCCGCCCGGGCATCCGACAATGGCGGCCCCTCGGCCGAGGCGGACAATGCCTGGAGCATGCGCCGCTGCGCGGAGAAGACCGCAAAGCGCAGCAGCCAGAGCGTGGCCGCGCGGTCGGCCAAGCAGGACCCACTCGGGCATGGCCCCCCGGCCGATGGCCGCGAGGCCGAGCAGCTGGCCAGCACATGGCTCCGAGTCGGCGAGGACACCGAACAGGCGCAGCCCAAGCAGACCGAGCCACCGGCGCCCTCGGCCTCGGAGCGGCTCGCCGGGAAGTAGCCGGTCAGGGACCCGGCGCGCAGGACCAGCGCCGCCAATACGCGCCCCGTTTCCGGGAGCAGGTCTCCCAGCGCATCGGCCGCCGAGGCGTGCGGCACACGCAACACGGCAGGGCCGCCCACTTGCGGCAGGAACTTGCCTTGCGGAAGGTCGTCACCAGACGGCCCCGCGGACAGGGGGTCCAGCGGCCGGGGAGGCGGATCGCACCCAGCCGCCTGGTCGTCCAGGAGGGCCAAATGGTCGGGCAAAAGGCCGAGCGGCAGCAGCGTGCGCACGAGCCGCGGCAGGTGGGCATTCAGCGGCGCTTCCAGGCGCAGAGTCGCCTCGCCCGGGGGGAAAATCTCTTGGCACAGGCCCGCCGGCAGGGAGACCATCTGCACCGTGTCCCACCCGGCACCCGAAAGAGCCAGCTGGGGGGCCACCAGCCGGGCGTGCGCCGACAGGGCACGCAGCTCGCGCTGGTGGGCCGAGCCCTGGCGCCGGGGACGGTGGCGCACACACCCCGGTGAGGGGGGGGGGGGGCGGGGGGAAGCAAGGCAGGGAGTTAGCGGCATTCTGGGACAGGTATAGGAAGAGAGAGGGGCGGGGGGAGGGGGAGACCCCGGGGGCGAAGGGGGGCGAGGGGCAGGTGCGGGAGTACCGGAGTCGAAGCCGCATCGCCGGGGCCCCCACGCAGGAGACCCTCGAAGGCATCGGCCAGCGACCGGCAATACCGGTCGAAGAGGCACCGCGCGGTGACATCCCACAGCAGGTCCACCACGCTGGCCGGAGCCAGGGAGCCAAATCGCAAGCGGGGCGGCCCGGCAAAGAGCAGCCCCCAGAAGGGGGCGTAGTGGCGCTCGGCCGAGGCATCGCGCATCGCACCATCGATGTGCCCATCGGTGGCCGCGCCCGGGGCCCCTTCTGTCAGGAGAGCCGGAGGTGCAGGGGACATCGGTCAGCAAGAGGCCCCGGCAGGGTGGCCAGAAAGGGGCGGGAGGTCCGCAGGAATGGGGGGGGGGGGGAGGGAGGGGGGGCATACCGTCGGATGAGGCCCCGAGCCGAGCGGCCGACAAGTGCGCCGCCGGCCCAAGCCGCCGGGCCAGGATGGCCAGCGGAGCGCGCGTGCAGCTCAGGGAGTCCTCGCACACACGTCGGCTGAAGGAGGCAAATTCCTCCACACGCGTGCCGACAAGCCGCGAGGCGGCCCCCGCATCCGGGCACTCCGGGGCGGCCGGCGCCCCGGCTGCCACATCGGCCCCGGGGACCGGCGGCACCAGGTCCCCCGGCAGAGACCCATGCAGCAAGTGGTGCAGGAATTCCGCCAGACTCAGGGCCGAGGCGATGCGCCCGGCCCGGGCCAGGGACAATTGGTGCGTCACCACCACCAGGGCCAGCTTGGCCGAGGCAGACAGCAGGCGCCCCGCAAGCAGAGCGTCCTCGCCAGGCCCGGCACCAGGCCCGCCGGGGGCCGTCGGCGCCGGCTCGAAGCGCAGCGGCCGCTGCAGGCGACCAAGGGCCGCCAGACACTCCCCGGCGAAGGGGGCCAAATCCCCGGAGTACCGGTCCCGGGAATTGAGCCACCCACTGAGGGCCGACGTGGCGCCAGATCCTGGGCCAGGGCCGTGCGGCTGGCCGGCCGGGTCGTCCTCCGGCCCGGTGGCCAACTGGCCGCCGCTGGGTTTTTGGCGTCGGCCAGAGGGGAGGCGGGGGGGGGGGGCATTCAGCGGTGAGTCACATCGGGGACGGAGGCCGGCGGGGACATGGCCCCTGGGTGAGCCCCTTCCCGGCGCACCTGAAGAATATTTGCTCCACCTTGCTGAGACTGGCTCGTACGATGGCACGCAAGTCGCCACGGTGAGGAAGCAGCCGGACCGACGCCTCGGCCAGGTAGCCAAAGCCGCTGAGGGCCACGCAAATGAGCCGCACGGAGGAGGCCTGGTTTTCCAGGAGCTCCGAGAACCCGGTGATCAGAACCTTCCATGGAACCGGCGAAAAGTGGCCCAGATCGCCGGCCGTTAGCATGGCGGAAAGGGAGGGAGATGCGGGGCCAAAAGAAAATGCGCGCGCCGAGCCGAAGCGACACCAAGAAAGCCCGAATGGCGAGGCAGACCCCCCCCCCTCCCCCGCGCCCCCGCCCGCTGCGCACCCGGTACACCGCGATGTCCGAGGCGAAGGTGCCGGCCGAGCGCCCAAGCCGACACCCGGCCTCGGCCAGGCAGGAGGCCAGGGCCGCCGAGGCCAACTGGCGGACACGCGCATTCGGATGCCGAACCACAAAGTGCTCCAGCAGCAGCCGGTGCAGGTGGACAATGCGCCCGGTGCCGGCGGCATCCGGCGCCGCCTGGGGCTCATCCTTCACCGCGGCATGGGTCCTGGGGCTTTCCGCCCGCAGGAGCAGATCCCCAAAGAGGGCATGGCTGTGGCGGGCCAGGATGCCAAGCGCGGCACACAGGAGATCCAGGCGCAGGGCGCTGCCGCCGGCGGCCCGGCCGACGCGGGACCGGCCCGGGGCCCCTGGCTCCGTGGTCAGAGTCACATAGTGCACAAGGATGCGGACCACCACCTCGAAGAGCTCCTCCACGCAGTGCACCATGGCCGGGCCGGCCGGGCTGTCGCCGGCCCACGCCCGTGCATCGGCCAAGTCCAGCGCTGCCTCCAGGCTGTGCAAGTCGTCCGGAGAGCCGGCCGCAGAAGTGGCGGCGGCGGCGGCGGCGGCGGCGGCGGCGGCGGCTGATGGATTCCGCCGCGACCGCATGAAGGGCGCCAGCTCGCGCACCAGGTCCGAATGCACACACAGAATGTGATCCAAACAACACAGCGAGGCCACGATGATGGCATGTAGAGGCGTGCGCTTGGAGATTTCCTGTGCGCGGGCGCACCAGCGCCCGGAGGGCAGAGCCAGCAGACGGAGGCAGCATCAGCACATCGCACCCCGGTCGGGAGCCAGGAAGCCAGGGCGGCAATTGACCATGCCCCCCGAGCGACGCACCTCATCAATGGCGTTGATGGCTCGTCGGACCAGGGCCTCGATGCCGGGCGTCGGGAAGCCGAGCGCATACCCCGGCACCGGGGGCCCCGAGCTCTCGGACAGGGGCGCACGACAGAGCACCGGATCCGAGTGATAGCGCACCAGCAGGCCCAGCAATCGCAGTAAATTGGCCAGCGGCCCGGCGGCCAGCGAGGCGGCCGCCTGGAAAAGATGCGCGCGAAGCCTGTGCACCACAGGCGAGGGAGCATGTGGGAGAGGGAGGGACCCGGGCGGGCAGACGATCCGTGTGAGGGGGCTAAGCGGGGAGAAGGGGGCGGGGGGAGGGGGTGGGGGGAGGGGGAGGAGGGAGGGGGCCGAGCCCGACACGAGAGGCTGCCATGCCCGGGTACGCACTCTTCAAAGAGCACCGGCGCGTTGAGGGCCAGCGAGAGGCTGGCATCGCGTTCATCCATGGGCAGCACACCCAGAGCATCATCCTGGTCGAAGTCCATGACATTGTGCAGGGTGGGGAAATCCCCCAGGTGCCGGGCACCGGCCGGCCGACGGCCCGGGCTGACCGCCGGTCCGGCCGAGAAAAAGGCACTTGCACGCACCAGGGCGGCCAGGGGCTCCAGGGCGGCGGCCTGTGCCCGAGAGGACGCCTTGTGCCGGAGGAAGGCACGCTTGCAAACGGACTACCATGGAGGCAGCCGAGGGACCGGGGAGGAGGGGGGGGGGGAGAGGCGCAAACGCAGGGGTTACATTGGGAAGCCAAGCAGAAGAGAGAGAGAGAGAGAAAGAAAGAAAGAGAAAGGGGGGGCGGGGGAGGAGGAGGACACATGGTGGGTGCACGGACAACAATGTGCCCGGCGAAGGGCCGGATCCGGGCCGGGTGGGCCAGGACACAGTGCGACACGATCTGGAAGAGGGTCGGGAAGTGGCTGTCCAGGGGGGACATGTAGCGGGCGGAGGACATGCCGCCCGTGCCTCCGGGGGCCGGGGCCACCCCCACGCCCGGCACGATCGGCGGCAGGAGCAGGCTGAAGAGAGATACCCGGCGAGCAGGGGTGGTCGCACAGTGGCCCGCACGTGCCGGGGGCCCGGACAAGCCGGCCTCCCCTCGGGCAGCGCTGGACAGGGGCGCCCCAGTCAGGGCCGAGAGCGGGGCCAGATCTGTCAGGTTGGTCGAATCCGCAAGGGGACCCTGCTCGGGCGAGCTGTCCACCCAGGGCCCTCGGTCCACGGAGTCCGGCTCCAGGGCAAAGAGCACCGAAAAAAGGTGGGCTATGTTTTGCGTGCCGGGGACGGAGGCAAAGAACCCGGGGGTGAGAGGCGAGCATGGATTGCCCTCGGGGGGGGGGAGGAAAAAAACGGGCGGAGGGGCCTGGTGCGTGTGTGTGTGTGTGTGTGTGTGTGTGTGTGAGGGACATCGTGGGGAGGATCGCGGCGGCGACACGCACAGATGGACTGCTCGTCGGAGGTCGACACGGCCAGCTGGAGCAGCTCCTGGGCCAGGAGCCCGCGATCGGTCGAGGAGAGGGTCGACAGAGGCTGCACCGCCAGGTGGAGCTCCTGCAGCAGGCGGCCGGCCTGCACGGCCACCGGCGAGTCGGCCAAAGATCCCAACCCGGCAGCGGCGGTGGCGGTCACCGCCGCCGGCTCAGGCGCATCAAGTAGCATGGGCTCATCCCGCTGCGGAGGATGATCAGCACCCCACCGCGGAGGGGGGGCCTCGGGCTCGGCCATTGTCAAGGGCAGGCGCGATCTATGCGGAGCAGACTCCCCCACAAGCGGGCCTGGGGCTCACCGATGTCGCGAGGCGTCCGACAAGAGGCCGAGCCGGCAGCAGCCCCAGGCGGGCAAAAGGCGAGGGAGGGCGAAAAAAAGACCCGGAGGCAGGGCGTGCCGGGGGCGTTTCGAGAGAAAGAGGGGCGCGGGTCTGGAGCGGGGGGGGGGGGGGGGAGGATACCTGCCGACCGGGCGGCCCCCGCCGGCCTCCCTTCGGGGACCCTGTTGAAGGCCCCTTCCGCCGGAGCACTCACACTGCCGCGGGCCCCGCACGCTGGCGGCATTAGTTCCTAGCCTTCAGCCGGCCCCCGGCCCCCGGTCGCCGATCGCGAAGCGAGATTTCACACACCGGCACAATGCCCGGTACGGTGGGAGCTCCGGCAGCGCCACCGCGCTAGCTCGCGCCCGTGATCATGATTTTGCACACCTCTCGGGCCGTATTTCGGCCGGGTGCGTGCGGTCCCCCCCGGCCCGCAGAGGGTGCCGTCATGCCCCCCCCCCCCCCCCC
>NW_009242975.1:589945-592417 GCF_000388065.1 Fonticula alba
CCCCGCCTCTCTCTTCGCTCGCGCTTTCCCCCCTCTCTTTCCTTTTTCGGCCCCTCCCCCCACACTCCATCTCGAGCATGTCCGTCGGTAGGCTCCGGTTCAAGGGTGACAAGTGCGTTTGCCTCGCCCCACATCCCCCTTCATGGTGCCGATCTCGTCGGGTTTCCCTCCCCCACAGCCACTGATGCCTATCCTCTGTCCCCGGGAACACACCGCAGGAAAGCCCGCAAGGCCAAAGACCGCGAGGGCGATGGCCCTCCGGGCGCCGCGCCGACCCGCAAGTCCAAGCGTCCGGATGAGGACGAGTCGGTAGAGGGTACATGCCGCCGCCGCCGCCGCCGCCCCCCCCCCCCCACACACACACACACACTGCCCCTTGCCATCTCCTCCTCGCCGCTAATCTCCCCTGCCCTGCTCCCTTCCCCTCGCCCTGCCCGGCGTGCCACCTAGGCTGGGTCCCGGCCGAGCGCCTGGAGGACCTCGGGGGCCCGATCTACCTGGTGCACTACCGGTCATCCGGGTCCGGCCTTGCGGAGCGCCTCTGCCTGGCCGTGGACGAGGACGACTCGATTGTCCTGAAGCGCGCCATCCCGCTGCCGGATGGAAGTGACGAGCCGGATGATGTTTGTACGAGCTGCCGCCCTTGCCCACCAAGCGCCCCGGGAGCTCATGCCCCATGCGCCCCGCCACATCACACGGGTCCCTAACATGCGCCCACCCCAGCCAAGGTCTTTGTGGCCATGAGCATGTCCCCGGGGACGGTCCTGCTGAAGTCCAGCCGCGGGCGCTACCTGACCCCGGTGCTGGAGCGCTCGCGCTCGGGCGACGCGGATACCTTCTCCGGCGTGGCGGCCGATGCCGATGCCGCCGGCTCGCTGCAAGAATGGCGCCCCCTTTTCATGGACAACCCCACTACCGTAGATGGGGATGACGCCGGCGCGGGTGCCGGCGCAGCCGGCTCCGGCGGGGTCAGTCGCTTCTCCGATCGCGTGCTCGTCCTGCGCGGTGGCGATTCGGCCGCCCGGTGCCTGGCGGTCGATAGCCGGGCCTTGCGCGCTCGGCTGGCCCCCTCGCCGCTGGTGCTGCAGGCGTCCGACGATGAGCCCGCCGGGGCCGGCGACCTGCGCGCCGCCCTGGATGACGTCCTCTTCCGGCCGTATGTGCAGGCCCCGCGCCGGGCGGCTCTGCGCCGCCGCGCGCGTCTCATCGCCGAGGGCGTCCTCACCGAGGCCATGTCCGAGGCCGACCTGCAGAGCTCGCTCGGCGCGGCCGGCGCCACCGGCGCCGGAGCCGGGCTCCTGCAATTCGAGCAGGACAGCCTGCGCAAGAGCCAGAGCCGCGGCGCGGTCCTCGGGCCCTCCTTCACCTCGGCCGCCGAGCAGCGCCAGTCGTCGCGCGAGCTGCGCAAGGCCCAAAAGGCTGGCCGCCTGGCCGAGGCCCTCCTCGACCGGCGGTCCAAAGCCAAGTCCGACCGGTTCTGCATGTGAGGCGCCGATCGCGCCGATCGGCCCCCACGTGACCGGCCCGCTGGGGCGTACCGCCCCCGGCCCCTGTGTCTTCTGCTGCAGCCGCTCGGCCTCCGCCTGCCTCCCCTGCTTTTGCCCCCTTGCGTGGGGACGTGCCTGACATTCCCCCCCCCGGCCGGGGGAGAGGAGGGCGGCTGGGCGCGGCGCGAGCCGGCGGGGCCCGGCCGACATCGATAAAATAAAAAACAGTAATACCCCCCCCCCCCCATGGAGATCGGCTTTCCTGCGTGTTCGGATGGGCGGGTGGCGGCCGAGTTCCCCATGCTTTGTGTGCCCTTGGGCGGGCGAAGAAGGGCAGCCAGCAAAACGCGGGCACACAGCCCCCCCCCCCCCTGCGAAGACTGCCCGCCACGAGCATCCCCCACCCATCCCTCCCCCTCTTGCCTCCTGCGCCGGTGGTGTCCTTTTTGCCTGGGCGTGCGGCTGCCATTTCCCTCCTCCCCTCCGCCCTCGCCACGCTCCCCTCTCGCGGCACAGAGGCCTGCCCATCTGCGTGTGTGCCTGCACACCATGGCCGACTCTCGGCGGAAGCGGCTGCGTGCGGCGGTCCGCCTGCCGGACGGCAGCTACGTCTCGGCGGCCACAGCCTACTCGACCCTGGCCGTGGACTCGGCGCTCGTGTCGCCATACGCCTTCCCGGCACCCGGGTCGGCGCCCAGCGAGGCCCCGGCAATCGGGGGATCGCGCTTCGAGCAGGACCTCGCCGATGTGGACTTCTTTGGCCAGGCCACTCCGGTCGGCATCCGGTCCAGCTCGCGGGCCCGTGTGCTGGTACGCCACGCTTTCTCGCGCGACGCCGGGCCTGCTGCCGGCACCCTCGACATTGGCCCCCGCCTCCCTCTAACGCCCTGCCACCTCCAGATTGTCGGGCCCCCGCAGTCCGGCAAAAAGTCCCTCGTCCGAGCATTGCTGGCTCTCGGCCCGGTGGCCCCCTGCCCTCTGGACG
>NW_009242975.1:595080-596971 GCF_000388065.1 Fonticula alba
CCCCCCGCCCCCCCCCCCCCCGGGGGGGAGAAAAGCGCCTCGCCTGGCACCACCGACCCGGAGCCGGGATGGTCTGTTAACACCGTCCCCTGCCCCTCGCCCCTTCGATCCTGCCCTCGCCCGCCCCTCTCGCCGCCCACACCGGCACAAAGCCCCACCGACCAGAGATGACCCCCGACCCGCTGACGGACACGGGGGATCGGGGCATGACTCCGCCATCGGCCTTGCCCCCGCACTTTGCCTCGCTGGAGGCGGAAACCGCCGCCGGGACGGCCTCCCCCGCCGGACCGGCCGGGCCGAAGGCCCCCCTCCCCACGGTGCTGACCACCGACCACCGGATCCCACCCATCCAGGTGGCCTACAGCGCGGCCAATGGGTCCCGGCCGTCGCGGCGCCACGGCGGCCCGGCCGAGCGGCGCTCCCATCCCGAGCGCGTGTTCACCGCACTGCGCAATGCCCCAAGCGCCTTGCCGCCTGACGGCCCGGCGCCTCCCGCCGAAAAGCAGCCCCCGGCCGGGCAGCCGGTCGACCCTCTGAAGCTGGACATAGCCCAAGTGAGGCAGAACCTCCTGCGTGGTTCGCTCCTGGGGTATGGCATCCGCGCGCTGCCGGAGCTACTCGGCCTGCTGACTGCGCAGTTTGTGCGTGCCCCGCCCTTCACCGGCGCCATCCTCTCTTCCTCATCCTGCCCCTCTTCCCCCTCCTCCTCCTCCGCCTCCTTGTCCTCCTCCTCTTTCCGCCCCCTGCTCGCCAGCCCACATGCGACTGCCTGGGCCACTCCGCCGGCCCCGCGCGGATGGCCGATCCCCTCGCTGACATGCTCCGCGGGACCGTCGGGCAGAACCCCTCCCGGCGGCGAGCCCTCCTCCCCCTGATCCTGGAGGTCCTCAAGCGGACCTTGGCCAATGGCGGCGCCATGGCGCAGGGGCTTTTCGTCGGGGCATGGGCCGCCGGAGTGCCCCTCCTGCGCCTCCTCATCAGCCATCTTCTCCTGTACTATCGGATTCGCGTGCACCAGCGCCGGCGGCTGGCCCTAAGTTCGCTGGCCGCCGAGCCCAGTCACAAGCCCACTCCCATGGACCGGGATCTGGCCCGGGCGGATGTGCGGCGCTGGGCGCCGGCCGTCAGCGCCGGGGCCGGGGCCCTGGCCGGCCTGACCCTGCTTCTGGACCAGTCCCAAGCGGGCCTCGAGCAGCGGTCCACACTGGCCCTGTATGCGGTGGTCCGCGCGCTGGATGCGCTGGCCCGGCTGTCAGTCCGCCGGGGCTGGATCCCGGAGGTGCCACACGCGGCGACGCTGCTTTTCCAGCTTGCCTGCACGGAGATCATGTTCGCGTGGTTTTACCACCCCCAGGCCCTGCCCCCGAGCTACGAACGGTGGATCTCCAAAATGGCCTACATGGATGCGCGTCTGCTGTCGGTGATCCGCCTCCGGCGGCTGGGGTTCATTCAGTATGGCCTGGTGCATGATGCCTGCCTGGCGGAGTATTGCCGCGATCATGGGCTGGATCCCCGCCGCGGGGATCCCTTCTACGGGCATCTGGACTGCGCCATCATCCACCCGCTGGATGGGCTGTCCTGCCGGGGCAATGCCTTCCGGCGATTCCGCAATGGCTTCCTCATGGCCCTGGGCATCTATGGCCCGGTTCATGCGCTTCCCCAGCTGTTTGCCTATATCCGGGGGAAGTCATCTGTGCGTGCTCGCGGCACGGGGCCTGGCGCCATCGAGCCCCGGTGCCCTTCCACGGTGAACCCCTCGCTTGCTTGCCTGCCTGCCTCCTGCCGTCACCCATTTTCCCTTCCGCCCCCCCCCCCCCCCCCCCCCCCCCCCCCGCGCTCCCCGCACCTCCTGCACTCGGGGCGGGCCTCGATGTACAGCGCTCGCTCCAGG
>NW_009242975.1:597168-598717 GCF_000388065.1 Fonticula alba
AGACACCCCCCTGTCGGCTCCTGCCCTGTCGCCATGGGCTTCCCTTCTCCCCCCCCCCCCCCCCCCCCCCCCCCCCCCCCCCCCCCCCCCCCCCCCCCCCCCCCCCCTCCCCCCGCCCGCGCTAACCGCACATCCTGCATTGGGGGCGGGCCTCGATGTACAGCGCTCGCTCCAGGAGATCGCCCTTTCGACGGCCACCAACTCCCTTCGGTCGTCGACCTTCCTCGGGAGCTTCATCGCGGTCATTTGGTGGACCGTGTGCATCCTGCGGAATCTGCTGCAGAATGACATCACCCTCGGGCCGCTGCTCGGGTCTTTCCTCTGTGGCCTGACACTGCTCATTGAGAAGGAGGTGTGTCCCGTGTGGGGGACGAGGGTGTGGTCCTGCGTTCCGATTGCCCTTCTTTTTTTCTTCTTCTTTTTTTGCCTCCCCCGCCCTATCCCCACACCTCACCTTTCCCGCGAATGGCACACGCCGCCGGCCCTTTTGCACACAGTCTCGCCGGATGGAGCTCGCCCTGTATGTGGTCCCGCGCGCCCTGCACGCCCTGCATTACGGCCTTTCCAAGAAGTACTCCATCTTCCGGATGCCCTATGGGTCGCTGCTGCTCTTTGTCGCTGCCTCGGCCGGGCTCACCTTCGCCCATCATCACACTTCGCCGGAGAAGGCCCTCCGGTCGAGCCTGCGGTCGTTCCTCGGGTGGCTCCTGGGCCAGCCGGCCGACGCCACCCCCATCGCTCCGGCGCCCGGGTCCCCGCCGGCCGGGAAGGGGCCCATCCATGCCGAGCACCAGCGGCCTGGACGCCCAGCCGAGGGGGGGCCCCCTGCCGGTCAGCACACCGACACGCCGGACTCCACCAGGGGCCCCGACGACTCCACAGCTCCCGAGGACCCATCGCAACGGCACATCTCCTCCACCTCCGGCAGCCTTCCCGACCTGCTGAACAATCCGGTCGGCGTGGAGGTGGCCTACTCCGGGCCGATTCTCTCCTTGGCGTCAAACAACACGATGTGACGCGTGTGGGAGACATGCGGCCGGTCCTCCGCTCCGCCGGGGCTCGCCGCCGCCACCACCACCACCACCACCCGGTGCGGGGCCAGCGCTTTGGGAGCCGGAAAAAAGCCCAGAAGTATGATGGCGCACCAGTCAGCCGAGTCGCGCGTCGACGCCTCCATGGGCGGCGAGCCACCGAGCGAGAATACATGCTGAAAAGAAAAGAGGCTGCCACAACATCCATCCCTGCCTCCAGAGGTGGGGGGGGCGGATCGCAGAGGCCCGCCGGTCCACAGCTGGGAAGTGTCAGGCCCCCGACAGATGAGGACCGTATTATCCGCGCGTCGGGGCCGGGCCGATGCCCGTGAACCCCGAAACACGCGACCCTGGCCGCGTTCGAGTTAAGGCTTCGCGGGGGACCGGGACTTAAATGGCGCCGCACGTGCCCGCCGGGACGACGGCCAGTGCGCCGGGATGCCCGAGACAGTGTTACATGGCTGAAAGAATAGCACGTCTTCTTGGGGGAGCTCCACACACACGGCCCGGGGGGGGGG
>NW_009242975.1:599167-608453 GCF_000388065.1 Fonticula alba
CCCCCCCCCCCCCCCAGCATGCGAGGGCGGCATATACACCACCCTCGCGTACCCCCCACCCCCACACACATACACGCCCCCCCGGTCCCCCGGCCGCCCAACAGCAGTGGGCACACGCTCACACTGGGGACCGGGCCGCCGCCCGCGCCCCAAGGTCCGCACCCCATCTCGCCGCCGCCGCCGCCGCCGTCCAACAAGCCGCGACCTTCGCGGGGCCCGGGGCTCTCCGCGGGACATCCGCCTGGGGTCGCCTCTTCCCCTGGCCGACGGGGAGGGCTTTTCGGTTGGCGCCCGGCTCCAGCCCATGTACCCCACCATGCCCCGCTCCTGCAACCCTCCCTCCCCCCCCCCTCCCCTCTTGCCTGCCACTGCCCGTGTGTGTCCCCCGCCCCCTTCGCCCCTCTCCTCCCCTCTCCTGCCCTCTCCTCTCGCCTGTCTCCCCTCCCCTCTCCTGCGCTGCTCTCTGGACAGAGGATGTCCTTCTTCAGCGAGCTCTTCGGGCTCGGTGGCGGCGACGCCGCGGCCCCCGCCGCTGCCGCTTCGCCGGAGCCCCCCCGCGCGCGGGCCCCCAGCACCGGGGCCGGCGCCGGGGCCGGGATCGTGCACCCCTGCTCCCGGCACCCGGACCGCTTCAACCAGGGCTGGTGCCTGTGCTCCCTGCCGGAGGAGCTTTTCTCCCCGCGCCAGGACGGCCCCTCGTCCAAGACCACCGGCGCGGCCGGCCACCAGGATGACTCCCTGCCGCGGGGGCTCTTCAAGGCCAATGACCTGGGCCTGCCGGATGACCATGCGGAGCTGTCGCGCTGGTCGCTCCCCTACCAGCCGGACTTGATGCTGATCATGCAACAGCGCTCGGCGGCCCTGGCCCGGGCCCAGCAGGAGGATCCCAATGGCGATCTCCTGCAGCTGCTTGACGACGCGGACTTCGACTCGGCCGCCGGGCCGGACATCTACCGCGTGTCCGAGGAGTCGGTCCGGGTGGAAACCTACCTCTCCATGCTGGAGGCCAATGAGCAGGGCGGGTCGCATGAGCTGCCGGCCGGCTCGGCAGCCGCCGACACTTCGCGCCTGGCCGCCGCCATTCAGACCAAGCGCCAGCAACGCCGCAAGGCCGCCCGCGACCAGGCCTTCGTCACGCGACTCGAGGAGAGCGCCCTCAGCCGCAGCACCATCCCCGGCAGTCCGACCGCCGGCTCGGCCGCGCCCGCCCCCGCCCCCGCGCCGCCGAAGATGATCATGGCCCCGGTCGACCGGAACCGCCTGGGCATGCCGCAGTTCCATGTGGACATCTTCCGCTCGGAGCTCATCTTCCCCGAGCTCCAGCGCAAGGGCGGCCTCTTCTCCACCGTCACCCCGGTCAGCGCCGAGCCCGCCCGGCCGTCTCTCTACGCCGACAACGCGCCCACCACCGTGCAGCTGATCATCCGGTCCTTCCACAATGACCATCTCCTCTTCGATGCCAGCCTCAATGAGGGGGACCCGGCGCTCGGTGCGGCCGGCGTGCGCGCATCCGCCGCCAGTGCTCCGGCTGCTGCCTCGGCCGGGGCTGCCGCCACGGCCGGGACCGCCCCGGGGGCCGCCGCTGCCAGCGCCTCCGCCGCCGCCGCCGCCCCCGCCCCCACCACCACCACCACCGCCGCCACGACCGATCCCGCTGCCCAGGTCGCCGACAAGCCTCTCCTCACGCGCCAGGTGAAGTATGTCCTGGACATCCCGGTGGTTGTTATCTCGGTGCGATGCTTGCTCTTTTGCCACATTCCCCCTCGGCTGCGGTGTGCAGCTTCTCTCGACTCACACCCCTTCCTGGGCATCTGCTCCGCCCTTTCCCCGTCCCCGTCCCCGCTCCCGCCCCCGCCCCCGCCCCCGCCCCTGATCCCATCTGCGCGACGTCCACCGCACAGCGCATTCCCGCCCTCAAGGCCCATCTGCTCCATGTGCCGGAGGGGGCCACCGAGGCGGTCCCCATCGCGCGGTCCTTCGTCCTGGAGGTCCCGCGTGCGTCCACCGCCGAGGCTCTGTCTCGCCTGCTGGACCTGGTGGCCTCGGTGCACTTCATTCTGGCTGGCTGGAAGTCCGGCAAGACGCCGGCCTCCTCGGCCGGTGACCCGGCCCCCGGGACGCGCCCCCGGTCGACCACCCTCTCCTCGGTGGCTTCGCCCGTCAACAGCCTCATGCTGACCGCCCTGCCGATCGAGCTGCTGCTGTCACACACGGCCGAGTCGCAGGCCTTCCTCAACCGGATTTGGTATAGCCAGAAGTTCGCGGCCACCCGGGCCGCCGCCGCTGCCGCTGCCACCGGGCAGAAGCCCCCGGCCGAGGGGGCTGCCATGGCCTCGCGGCCCCGGCCCACCCCCCGGGAGATCACCGACCTTTCGCTCCTGCTGCTGGCGCAGACGGCGCGCGACATGACCGCCCTGCTGTCGAGCGTGGCCCCGGCCCAGCTGCCGGCCCACATGGCCACCAACAGCGCGGCTGGCCCGGCCCCCCCGGCCTCCGGGTCGATATTCTCCTCGGAAGCCCGCGTCGGCCTGCTGAACACCGTGGCCGAGTGGCACCGCCAGCGGAACCTCCTGCTGGAGCTCTTTGCCCTGTGCCATCTGCTCGGCCTGGGCGGCTTCCTGCCGATCATCACCCGCACGATCAACGTCCTGATGCGCGACGATTCGGATCTCGGTGTGCCTGTTGCCTACCTGGCCGCGCGGTGCGTTCTCGGCCCTCTCCTTCCGCCCCTCTTCTTGTCTCCTGCCTCGCCTCGCCTCGCCTCGCCTCGCCTCCCGCAGCACCCTCACCCGGACAACCGTCACCCCTCCCTACACACGCGCACACACACACACACACACACACTCTTCCCCATCACAGCCACAACGACGAGACTCTCCTGTCCATGGCCCATGGATGGGTTCTCCGGTCGCTCTTGGACCCCGGCCGCCTGCAGAGCGCCCTCAATGTCCTGCACAATGAGTCCTTCAACCCCAACCCCAACACCAACCTCTCGGTGGATCTCTTTAAGCCGGCCGGCTCTGAGTCGGCCGTGCGCCTGATCGATTCCGGCTCCCGGCTGTCCTATCGGCGCTTCGTCATCCCGCTCTACGTCTTCCAGGGGCTGCTCCCCCGCCGGGCCTGGTACAACCTCACCCGCATGCCGCCATCTGACCGGACGGTCTGCCGGCTGGTGCGCGACCTCCGGCCCATCACCACCGGGGCCATCCCCGGGTCCGTGGGCCTCGCCTCGGCCGACTCCCAGGACTCCATCACCTCCGGTGCCATTGTCGCCACGTACACCCTCTATGAGATGCCCTCGCATCGGGCCCTGCTGTCAGCTCGCTTCGATCCCAACACCAGCGAGTATGTCATTTGCGCCGGGCGCGAGGTCATTCGCCATGGTCCCTCCTACGTCGGTGGTCTACGGTGCGCCTCCCTTGGCCGTCCCCCTTTCATAGACACCCCCCTGTCGGCTCCTGCCCTGTCGCCACGGGCTTCCCCTCTCCCCCCCTCCCGCCCCCCACCACAACGCGTAACTGACTCCCGACCACGGGGCATCGCTGTTGTTGCCCTCCCCCACCCCACTTGCCCGCTGTGCCAACGCAGGTACAACCTTGCTGGCACCGTCTTCACGGTATTCAACCACGGTACGGCCACCTGCCTGACCATGCCGGCCGTGGTGGAAAACATTAGTCCCCCACGCAGCGAGCAGGCCATCATCACGTACGACCTGAACTTCTGGGGCCTTGAGCCGCGCTCCTTCCATGTGGCCCTGCCGAAGCAGGTCCGCGACCTGTCCTCGGCCCCGCCGCTTGAGGAGCAGATCGCCCACCAGGAGGCCGCCAGTGATTTCTACCAGATCCAGAACAAGTCGCCAAAGTGGAACGAAGGTGCGTGCACTGTGCTTCCTCCTCACCCGCGGCCGCCTCCCTTCGGGGGCTCCCGCTGGCGTACATCATCAAAGGACGCCTGTCCATTGCCTGGGGGCCGTGTTGTTTTGCTTTTCCCGGGAGCAGGGCGCGGGGAGGGCCCATTGCCCGCCCTTCCTCAGGCTCTAACCTCCTTCTTTTTCCTGCCCCCCTTTGGCCGACCTCCCATGTACACACACACACGCACACACACAGAGCGTGCCACTTTCACCCTGGACTTCCGTGGCAACGTCCGCTGTGCCAGCAAGAAGAACTTCATTCTTGAGCTGCCCGCGGCCGATGCCGATTCTCGTGCGTGTGATATCTCCCCCTGCCGTGGGAACCTTGTTTGCATTCGCTTTTCTCCTTCATTTTGTGCATCCGCCACTGCGCTCCTCGAACCCCATCCCTCGTTCTCTCTCTCTCTCTCTCTCTCCCTCTCTCCCTCTGCTTCCCCCACCCCTCTAACATGACGACTTCCCGGCATGCAACCAGAACCCACCGAGGTGATGATGATGGGCAAGCTCGAGCGTAACCACTTCTACGTGCACTTCAATGCTCCGCTCACTCCGCTGGCGACGTTCGGCATCATCCTCAGTAGCTTCCACCGCAAGCTCATGGTCAAGTAGACGCCCCTCATCCTCCACCCCCCGTGTCCACCTCCTTTCCCTGGCCCCACATGCGCCGCCAGCACCACGCCACCCGCACCATCCTCCACTCCATATGAACATCCAAATGGCCACTTTCCCCCTCATGTCTGTCCTTGTCAACACCGCCGATGAAATATATACAAATGCATACAAACCCACATACATCTTGAAACATGGCCAAGAGCACCCCGAGAATGAGGGGACGGGGGGGAAGAAGGGCGAGCTGGGCAAGAAGCATGCCCCCCGGTACGTGCATGCTAAATGTGTGTGTGTACACATAGGCGCGGATGCTGGGGGGAGGGCGGGGGGGGGAGGGAGGGGGAGGGGGAACAAGAGCTGCGCACCGGGCTCCGATGCACAACCAAGCGAGCGGGGTGCGGAGGAGAGGCGCAGGCAAGGCCCGGCAGAATATATGAAAAGAGAGGGGCTGTTTCCCTTTAGGTGGACTTCTCGATCGCATCCTTGATCGCCTTGGCGAGGCCGGTGGCATCCTTGTCGTTGAGGGTGCGCAGCAGGTAGCGAATGGGGGCCGGCTTGCCGTCGTCACCGACCTTGAAGGTGACAAAGTCCACCGACTTGCCCGAAAGGGTGGCCGAGGACTCCTTGAGAACGGCAGCATTCAGCAGCAGCTTGCCAGAGCCCTCCATTCGGGCGACCAGGCGGTACTTGCCATTGGCGCGGTGCTTGTTCAGCTTCAGGAAGCCGATGCCCTGATCGACCCAGGCCTTGTTGGCCAGCTCGAGCAGCTTGAAGCGCTCGACCTCGAAGACGGCATCCTCGTCCTCCTCGCCGGCGCCGGTCTTGATGAGCTCCTCATTGGTGCGCGTGCACTCGGGCAGCGGGGCATCGTCATCCTCCTCGTCCTGGGCAGCAGCAGCGGCAGCGCCGGTGGCACCGGCCGCGCCGAAGGTCGGCGGAGTGAAGGTGAAGGCCGAGCTACCACCAGCACCGAAGGAACCGCCCGCGCCGCCTGAGAGGGGGGTGAAGTTGAAGCCACTGGCCGAGCCACCGGCCGGGGCGGGCGGGCTGAAGGTGAAGGTGCTGGACGAGAGGGACGGCTGCTTGGCGTCACCACCGGCCGGGGCCGGGGGGTTGAAGGTGAAGGCACTGCTGGCCCCGGAGCCGAAGGCCGGCGCGGCACCCTTGGCCCCGGGGGCGCTGCTGGTGGCGGTGCTCAGCGCGCCGAAGGTGGTGGCGCCAGAACCAAACTGGAAGCCACCGCTGTGCGGCGCATCACCGGACGCCTTGAACACGAACTTCGAGTCCTTCGGGGCCGGCCCGTCATCCTCATCCTCATCGGCATCCTCATCATTGGACCCGGACCCGGACCCGGACTCGGACCCGGACTCGGACTCGGAACCCGAGCCATCATCACCCTCCTCGGCCTCGTCAATGTAATCGGCATCCTCCTCGTCGTCGTCGTCGTCGTCATCGTCGTGACCACCATCGCTGCTGTCCTGCATCTTGGAAGAGGGGGCCCCCGCACCAAAGCCGAAGCCACCGGCAGTCGACTTGGTGGCAGTGAAGCTGAAGCCGCCCGACAGCGGCTTGGTGGCATCAAGGCTGGACCCACCGGAGACGGGCTTGGTCATGCCAAACCCGAGGCCCTCGGAGGCCGGCTTGGCCGCGCCGAAGCTGAAACCGCTCGAGGTGGGCTTGGAAGCGGCGCCGGCATCGCCGGCGGCCGAGGAGGCGGACCCGGACCCGGACCCGGACCCGGAGGGCATACGAGCAAGCATTTCCCGACGGTAGGTGCTATACCGATCGGCGAAGAAGGTCAGATCGACAAAGGGATCATTGCTGATGGCCTTATTAAGGGTGGCCATGGCGCTCTTGTTGAGGGCGCTCAGCTCAGAGAGGATGCTCTCGACAGACGTGCTGGAAGTGGACCCGGCAGCGGGGCTGGCCATGGTGGACGGAGTGGCCAACCCGAAAGAGAGGCCGGTAGCGGTAGAGCCAAAACCGGAGCCGGAGCCGGAGCCGGAGCCGGAGCCAGTAGCAGAGGCAGCCGCAGGGCCACCAGTGCTGGGCTTGCTGAAGGAGAAGCCGCCGCCGAAGCCAGCCGCTGGGGAAGGGGCGCTGCGCTTGGAGGGCGGCGGTGCGGTGCTCAGAGACGACTGCGAGCCGAAGCTGGACCCGCCAGCCGGAGCCGGCGTCGGGGTTGACAGATTCTTAAAAGGGTTGTTCTTCTGGATGCGCTCCTGGACGAGGCAACGGGCATGGCAATTAGCGAGGGAGGCAGGGAGACCGAGGGGAATGCCCCATGAAGGGGCATCATGGAAGGGGCGACAATGAGCGAGATGAGGAGGAAGGCGCATGGATGGATGTGTGCGTGTGTGCGTATGTGCGTGTGTGCTGTCTGTGGACAGGGCGGCCGTACCCCAAAATCGGACTCCTTCACCCGGCGGGCGGCCTTGAGGATTACGCGGCTGGCGCCGGTGTTCTGTGGCAGGCAATATGACATCGGAAGAAGAGGGAGGAAAAGGAGTGAGTGGTTGCCGTGGGGAGAGACCGGGGGAAAAGGCGGAGATAGCGGAAAACCGGACGCACACCACGGGGGGCGGTGCTTGAGGGGACATCGACCGAGTCATCGTCGGCCGAGTACGGGTTGAGCTGGCTGCCAGCCTGACGCTTGGACATTGCTGCAGCGGGTGCGGTGGGGGAGAGAGAGGGGGAGAGAGAGAGGGAGGGAGGGAGAAAGGAAGGGAGAGGTTTAAAGGTGCAAGGGGCAGTAGATGCGGTGTGCCCATCCCCGGGGGCGGCTGGACTCCACGCCTGACTGTCTTTTAGACACCCCTCAGGTGTCGGCGGCCCCGCACGGTGCAGAGGGGCATGTGTGCTGGCGCGCGTGCGCGTGTGAGCGGGCAAGGGCCCAGGGGAGCAAGGGTGTATGTGCCCACGCCGCGGTGCGCGTGCACCTCCGGCCGAGACCCTCGGACAGGGGCGCAGGAACCTCGGGACGGAGACCGCCTCGTCAGGGAAAACAGCGCGCAGGGACCAGCCAGGGAGCCGGACCGACCAGGGCAGAGTAGAACCGACCAAATGAAGGGGACAGAACGAGGGAGGGGGGGGGGGGCACTCAACAGCCATCTAACCGCAACCAACGTGGCGGGCGCGCGGGAAGCTGAAACGGACGCTGACCAATCCCCAAGTGCCAACGCAATGGAGAATGTTATTCGCGACTCTCGGCGGGAGCGGCCGCCGCGGGAGGCAGGAGGGGAGGGGGGCATGCGTGACGGATTTGGGTGTATTGCTCAAAAGATTGTGGGGACGGCAAGGCCGATTGAAAAAGAGGGCACACAAAAGGCACGGGGCCTTGGGCAGAGAGAGAGAGAGAGGGAGGGAGAGAGAAAGAGAGAGAGGGAGAGAGCGGGAGGGAGAGGGGGAGGAAAAAAAAGGGCCCCGCCTCAGGTCCTGAATTGCCTTTCCTTCGCGCAGGCTGGCATCTCCAGGCTTGTCTAGATGAGGGTGGGCCGGGGAGCTGACCCATGGATGGGAGAAGAACCACAGGGCAAACCTGGCGGAGGAGCGGGCCACAGGAGGATGCATTCACAACAATCGGGACCTGCCCTCGATGCACCGCCGATCGGGGCCTGCTACTGCTGGTCTTTGTTGAACCTCTTGTCATTGCGCTTGGACCGGTCATCCTCCTGGTGGTTCGACTGGCGCTCGGGAGATTGGGACGAGTGGTAGCGGCGCGGGCCATGATGCCTGCGCTGCTGCGAGTCATGTCGCTGGCCCTTATGGTCGACCCATTTCTCGTTGGAGTTCGAGCGGTGGCGCTGTTGCTGGTCGCGCTCCTCCCGGTGCCGCTGGATCCGCTCAACGCGCTTCTGATGCCGATACTGGGACACCGACATGCCGGAGTCCACGCCAAAGAAGGTGCCATCCACATCCGGCGCATGGGTAGGATGCACCACACGTGTGCTCTTCCGATCTGAGTCATGTCGCTGGCCCTTATGGTCGACCCATTTCTCGTTGGAGTTCGAGCGGTGGCGCTGTTGCTGGTCGCGCTCCTCCCGGTGCCGCTGGATCCGCTCAACGCGCTTCTGATGCCGATACTGGGACACCGACATGCCGGAGTCCACGCCAAAGAAGGTGCCATCCACATCCGGCGCATGGGTAGGATGCACCACCGGGGCCGGGGCCGTGTCGCCGGACGAGGCGGATTTGGCGGCCGCCGCCGCCGCCGCTGCCGCCGCATTCGCATCCGCATGCGCCTGTAGACGATCACCCAGGGCCTTCAGCACCGGCCGATTGGACTCATCAGCCACCAGCTTCATGATTGCCCGGTTGCGATCCATGCGCTTGTAGAAGACCGTCACCGGGGTGCCAGGGGCCAGGGCATTTAGCAGGGAAATCTTGATTGGGGACATCTCGGACGCCTGATCAATGATACCGTCATTGGTCAGGGCATGGGTCAAACTATCGCCCTCGGGAACCAGGAAGTCACCAGAGTGCACAAAGCCACTGGTGGAGAAGGGCGGAAGCAGCTCGATCATGATGCCAAAGTCCAACGACTGGATCACCTTGGCCGGGTATGGCTGGTTCTCCACCAGTCGACCCATCTTTTCAAGGAGAACGGTGGTGGCAGCCTGTCTCGGGAACCAGGAAGTCACCAGAGTGCACAAAGCCACTGGTGGAGAAGGGCGGAAGCAGCTCGATCATGATGCCAAAGTCCAACGACTGGATCACCTTGGCCGGGTATGGCTGGTTCTCCACCAGTCGACCCATCTTTTCAAGGAG
>NW_009242975.1:608673-612083 GCF_000388065.1 Fonticula alba
GCGGGATCATCAAAGCACACGGGCGGACCTTGATGGAGTCATGGTTGGCACCGGAGATATGGATGACGGCTTCTCCAGAACTGTCGGACGAAATGCTGACCGAGACAACTGCCGGTGTGTCGGGTGGTCGAGTTAGGAGGGCGCAGAGGATCAGGGGGCCAAAGGGCAGCAATGCATGTGTGCACGTACGGTATTCCTCCTCAAAGGCGCGAATCGGGTAGGAGAACCCGAAGAGCGAAGAGATGAGCTCATTGTGGACAGGGACCACCTCTGCAGAGATGGACACGCGGGAGGCGTGGACGTTAGTCGAGGATCGATGAGCAGGGCAAAGCCCGGAGCCGGGGAGGGGGGGGGGGGGCGACGACGGGGGAATAGGGCGGGAGCAGCGCACCAACAAGCGGAATGAACGGGTTCGGCTCGCACGGCCCCAGGGACTGCACAATCGACAGCATATCATTGTAACGCGTGGCGGAAGCCGCCTCGCAGGCAGTCAGCACTGAAGCAGGAGCAGGACGGAAGCAAAGGGATGGGAAGGTGGGGAGATGGGGAGACAGGGAGAGAAAGCGAGAGGGAGAGAAAGCGAGAAAGTGAAAGGGAGAGAAGGAGAGAAGGAGAGAAGGAGAGAAGGAGAGAAGGAGAGGGCGAGAGTGAAGATGGGGAAGTAGAAAATGGCAGGCGAGTAGGCGGGACGCAAGTGGTCAATAAGAAGGTATGGCCAAAAGGAGGGGGGGGGGATGTTGAGAAGGAAACACAATGCAAGGAGAAAGAGAGGAAGGCAGATCACGCACGAGACTCAACTTGAGGCCAGGAAAGCCCGACATTGGAGGTGGACTCCACTCGGGCACACACCAGCTCATTGTTGAAGGTGATCATGCTCGCCCGGGCATCGGCACACATTTCCTCCGGCAGGTCCGGGTCCATGACAACCAGAGGCTCATCGGGGGTCTGGCCGTCCGGGCCCTGGACCGTTGGCAAAAATAGGACACCGTCGACGGCCGACGTGATACCGCTGAGGGGGATCCCGGTGCTGTAGAGGGACATCTGCAATGCCAGGGCATTGGCCGAAACGGAGGACCCGTTACAGAGCGTCGGGTCAATGCGATTGCTGACGGTGTAGAGGGACTCTTCCGGCGGCGGGAGCAGGCGCTGCTGGAGCCGGCAGAGGAGGTCATCTGTGTAGGAGACGGTCCCACGGGGGTGGGACGGGAGTGCAGAGGGGGAGAGCGGAAGAGTCAGCCAAAGGAGAAGACTTAGGGCGGGGGGGGGGAAGAGAGAGAGAGAGAGAGAGAGAGAGAGAGAAACGAGCAACAAGGGGAACAAAAGGGGCAGAAGGAGGGGGAGGGGAGAACGCACAGGGATCGAAGCTCGACCGCCGGGACACCTGGTCAAAGCCCTCCATCAGGAACTCCTTGAGGAAGTCCGGCTCCTCCGAGGAGCACAGGGAGATGGAGTTGCTGTTTGGGGCGAAAGGGGGGCAGAATAGAGGTCGAGGTAAGCAACCGAAGGAGATGCGGGGGGGGGGGGGGGGGGGGGGGCACGGAAAGGACCCCGGAAAGGGCCCGGGAAAGGGCCCAGGAAGGGAGGGAGTGGGGACATACCTGCTGCGGGCGCGAGTGGGCCGGACTCGGAAGTTGCTGAGACAGGAAGAGGCGGTCTCCGGGGTGCCATCCGCACCGAGGAAGGCCATGGTGGCCGCGCCATGGATCGAGATCGGGATGTGGTTGTCCACCAGGGCCAGGGTACGAAGCTCGGTGGGCTGGCGACCGGACCGCCGCCGCGGCTGGGCATCCGATCCCGAGCCAAGGCCGAAGTAGAATCGCTTGAATTCCTGGACAAACAGCTGGGAAAGGGCCTCATTCAGATGGGTGAAAGTGATGGGCTGACTGGCGAACATGGCGCGCAACCGAAGGGACACATCGCGCACGGCTGTGCGCAGTGCCTGAGAAAAGTCATGCTGCACGAATGTCAAGATGTCAGAATGGACTCGGCAAAGAGGGGAGGAGAGACAGAGAGCAAGGGAGATAGGGGGAGGGGGGGGGGCATAAAGAAGACGGAGCAAGACGGCACTCGTACCGGGGAAAGGGTATCATCGGCCAGCAGATTGCGGACCGACGGCCCAAGATACTCCTCAACCAGGGCAAATACCAGCGGGAAGGAGGGGGAGCCGGACGTGGTGAGATCCTCGCCGGGGGCAAGGGTGCCGGCCCCCGGGGGCGCTGCCTTGACAGGAGATGACAACCCGGGCGAGAGGATCTTGACCGAGCAATCGTCCACCAAACGCTGCTGAGCATCGATCAGCAGTTGGATCTACCGATCGAGGGGGGGAGGGGGGGGGGGCGAAAAACATCAACAACAGGGACATATGGACACGCGGTGGGCGCGTGTGCACTTGCGAGGACCAAGGCAAGAGGCAAGAGGCAAGGGGGGGAGGGCCAGGAAACGCGCACCTGCGAATGGGCCGCCTGCACCATTTGCCGGAAGGCATCGCGCGAGGTCGGCTCGCCTTGGATCTCCAACGAGAGAATTCCCTGGGTGTTGGCCACGCAGACCAGCGAGAAGTGGGCCTTTTGGATTTGCGACGAGGAGGGATTGATGACAATCGATGGCTTGGGCTCCGGGGAGGAGGGCTGCTGGGTGCCGGCGTTTTGCAGGGTGTCGACCGGATCACTGTCAGCGGCCGGGCGTTCCTGGGGAACGAGAGACACCCGCACGGCCGCCAGCGCCTCGGCGGGGGGCAGTCGACCGGAGTGAATCAACGAGCAGGCGCTGGCATTGAAGAAAGCCACATCCATCATGTCATGGTGGTTGGAGTAGATGCTGCCGATGGCGGCGATTTCACCCTGCAGATAAGTGTTGATGGGCTCGCAATTGAAGAGGTCCATGCGCGGGGCCAGCACCCGGGGCAAGATCCGCGTGGCCAGGGTGTCGGCTCGCATGGCTTGCTCCGCGCCGGGGACCATTGCGGCTCCCTCCCACAGGAGCTCACGCTCGGGGAAGGTGATCTAGCGAGGGTGGAGGGAGGTCGGCCGAAAGGGGGAATTGGTCAGAATGGCGCAGAGGGGAGGGGGCGAAAAGGTGCTCCGTAGGGGGGCATACCAAAAGCCTGTTCGTGGAGAAGGCCTCCGGGCGCCGGGGGTTGATGGCGCTCACGATGGTGTCATATTCGCAGCGACTCTGCACCACAGAGGACAGCTGGGTCACGGTCACCTTCGGCAGAGAGATGTCATGGTTGAAGGGGCGCTTGGAGTTGCCGGAGAGGACGACATTCGGCGTGGCCGAGGTCCCGTCATTCAGGTAACTCTTCGAGATGGAGCCCACGGAGAAGGCCACCATCGCGCGGTCCCTGTGTGAGGCAGGGCAACCGGCAGAGGGAGGTCAGTGTACAAGACGGCGGCGACCGGGCAGGGGGG
>NW_009242975.1:614053-614599 GCF_000388065.1 Fonticula alba
CAGCGGGCCGTCGTATTGCCCTGGCGTGCGTGTGTGTGCGTGTGTGTGTGTGTGCAAACGATAGACGCACCGCGGCGACACTCCGCCGGGCAGGGAGCGGGTGGATCGAGGGCCAAGCACTTCATTCTGCGGCTCCCGGGGCTCGGGAGAGAGCGCGAGAGGGAGAGAGAGAGGGACAGCAGAACGCCCGGGACTGGGGGGGGGGAGGCATGCCGCGGCAAAATTGCCGGCCGCCAGGAAAACGCCACCCCCGGCCACCACCCTCTCGCTCCTGCCTGGGGGCTGGCCCGGGACTGCCCTCCCGGCCCTCCGAGTCCATTAGGCGCGCGTGGTGACGCCGTTGTCAGCGACGGCAGGAGGGTGTGGCGTCGGCCCTGGGCTGGCCGGCCGGCCGCCGGCGAGGCATGTCTCCGAGGAATGCCGATGGACCCGCACCCTTGGCCACTTGGCGGGGCGGGCCCGGGCGCGTGGCACTCCCCAGGAGCCGGTGGACGTGCGAGCCGGGGGGACCCGGCGGTGGGCGAGGTCAACTGCCCTCTTTCACCG
>NW_009242975.1:616709-622207 GCF_000388065.1 Fonticula alba
GGGGGGGGGGGGGGGGGGGGGGGGGTCGACCAGGGTGTGCGCCGCCCGCTTGTCCTCCGGCAGCCCTGGGGCCGGGGAGAGAAGTCAGTTGGGCCTAGCCCCCCCCCCCCCTCGTGTGCCCGCTAGCCGTTCGGCGGGACGACGCGCCAGGGCACGGGCATAGTACGCGCGCAAGGCGTTCCGGGGGGGGGGGGGCGGTTCCCGCGGCGCCCCGGTCCCAGCCCCCCCCCCACATGGAGGGCTGGGCCGGCGGGAGGGGACAGAGGCGGGTGCCCGGGTGGCGGAGGGCCCTCTCCGTGTGTCTCCCCCGGCCCCCACGCTCAGTTGTCCGGGATTGCGGGCCCTGGCGCGGGCTCGGGCTTGGGCTCGGGCGCAGGCACAGGCGCATGCGTGCGCGCGCGCGCGCGCGGGGCCACGCCGACCCCCCTTCCCTCCTCGCAAGCACGCACGCGCACGGACCCGTGCGCGCATTGTTCAGGCGGCGCTGCCTGCCTCGCCTGTCCGCCGGTCTACCCCCACCCTGTTGGATCTCACCTTTGCTTTGCCTCTCTCTGTCGAAGGTTGTCATCTTTCACGGCCTCCCCCCTCCCTCCTCCTTCCCTTCCGCCCGCATCCCCTGCCTCATGCACGCCCGCCCGCCCGCCCGCCCGCCCGCCCGCCCACTTCCCCCTCGTCCCTCTCTCTCTCTCTCTCTCTCCGCCCCCTCCCCCTCTCGCTTTTCGCGCACCCAGCGGATCGCCCCGTTCGGTGGCCCTGCTCTCCCCCTCCCCCCCTTCCCCTACCTCCTTCCCTTCGCGCTAACTCCGCACCCACTTCTCGTACTACCCCGCCAGTGTAGGACTCCAAGACAAGCAATCATGGAGCAAGTTCAGTTCATCAACCTGCTGAACAGCCTGCAGAACTCGGACAATGCCATCCGCTCGAGCGCCGAGGCCACCTACGGCCAGCTGACCGTGGACCAGCCCGACTGGACCCTCCACACCCTGGCGGACCTTTTCTCCAAGCCGGCCATGCCGACTGTCCGTCCCTCCTCTTTCTGCCCGCTCTTGCACCCGCCTTCCCCCATTGTCATGTCCCCCTAGTCGCGCTCATGGAAGCGCGCGCTCCCCCGGTTGCTGACCCGCGTGTCTCTCTTCTTCCTCGGGCTCCTCCCCCCCGCCTTCCGCCCTGCTTGTCGTGGTGCCCCTTTTGCTTGCGCCCACGTGCAGGGTGAGAACAACAGCGTACGGACCTCTCCTCCCCCCGTTTGCACTGCTGCCCCCCCCTCTCTCTCTCTCTCTCTCGAGTTGCCCTCCCCATCCCTCTCTTCGTCTTCTCATGGCTCACCTTCTCGTCCCCCCCCCCCCTCGCCCCCTGCCCCTCCCCCCACTCTCGGCATCTGCCCTCCTTTGTGGCCCGCAGATCCGCACCCTCGCCGTCATTCTCTTCCGCCGGTCGGCCTTCAACATCGCCCACGAGACCGACTCCCTGTGGAACCGCGTCACCCCCCAGACCGCGGCCCACTGCAAGACGGTCATCCTCGGCTGCATGCAGAACGAGCAGGACAAGTCCCACCGTGTGCGCATTGCCCATGTCATCTCGGAGCTGGTGCGCAGCTCCAGCTCCAACTCCTCCTCCGGCTGGGAGGAGCTCCTGCCCTTCATGTTCCAGTGCTGCAACTCGCCGAATGTGGCCCACCGCGAGGCGGCCCTGGAGATCTTCACCTCCTGTCCGAACATCTTCGGCGACGACGTGTCCAAGTATGCCGGGGTCATTTCGGAGATTCTGCTGAAGTCCCTGAAGCCGGAGGAGCCGGCCCCCTCGCCCACCCTGCGCGCCGAGGCCATGTCCGCCACCATGTCCTTCCTGCGCCATGTCAACCGGCCGGAGCTGCACCGGGCCTTCGCCGGGCTGACGGTCCCCATCATCCAGACGATCCTGGATTTCGTTTCTCAGAACCACGACGCCGTGGACGCCTCGCTGGAGCAGCTGGTCGAGCTGGCTCCCGTTTCCCCGGGCTTCTTCAAGTCCCACCTGGCTGACATCACCCAGGTCATGATCAAGATCGTGTCGTCGGAGACCGTGGCCCAGTCCACCCGCCACCTGGCCCTGGAGCTGATTGTCTCCCTGACCGAGTGCATGCCCGGGCGCTTCCGCAAGATGCCGAACTTCGTCAGCCAGGTGTCGCCCCTGTGCTTCCAGCTGATGGTCGACATCGAGGATGACCCCGAGTGGCACAGCACCACCGAGCTCAACCAGGAGGACTACACCTCCAATGCCATGGTCGGCGAGCAGGCCATCGACCGCATTGCCTGCGCCGTCCGCGGGAAGACCTTCGCCCCGGTGCTCTTCAGCATCGTGCCCCCGATGCTGACCAATGCCCAGTGGCAGTACCGCTACGCCGGTGTCACCGCCCTGTCGGCCACCGCCGAGGGCTGCGGCCGCTACATGTTCTCCCAGCTGGATAACATCCTGAAGTGCGTGTGCTCGCGCGGTCCCCCCCCCCCTCTCCTCCCGGCGGTCTCTGTTCTTTCCTCCCTCCCCCCATGGCCGGGGTCTTGCTCCCATGTCCCGACTCACCCCTCTCTTTTCTGTCTCTCCCCCCCCCCCCCCCCCCCCCCCCCCCCCCCCCCACCCCCCCCCCCCCCCCCCCCCCCCCCCCCCCCCCCACCCCCCCCCCCCCCCCCCCCCCCCCCCCCCCACCCCCCCCCCCCCCCCCCCCCCACCCCCCCCCCCCCCCCCCCCCCCCCCCCCCCCCCCCCCCCCCCCTCTCTTCCCGGCAGCGATGTCCGCCACTCTTCCCTCCGCCTCTCCCGCCCCCTGCGGCCTACGCCTCCCAAAGTCACACCCCTGTCCTTGCCCAGAAACTGCCAACGAACGGCGCTTGTATTATACACACATGACCAAATCATCTCACACGCACATGCCAGCACACAAGCTCCCCGGGGGTCGTCCTCCCCGTCCTTGTTTTTTTCCTCCCCACGCGTAGGCCCCCGGCCTTCCTTTTTTTTCTCTTTTCCACCCCAGCGCCCTTGCCCCCCCCCCTCCCCCCGCCCTCTGCCGCCACGACAAAACAGCGCCATCAAGCCCCTGGCCGTCGACCCGCACCCCCGCGTCCGCTATGCCTTCGCCAACACCGTCGGCCAGCTGGCGACCGATTTCAAGCCCGACTTCCAGACCCAGTACCATGGCATCGTCGTGCCGGCCCTGCTGTCGGTCATGAGCGACCCGTCTAGCACCCGCTCGCGCACCCACGCCGCCGCGGCCTTTGTCAACTTCGCCGACGGCGCCAGCAGCCGTGTCATCCACGAGTACCTGGACACCATCCTGGCGCAGCTGAGCGAGCTCCTGAACCCGGCCTTCCCGTACTACGTCCTGGAGCAGGCGGTCGCCACCATTGCCACCGTTGCCGAGAGCGCGGGCAGCCTCTTTGCCAAGGTACATCATCCCCCTCTCGCGGCGTGCTTCGGTTCATTCCTCTCTTTCTCCCTTTTTCTCTGGCTCACCCTCCCCTCCTCCTTTTCCCCCCCCCCCTCCCACAGCACTACGCCAACTTCATGCCCATCCTCAAGGACATTCTCAACTCCTCCAAGGGCAACGCCGACACCGAGCTCCTGTTCATCCACACCTTCGACTGCATCTCCATGGTCGGTGACGCTGTCGGCAAGGAGCTCTTCCTGCACGACGCCACCGAGGTGATGAACATTTTCGTGCAGCTGATGGTCAGCCGCCCGCAGGAGACCGAGATCTCCCAGACCACCTCCTACCTGATGACCTCGTGCGCGCGCATCGGCTCGGTCATGGGCCCGGAGTTCCTGAACTTCCTGCCGTATGTCATTCCCCACCTGAAGACCGCGGCCGACATCACCCCGGAGATCACCATCGTCGATGTCCACCGCGATACCACCGAGGAGCAGAACCAGGGCTGGATGTTCTACGATTATGATGGCCGCCGCATCGGCATCAAGACCTCCATGCTGGAGGACAAGGCCGTGGCCCTGGACACCATCGGTGTCTTCGCCTCCAAGCTGAAGGCCCACTTCCACCAGCACGCGGCCCACCTCTTCGACGTGGTCTTCCGCCAGCTGACCTTCCTGTATGATGAGGATGCCCGTTACTATGCGGCGTGTGCCCTGCCGCCGATGCTGATGTCCGTCAAGCTGGCCAACCAGCAGCAGCAGCTCGGTGCCATGTGGTCGGCCCTGGTGCCGGAGCTGCTGCGTGCCATCAAGACCGAGCCGTCCATCTCCATTTACGGGCACTTCCTCAAGACCCTGACCGACCTGATCGACGTCATGGGGGACAACTGCCTGGGGGATGCCCACCTGGCCGAGGTGGTCAGCATCATTGCCCAGCATTTCACCGAGCTGAATGACCGCAACCAGGAGCGCAACCAGCAGCGCCACTCGGAGGACTACGACGAGGAGGCCGAGGAGTCCATCCGCATGGGCGAGCACGAGGAGACCCAGGTGATGATGTACACCAGCGAGCTGTTCACCGCCATCTGGCGCACCCATCGGATGCACTTCCTGAACCACTTCCGCTCGCTGTACCCGGTTTTCTCGGACATGCTGAATGGCGGCGACCAGGAGTCCCGGCGCTGGGCCATGTCCTTCCTGGTGGACATCATCGAGTATCTGGGGCCCGATTCGTTCGAGTATTCCGGCCTCTTCCGCCAGCTGATGCTGGAGGGCGTCATGAGCCAGAGCCCGGAGCTTCGTCAGATTTGCGTCTATGGCATTGGCACGTGCGCCATGTTTGGCGGCATGAACTTCGCCGCCTACTGCCTGGAGGCCCTGCCCTCGGTGGCCACCGTCATCCTTGCTTCAGACTCCCGCAATGCCGACAACATCTATGCCACGGAGAATGCCATCTCGGCCGTCGGGAAGATCATCAAGTTCATCGGCTTCTCCAGCGAGCAGGGTGCCGAGGCCGTGGCCCGGGCTCTGAATGCCAGCTCCTTCTTCGAGGTCATTTCCCGTTGGCTGTCCTGGCTGCCGTTGACTTTCGACATCACCGAGTCGAGCCTCGTTCACAACCTCCTCTGTGACATGGTCGAGATGAACCTCAATGTCATGATCGGCGGGTCGGAGGCCGGCGTGCCGCAGGTGGTTGCGGCTCTGGCTTCGGCTGTCGCCAAGCAGGTGCTCGAGGCCGATGCCGAGACCGAGGCCCGCGTGGTGAACCTGGTCCGGCGCCTGGTGGCCGAGTTCGGCCAGCGCGTCAATGTGTGGTCCGTCGCGTCGCAGGCCTTCAGCCAGGAGGAGGTTGGCATTGTCCAGGCCCGCCTGGCTGCGGCCCCCTCGAGCTAAGTGTGTGCGTGCGTGCGTATGCGTGCCTCAGATCATCTCACCGCTGGCTGGTGTTGTGCTCGCGTGTGTGTGTGTGTCTGTGTGTGTGTGTGTGTCGCGCGCGCGGCGTCTGCGCCACATATTCCCATCGGTGCCGCCGTGGCCAGCGCGCTTTTCTTGTGCGGGGCGCGGGGGCCGGCGGGGGGTGGGGAGAGGGCGGAAGGGGGA
>NW_009242975.1:622733-624020 GCF_000388065.1 Fonticula alba
CCCCCCTCCGCGCATTCACCCCTGTCCTTTTGCTTCTCCCTCCCTTGCACACGCAGAGCTCCTCCATGCCCTCTTCCGTCTCTTTCCCCCTTGCCCCCTCTCTACATAAACGTATCTCCCTCCTTCCCAAATTCTTCTCTGTCCTTGGGGATGTGCCTTCATTGGGTAATTTTTTTTCCATTTTTTGGTGTCTTTTCCGCCCTCCAGGATTTCTGGCCCTTCCGCCGGCCGCCCAGCTGGTTCCTCGCGAGAGGAGGACCGGCGAAGCAGCGTCAGCTCTCGGAGTCTGGTAATACAGAAGTGCAATCCCGCGGCGGCATGGATCACATGCATACCCGGGTGAAGCTGCCAAGAGCCGATTGCCAACGGAGAACATCACGCCCGTGCACGGCCCTGGGTCCGCCCTGTGTCCATGCACGGAGACCCCGTGGTCCTGGGGGCTTGGTGAAGTGCGTCTTGGGAGGGTGTTTGCGGGAGCCTCGAGCGGGTCCCCGGGGCGAAGGTGCCGCGGGCCCCGTGGCGCGCGGGGAGGGGGTCGAGCCTGGGGATTGTGGGCTTTCCTAATTATTCCGATCGCTGGGATATTTTGGGCGACCTTCCCTTTAGGGTTGGAGATGGGTTGTTAGTTCGGTGGGCGCTTTTTTGTGCCCTCGCCTTTGCCAGGGGCGGATGGCAAATACGTTCTGGGCATTGCTCGGGCGGTGTGGCAGCGCAGGCCCGAGGCTCCGAGGGTCCCCGGAGAGGCCGCCGTGGCCCGGGGCGTGTGCGCGCCTGTCTGTCTGTCTGTCTGTCTGTCTGTCTGTGTGTGTCGGCCAGGGGACAACGGCCCAGGTGCCGGCTGGGGGGACGTGTGTGTGTCTGTGTGGGCGTCGGGGGGGGGGGGGGTATTCACGCACACTCGCGCGCGCGCTGTCCTCCATGCACAGGGTGCGTCATAAACGAGGGGCACATAAGCGCGCTATTGCTCTGGCAAATGATGTGCGACCGGGCCAGCGAGGTACCGAATTACCATGACACGGCACGTCCGGCGATCAGCGCCGGGGACGGGCGGGCGGCCGAGAACCGGCCGGGCCAGAACGCGGGTGAGGCCGGGGAGTCTCGGCAACTGGCTGACAAATAAGGATCGCCCGTCCGGGGGCCGGACCCCGCACCGGCAGGGGGGCCGCGGCGTGCCCCGCAGCCTGTTGATGTGCGTCGGATGGGCGTCGGGAGCCCCGTACACGACGATCTCGGTTGCAGCTGCGGTTGCCGCGTTCAAGGGACGGGAGAGTGGTCGGCGGGGGGGGG
>NW_009242975.1:624305-625487 GCF_000388065.1 Fonticula alba
GGGGGGGGGGCGTTGCCGTTGAGCGGTCCTCGGCGTGCGAGCGCTGTGTGCGTGTATTCCGGGGGGAGGATCAGCGTGTGTGCGTGTGCGTGTGCGTGTGCGTGTGCGTGTGGGCATGCGGTTGTAGAGTGTGAGCCTGCGTGGGTGTTTGTGTGCTGATGCCGTGTGCACCTCCAGGCGCCCGGGCGGCGGCCGGACGGCCAGGCAGGCAGCCGAGGCGGGCGACCTGCCGTGTTCGAGGGTATCGAGACGATGTTCAAGGGCGGACGGGGGCGCCAGGCTGTCGAGGCCGCACCCGGAGCATTGATGCCCGGCTGCGAGCGGCGGGCCCTGCATGCGCTCGTGGTCCGGCGGCCCCCGAGATAGCGCAAGAGTGGGAGAATATTCCGACAGGGCCGACACGCGCGCCGGCGCATCCGCAGCCCGGCGCATGAGCACATTCGCCTGTCGCTGGACCTACATGTGGGCTAGTGCTGTCTGGCATGCAGGTGCGGGGTGGCGGGGTGGGGGAAAAAGGCGGCTTCGAAGCCCACACTGGAGCCCTCCGGCGCTCCGGCATCCCGTTGAGGTATCGCATTCCGAAGGGCGCGTCCTGTGGCGGGCGGAGATCCGTTGAATGCCGGATGATGGGTGCCTGGGGGGCGGGGGGGGGGGGGGGGGGGGGGGGGGCGGCCAAGGCGCGGTGAGCGGGGCGGCCGCGCTATCGAGCGGGCCCTCTGGAAAAGCGCCGCCGAAGGCATCCCCGCAGGGCGACGTGCCGCCTGGCCGGAGGCGGGTGCGCCTGCCCTCGTCCAGCCCGGCGGCCGCGCCGTCCACCTGCCCCGACACACCGGGAGGCCTCGCCCTCTCTCTCTCTCTCTCTCTCTCTCTCTCGCTCTCTCTGCCCTGTGATGGCCCAGACGCTGCATCAGGTGGGGGGCGGTCTTATCTTGGCTTGCCCGCCCTGTCTTCCGGGATCTGATAAGACGGAGGGCGGGGGGGTGGGGGGAGCGTGAGCGTGCGCGCGCGCGCGCATCTTGGGGATCTCCACTGTCGTGGGCATAGAGCGCGGGTTCGCCCGGAGCAGCGCCGGGAGATGGGGCGCCCGAAAAATACCCCAGCGCCAATCGGCGCCCTATGTGAGAAGGACCTATTCCTCGATATTCGAGGCCCCCCCCGGCCCTCGGGCTCCCCCCCCCCCCC
>NW_009242975.1:625588-627712 GCF_000388065.1 Fonticula alba
CCCCTCTCTCTCTCTCCCTCCATCCTTCCTCCTTCTCCATTCCACATACAGCAGTGCCCTTCCCTCCCTTCCTCCCTCTCTCTCTCTCTCTCCCTGCCCCTCCCCCTGCCCTCATGTGTGTTATACATCATGCTGTTTGTAATGATGGTGTGTGCGTGTGTGTGTGTGTGTGTGTGTGTGTGTGATCCGGACAAAAGGGGGTGAGATGAGAGCCACAACAAACGGGAGCCGGCTCACTTCCGATGCGTCGCGCCCGTCTGGAGGGAGGTGGTGGCGGTGTGTCCGTGCGCGCTTGCGCATGCCGCGGGAACAGGAGACACACATGGTGCTCCGTTGGCGCGCTCCTTTCCTTTTTTCGCCCCCCCCCGCGGCCCCCCCCCCCCCTGCGCCCTTTGATGTGTCCTCGCCCCCCCCCCCCCCCCCTGTCTGGGGTGGAACAGACTGGCAGCGACAATTGGCAGTTCTCGCCGCTTGGTTGGGGGAATGGGCCAGTTGCGCGCATGTGCCGGGGTAGGCGCGCGCGCGCGCGCGCGCTCGCGGCGCCCAGGCACCAGGGCTGCGCGTCGCCGGTTCTGCGAAGCCGCGCGTCGGGACGGCACCGCAGGAGGGGCGCCCCCAGGGGCTGTATCCGAGCGGCGGTGACTTCGTGGCCCGACGCCCGGGGTGCGGGTGCTTGTGTGCCACCCGCGCGGGGGGCGGGGGCACCGGGCAGGGGCGCGGGGGCGCGGGGGCGCGGGGGATGAGATTGCCCCGGAAAGGAGAAGGGGGCCAGCTTCCCGGGGCCGGGGCGGCTGAGCTTGGGCCCCGGGGCGCGAGGAGCTAGCCCCCGATTTGCGGGGGAGGGTGTAGGCACAGGGCAAGCAGGCTCCGGCGCGCCGCCGGGCGTCTCTCGCTCTCTCGCTCTCTCTCTGCCGCCCGGCCGGGCAGGGTGCCGGGGGTCCCCGGCCGCCCCAGTGACACAGGTGCTCTCGGCCCGGAGCCCTCCGGGTCTGTCCTTCTTCCGCACTTCAGGCGGGGCTGAGTGGGCGCACGCGCGCGCGCGCGTGTGCGCACATGCCCGTGGCGCGTGACCCCCCCCCCGCGCCCTGGCCGCCGCCACCGCGCGTCTAAGGCCTCCATTCTCGCCAGGCCTGGGCGCCCCCCCGCCCCCCCCCCCCCGGCGGGCGGAGCCCGACATATCGGCGGAGGCCGGGGATCCGAAGGGGGACCCTTTGCCGGGGCCACCGAGGCGGCCATGTGGCGGCTCGGCCGCGGAGGTCCGCGGTGTCCGCGTGCCGGCTGCCCTGCGCGCCCCTCCCCCCCCGTCCCCCAGTCAAGGTTGCCCGTCCCCGGCGCCGGGCTGCCCCCCCCCCCTTTGCCCCCCGGATTCCTGCCGCCGGTCGACGTGCCCGGTTGTCGGTGCGCCCTTGCGTGCAATCCATTCAGGAGTCCCGGGCGAATGGCCCGGCAGACAGGACGTCCCGGGGTCGGCAAGCGTCCATGGTGGGTGTTTGTCAACGCCACCTTCGTGGCTGGAGGCGCCTCGACCGGGCCACCGCCGGCCCAGGGGGCGAGCACCGGCGCCGGGCCGGTCGGTTCTTTTGGGCACGTCTCTCCGCCCCGTTACGGGCATCTTCAGGGCTTGTCTGCCGCGCCCGTCGCATCGGCGGCGCGCGCGGATCATCCACTGGCTTCCCCCCCTGGGCTCTTTTCGGCCCATAGGCAAGGTCACGAAGGCAGGGGGCAGGCGTGCCGTCTCGGCCGGCGGCGGGCGCCTTTTTGGGCCAGACCGCGAAAGATGGCATTTTTAGTGCGCGCGCGAGCTCCCCTGGGCACCGGAGTCGGGGTCTCTTGGCACCCCCCTCCCCCCCCCCCCGGCCCGCCCCCGGCCCGCCCACGGCGCGCGGCCCGCATGCGCGCACGGCTTGCCGGCGGCCAGCCCCCGTCGGGCCTCACGGCGATTGTCACCCTCTGGATGCCACGCCCAGAGCCCAGCTGCCGTCGGGAGGAGGTCGTCCGGGGACATGCGCCCGGTGTGCCCTCCAGGCGGGCCGGGTATGACCCCCCCCCCCCTGCGGCTTTTGGGTGGCCCGCGCGGGTCCGGGTACCCTCTAGACCGCGAGCGCCATGAGCGATTTGGCTGGG
>NW_009242975.1:629608-630750 GCF_000388065.1 Fonticula alba
CCCAGCCTTCGCGGCCTGCCGTCCATTCCGCCTCTCTTGACGCCGGGGGGGGGGGGGGCGGCTGCTGATTCAGCGGGTCTGCCTCGGGCCACACCACCCAGAGCAGGGTGGCGCGGGGGTACACTGTCGCCTTTCGTGGTGTTTCATCCCCGTCGGCTCGCGGGTGGCTCGCTCTGGGCGACCGGAGCACGAGAATGCCCCCGGGCGCTGGGGAGGGGGACAAAACCACCCTCGGGGGACCCGGGCGAAGATCGATCTCCGGCGGTTGCCCGCCCTCAGGGAAAGGCGATCGCCACGCCCGGCGATCTCGCTCACCGCGCGCGAGGGGGCCGGGTGGCCGCACCACCCCGCCCTGAGCACCCGAGGCCCACCAGTTGAAGAGCCGCGGGGGGGGGGGGCGAGGAGGGGGGAGCTTTTCTCCGGCTCTCTCTTTGCCGGTGGCCGGCCACCGAGGGCCGCGCAAACTAGCCAACTGGCGGCGCGTCCGGGCCCAAGGCATGGCCCCCGGCCGGGCCCGGGGCCGGCCTCCCGGCCTCGTCTTCCTGCGCCAGTGTCCCGAGACGCCCGGGGCCACCGGCGGCCACCCCATGCCCGGCACGCGCGGGGAGGAACGGGGCCGGCCGCTACCGGCCGACCCTCGCCGGCCCGCAGGCCCCCCCCCCATCGCAACTATTGCCTGTCCTCCTCGCCTCCTCCTCCGCCGAGGAGCGTGGCACACGTAATCCGGCCTACAGGCAGTTCACAGGAAAGGCGGGGGGGCGGAGCCGGCAGGGACAGCCGGTGATTGGGCCCGCCCCTTTGCCTTCTCAAGTCCACCCCGGGCCGAGAGAGGGAAGGCGAGCCCGCGTAGCTCATCTCGTGCAGGTTCGACGGCAGGAGCGCCGCCGTTGCTCCCTCCGGCCGCGGGCCCGTGTCAGCACAGCGCTGCCAGGGCAGCCGCGCCAAGGGCCCCCCCCCCCCCGGGGGAGAGGGGGGACAGTCCGAGTGGGCGCAAGAGGCTGGGCAGCCGCGGGAGGCAATTGCCCTCACCGAGGGGCTACTTCTCCCTCCTGGGCGCCTTCCTTTGGACGCCCCATCCGCCGTGAACGGGGAGATTGCCGGCCGGTGGCAAACCAACAGACCATGGGAGCAGATCACCCCCA
>NW_009242975.1:631180-631660 GCF_000388065.1 Fonticula alba
CCCCCCCCCCCCCCCCCCCCCCCCGCTGCCGGGCTCCATCAGCACTGGCGGCCCTTTCCTCTGCCAGGGTCCCTGCCGCCGGCATTCCCCCGGGGGTCTCTCTCGCCTTGTCACAGCCTCTTCGGCTACCCTTGCCTCGGGCAACTCCACACCTTTGCCGCACCCCCACACGCGCCCTCTGGCAGCCTCCACACACCATCCTCTCTCTCTCTCTCTGCCTCCATCTCTGTCTCCCCCTCATTTCGCACCCCCCACTGTCCTCCTCCCTCTCCTCCATTGCTGGGAACCCGCCTCTTCTTCCCCGGTGTGTGCACATACCAACACGCCCAGGCACCTCCCGCACTTGCACAGGCACATACACACGCGCACGCGTCGCCATAGTTGCTGCTGTTTCCACCGCTGCCGCCTTTGCCGCAGGCGCGCTCCGCCCTTTGCCACAATACAGCCTCCTCCGCGCGCTCGCACCCCCCCACCCCCCCC
>NW_009242975.1:632275-647187 GCF_000388065.1 Fonticula alba
GCCGCCGCCGCCGCCGCCGCTGCCGCTGCCGCCGCCGCCGCCGCCGCCGCTGCCACCACCACCTCCATCGACACTCCCGCCTACGCCCCCCCCTCCAGGCCCCCTGCAGTGCTGTCGCCCGCCGTGTCGCCCCCCCCGACACACGCTTTCGCCAATACTACGTCCGGCTCCGACTACCCCCCGTACTTCCCCCCGGTGCCGGACACCGCTCTCCCCGGCCCGGGTCAGGATGCCAGCACCACCGGTGCCAAGTTGAACAGCGCCGGTGCTTCTGCCGCCTCTCCTGGCCTTGGGCACATGGACCCCCCACTGCACGCGGCAGCCGCCGCCGCCCCTGGGCCTTCCTTTGCCCGGCATGACGTCCCCTCGGCTGGGCCCGGGGGGTACATGCTCGGGGCGCCGGCCCACCACTTGCCCAGCCCGTCGGCCGTGAATTTCCCCAACTACCACGGTGCGCCGTGCCCTTTGCGCACCTTCCCCTGCTTGATTTTCCGTCGCCCTTGTCTGTTGCGAGTGCTGCTGCCGCGAGTGCTGCTACCGCGAGTGCTGCTGCCGCGAGTGCTGCTGCCGCGAGTGCTGCTACCGCGAGTGCTGCTGCCGCGAGTGTTGCTACCACCACCACTGCCGCTCCTACCAGCGGAGGCGGCGGCCTTGCCTGCCCATTGTTCTCCCTTCCACTGACGCCAATCACCCGGTCACAGACATCGGGCGCCCACGGGCATACTCGCTGCCGACCACGGCCTATACGGCGCCGCCCGTCGTCGGGCCCCTGCCGGTGTCCCAACACCAGTACTACCATGCCCGGGCGTCGCCTCCTCCCAGTGGCAGCGGTGGCGAGGCGCCCGCTGGTGATGATAGCCCCGCCTCCGGGGGCTCCGGGCGCGAGGTCCGACTCTCCTCGCAGCCCGGGTCCTCTCAGTCCTCGGCCGCTGGGACTCCCAGCGGCTTGGGCTTCGGCGGCAGCAACCCCGGTGCCGATGGCAGTGAGCCGGACACAGCATCCACCGTGGGCCCCCAGGAGCCGGCCGCCGCCCCGACCGCCGGGGCAAAGGCCGAGGCTCCGCGTCGGCGCCGGCGTCGGGCACCCAGCCGCCCGGCCGCCGGGTCCTCGAGCCCCAACGCCACGACCCCCACGCCCGGCGGCCGGGACCCCTCGCAAGCAGTCAAGGCCTCGGGTGAGCCCCCGGGCACGGATGCAGCCTCCTCGGCCCGGCCCGGCTCCCCGGTCCCCCAAAAGCCCGCGGCCACCTACGTTTCCAAGGCATGCACCAACTGCCGGAAGTCTCATCTGGCATGCGATGAGAGCCGCCCCTGCCGGCGATGCATCAGCGCCGACAAGGCGCACTCTTGCGTCAGCGGCGTGCACAAGAAGCGTGGCCGGCGCTCGCGCGCCGAGATCGCCCAGTCTGGCGGCGCCGGCGCCGGTGCCCAGGCCGCTGCTTCGACCTCGAAGGCCGAGCCCCCGGCCACCGAGGCGGCCACTGGCGCTGCCACCACTGGCGCCGCCGGCGCCACTGGCACTGCCCCTGATGCGGCCACTCCCGCCGTTGCTGCTGCCGCTGCCGCTGCGGCCACCGCCGCTCCCGCCGCTCGCGTCACGGAAACCCATGACACGGCCAAGGCCCGAGACGGTCGCAAGGGTCACCGTGCTCGTGAAGGGCTCGAGGCCGGTTCCTCCGCGGGCCGTGCCGATGGCCCGGTGCCTGTGGTCTCGGAAATCCCCGGGGTCTGCGCCCATGCCTCCTCCTCGACATTGGTGCGCATGGAGCACCTTGCCATTGCGGGAGATTGTCCCCCGATGCGGTCACCTCCGCGAAAGGCCGAGGCCACCAGCACCGGGTCTTCGACGCCAGCCTCGATGGGGCCCTCCGTAATGATGGCGCCGCCGCCGCCGCCGCCGCCGCCGCCGCCGCCGCCGCCGCCGCCGCCGCCATCGGGCCTTCTCCTTTCCGACCCCTACTACCCCGGCATGATGGCGCTGCCTCCGGGAGACCATCCGTCTCGCTCGCTGGCGGGTTCCCACCATGCGCCGGTGTCCTCGGCGGCGTCCCCCTCGCCAGTTCACCCTCCGCACAAGCCGCACCAGCTCCCCTCCCATCATGCCCTCCATGGCCACCCGCCGAATGGCGAGGCCTCCGCCGGCACGGGCTTCTACTCCCAGCATGCGGCCCTGCCAAGCCTACCCCCGGCTGCATCTCATGCCTCGACTCCGGCATACCAATCGCCCCCGCAGTCGCATCCGCCCTCGCACTCGCACCCCCACCATCATCACCACCACCACCACTATCACCACCACCAGCACCAGCCGCAGCAGCCACCATCGGCACATCCCCCCTCGCAGCCGCTCTCGCTGTCACAGTCGCGGCTCCCTTCGCATCCACACCCGCATGATCCCACGCACCTGCAGCCACAGCGCCAACAGCCACAGCCCCCGTCGTATCCGCATCCGGCCTACTACAACGCTCAAGCCTACTACCAGTCGTCTTCTTCTTCGGACCCGGATGGCGATTCATACCAGGCCCCGGCCTACCAGGCCCAATCCTTTGCCGGAGAGTCGACTCACCCGGGACACTACTATCCGAGTCCGCCTCTTCCAGTAGCCGCGTCAGGCGCCACCAGTGGCCTTGCCTTTGCCGGGGCCTGGGGGTCTGCCTCGGTGGACAATTTCACCGCCGGCCCTCCCCATGGCGCGTATGCCCCTGCCCGGTTTGATGACACGATGCAATTCACCGTTGCGGCAAGCCCCGCCGGGGGGCCGGCCTTCTCGCCACCCTCGCTGGCGCAGCAGCAGCATCCCCTACCTGGAGGTGATCTGAGTTCGCAGTACGCTTCCCTCCCCCCCTCTCTTCCCTTGCTCCTGCCCTCGTTGGTTCTTTTCTCACACCCTCAATCTCCATTGCGTCGGCCCTCCAGCGGGCCAGCCCCGAGGACCGGTGTCGGCGCCCTGCCCGCCGATGCCCATGCCCCGGAGGTTTCGTACCCCGAGTCTGCGCCGCTGCTGCAGGCACACTCGCCGGCCTCGCCGCCGGGGAGTGTCGGTGCTGGCGCCCGGCACTCCGGCTTGCCGCACAAGCTCCAGCCCCAGCGCCTTGTGAGTCCCACCGAGTTGGATGGCCAGCTTGGCGCCCAATCGCGTGCTCGCTCGGACCCGGACCTCTTCCGCGCTGTCGGCGGGGATCCCCGGCCATCGGTGGCAACCGCCACGCCGGCCGGCCCCATGGCTGGCCATGCTGCGGTGGCCAAGCCGCCGACCACGGCCAGCTCCTCGAGCGGGGGCTTCGCCCATGCGGCAGGCTCGGGCCCGGTGTCGGCCGATGGCTTTGGCCCCAGGCGCTCGGCGACGGCCTTCGACCCGTGCCGCCGGTCGGAGCTCCTGCTCCAGCGCGCGGGGTCGCACGACAATCTCACCTTCTCCGGGGCGGGGCCCGCGCCGGGGGTGGCCGCCACCGCGATGCCGGTGACCGGCTACGCTGATCGTGCCCCGGTTCATCCCCCTCCAAGGGCGGACTTCAGCCCGGCCGCGTCTGCCGGTCACCCGGCCCCCCCGGGGCTTTCCGGTCGCCTGTCCCAGTCGCTGTCCTCGGTGGCACTTGGCTGCCCGCCTGCCGGAGACTCGAATGATCAACTCCATCAGCAACCGCAACAACAACAACAACAGCAGCAGCAACAACAGCATCACTCCCATCACCCTTCCTCCCATCACTTGGCGGTGGGCGTTGCTGCTGGTGCCGGAGCGAATGACGCCGCCGGGCTTGTGCCTCGCGGTCGGGCCCTGTCGGTTGCATCGGCATCCCCCTCGCCGAGCGCCTTCCGCCGGGCCCCGCCTTCTGCGGCGGTTTATGCTGTTGGCAATCTGCCCGGGGAGGATGTCCATCCTGGGTCGGGGGCCGGTGTGCATGCTGGCCCGAGCCCGACGGCCTTCCACTCTCCGGCGCCGGGGGAGCGCATCAAGCGCCCGAACCCGGTGGTCCATCGAAATCCCACGAGCGCGGCCCTGACGCGGGATATTGCCCCCTCCGGGGCGTCAACCATTCAGCCGACTCCCCTGAGGCCGCCCTCGCCGCCGACCATTCGCCAGTGCGTGCGGTATTCGCCCTCGGCAGCCGCCGTGGCCGGTGGTGTGGTCGCCGTGTCGCCGCCAGTGCCGCATCCCTCTGCGCAAACCATCGCCCAGCGCAAGTGCGCCTGCCCGTCGGACATCCACTGCATCTGTGGCGATGGCGGCACCGGTGCCTCGGGCCCCGGGAGCGCCGGCATCGGCAGCGGCAGCGGCAGCGGCAGCGCCAACGAAGGCGGCACTTCTGCACACCTGCTGGGGCCCGAGGTGTCGGCCTTCGCCGATCGCCCTCCGCACTACCCGTCGGCCTTTCGCCACGACTCGGACCCGGTGGCCGGGGGCCTGCAGTATGCCCCGCTGGCTGGCGGCCCCGGCTCCGGCGGCACTGGCGGCGGCCCAGCCACCGGGTCCCCGGCCGATGGGAGCCTCAATAGTGGCGGAAGCAGCGGCACCGGGACGCCGCGCCTGGGCAGCTCCCCCTACCCGGCGGTGATGTCCTACCGGGCAACCTCGCTGGGTCCCTCAAGTGCCATGTCGGCCTCCCCCTCGCCCGGTCCTTCCTCCGCGTCTCAGGTGTCGATCGGAGCGCTGGCGCTCCCATCCGCCGGAGGCCCCCCGGCGATGGTGGCGGCGCAGCCCCTGGCCGATCCGCATTCGGCGTCTGGCGGCGGCCCGGGGGCCGGCAAATGTGCGGCCTACTATGAGGTCCCGCACCCGGGCCTGCTGATGCCGGCCGGGCGTCCGGCCGGCGGGGATGCCCCCGTCGAGGGGTTCCTGTCGGCCGATGGCTTCCTGCCTGGGGCGGCCGTGGCACCGACCATGGGGCATGTGCGGCTCTCGCCCTCCTATGCGAGTGCCGTGCCGAACAGCCTGTCCCCGGTGCATGGGCACCCGGTGGAGCGGTCCCCGGCATCGGCCCCCAGCTCGGTGGCTCCTCATGCCATGCCGCCGGCGGCGGCGGCGGCCACCACGTCGCCATTGTTGCTGGGCTACTCGCCCCCGGCCGGCGGCGCGGGTGCTTCCCTTGGCCGTGCTGCCTCGGCCACCTCCCTGTACCCGGCCAGTGCCGGGGCCGATCCCCTCTTGCGTGGGGGTCCCCCAGCGAGTGGTGGCCTGGCGCCCGCTTCGGCCATGGGAATGGAGCAATCCCTGCACCTCCTTGGCTCGAACCCCCCGCCGCAGCATCATCGGCCGCACTCGGTAAACTTTCACATCAAGCCCGAGCTCCGGGTCAACACAACCCATGTGTCCATGCCGCCGTCGGGAGGCCATGCTTCCTCGATGTCAGCCCCCCCGGCGGCCGGCCCCCCGGGTGGTGGGCTCCCCCACCTCCTTTCGACAGCCCCTAGCGCGACCGGCGTGTCCTCTCTCAGTGCGTACTCTGTGGGCTTTGCCTCTTTGTCCCCCCCCCTCCCCCCTCTCTCTCTGCCTCCCGTGCTGTGGGCCACCCCCCTATTCTCGCCTTTCCCGCAATGCATGCCGACCTGTTCCTCTTCACTAACATGCTCCTATCCATGTGTGTGTGTGCTGCTCTCCAGGCCTCCCAGCCCAAATGGGCGACTACTCGCTTGATGCCAACTTGATGGCCGTGCCACAGCCATCCCCAGGCTCGGCGTTGCAGTATCCCATGTCGGGCCTCCCGTCGGATGGCGGTCCTCTTCGGCGTGGTGGTATGTCTTCCCCCGGTGGTGGGCGGCCGGCCCCTCTTGGGTGCATCCCATGTGTTGTTATTTTTCCTCCCTCCCCCCCCCCCTCTCTCTCTCTTTGCTCACATGCGCCCAACTCACCGTGGCCCCCTCCTCCTCTCCTCGTTTGTTCTTCCAGCTGCGTCCTTGTCTCCCCTTCGGCCGCTGCCTGCCAGTGACATTCTGAATGGTGGCAATCTGGCGCCAGTCGGCTCCGAGCCACTTGCCCATCACTCGTCTCGCCTGCCGGACGTCGGGGTGTACCGTCCCCGCCCCCTTCCACCGGCCGTGACAGCAGTGCCCCTTGCGCCGATGTGGCATGCGGTTGAGGCACCGGCGACATCCGTGTGCGATCATGCGGCCACCAATGCCGATGGCTCGATCATCACTTGTGGCCGTTGCTACCGCTTCGCCTGATGGCACCACGACATGCCGCATTCTTCCCTCCCTCCCTCCTCCCTCTCCCGCTCTGGTCCGTCCTCCCCCATCTTCCCCTTGTGGAACTTCCCTCGGTTTCCCACCAATGTGGGGCCCCTGCCCTTGCGACACCACCCTCCGGTCCCCCGAGACAGATATCCCCCTTCGTGCGCCTCCTGTGCGCCGCGGTCCATGTACTTGTACTTTTGCTCTCCCCCCCTCCCTTTCTGGCCCGCGCTCTCTCCTCGGTGTGTCCGTAAATACCCCTCCCCCCCCCTCCCCTCCCCTGCCTCTCCCTGTCTCTCTCCTTGCAATAGATCCCTTCCCTGCATGTGTTATTCCTCTCCTCCTCTTGTGTTTCCCTCTTGGGCATGCATTTATAGGTGGGCAGCTTCCTTGCGCCCTGCTGCCCGGGGGTGCCTCCCTCTCAGCAAAAGCCCGGGATCCTTCGCCAGGCGATGTTTGGTCTCGCATTGGCCTTCTCTCGGGCCGAACGTATCACACGGCTTTCGCGAACTTCAAAGAGCATTCCTATTCAGGAAGAAGGAGAGGAGAGAGGGGAGGGTAGAGGTGGGCCATTTCCACGTCCGACAGGAGGGGGGGGGGGGCGGCACGCATCGAGGCGGGAGGTCGATTGCCGGCGCACATGGCGTCGCGACAAAGGGGTGATATGCCGGGAGGATGGGTCCCAGAGGGGGAGCACACCACCAGACGGTCTTGTCCATGGTGTCAAACAGACTCGGCCCAGCCATGCCGGCCACGCTGGCTCCTGGCTCACGCCTGCGCGCAGCTCGCGCCGGCCGTGTCAGTGCCCTAGGTGGCGGCCTGCTCGGCCAAAGGCTGGACCGGCGCCTCGGGATCGGCGAGGGGCACGAAGAACTTCGGCCGGCGGAACACATGGTACGAGTGCCGCCTGGAGCCGGGCCAGTGGAACATAACCGGGAAGCGAACCTGCTTCGGGATCAGCCGGTCGGAGGCGGCCTCATCGCCCACAAGGTGCTCATGATCCCCAAGGGCCCGGGACAGAGCGTGGACCTCGGGCCCACCGCCGCACGAGTAATTCAGGACGTCATGATCGCAGTGGGGCGTCTCGAGCATGGCAGTCTCCGTGGCAGCAGCCAGGGCCGCCAGCGGGGGCACTCCATACCGGGCCACCTGGAGCTCGGTGTCGGTGATGCCGCCGTGCGACACCCGGGCATACCCGAGGCGCTTGAAGCCCTGTGCGCGTTTTCCATTCCATTCCCAGCGATGCCCGAACAAAGTCGAGAGAGTGTGTGTGTGTGTGTGTGTGCGCGTTAGAAATATGCGTCCCGGGAGAAAGACTCACAGATGGGGCCACCATGTGTGCGTGCATGTGCATGCGCAGGGGCGCATGTGTGAAGAGGGCAGGAAAAAGAAAGGGACACCACAAACAAGCGCGGCGGCAGCAGCAGCAGCAGCAGCAGCAGCGGCGGCGGCGGCGGCGATCCAGACACATCGACTCCCACACGCACCCTGTAGCCCAGGTATTGGCACCAGCGGTTCGAGTCATCGGGATCGATGTCCCGGATGTTGCCCCCCTCAAAGAGGCGACGGTATTCCGGCGCATGGGGCTTGGTGACGACGTAGCCGGCGAAGGCCACCGGGCGCAGGCCGCTCGGGCGCGGCCCATGCCGCAGCAGGGTGGCCAGCCGACGTGTTTGCAACTCCCGATCCAGGGGATCCTCCTCCTGGCCATTGTGCGAGATGATGACATCCACCAAGCGGAAGCCGGCGGCCTCGGCCCGGTGATCCTCGCCGGCCACGCCGGGGCCGCGATCCACCGGGAACCGGTGGTGCACGGCATACGGGTGGTCATACGGGTCGGTGCCCCAGCCGAGATGCCCATCGCCATCGTGCCCGGCGGTCACCAGGTCCGCCGGGAGCCGGTAGGGACGCGGGGTGGCCGGCGAGATGGGCACCGCGATGGTGGCGTAAATGGCACAGGCCAGCTCGCCCACCGGCGAGGGGAGGAGCTCATGCCGGGACCGAACAATCGGATAGCGACTGAGCATGGCACAGCCCCACGTGTGTTCCAGAGGCCCGGGCCCATAGTCGGCGTACATGCCGAGGCGCTCGCCCAATTGCAGCGGCACGTCGCGGTTGCCGATGAAGGACCGCATGGTGTCGCTCTCCAGCAGACCAATGACATCGATGTCCATGTCCTCGATCAGCCGCGCCATGCGCTCATGACTGAGCCACATCTCATTGTCATAGCCAAAGTGGATGGTCCAAATGCCGACCGTCAGGGTGGGCATGTTGGCCGCCGGGGGCACGGCCCCGGGCAGCGTGTCCGGGCGGTACCGCGGCCCGATGTCCTGGCCATTGGCGGCCGCGGTGGCCGGGCCCTCCTCGTAAACCATGCGCACGGGGTGCATGCCGGTCGGGCGGATGTGCCGCGTGCGAAGCTGCACCGCCAGCACCAGCCCCACATGCAGGAGAATGACCACCACCCACACGCTCAGGCGCTCCAGCGGGGCACTGGCCCCCAGCCGGCCGCCGGTCCCGGTGCCAAAGTACCGCCGGGTGCCGAGAAGCAGGACCAGGGCCGTCAGCGCCGCCAGGAGGCCGGACTTCTCCCGGAAGTACACCCCTCCCGGGACAAAGGCATAGGCCACGACGAAAGCCTGGAAGAAGAGCCCCACCAGGAAGACCACATGCCCGAGGGTGATGGCCAGGGGAGCCGCCCGGCCGCCGAGGCGCGACAACGCCCGCAGGGTGGCCGGCCAGACGCACGCCGCCTGGAAGGCCACGGCCAGCCCCCCGGCGAAGCCCAGCTCCGGCGTCGGGCGCCACATCAGCAAATAGGCCCCGACAGCGCCGAAGGCCCAGAGGAGCGTGCTGCCGGCGGCCCCGGTGAAGAGCCCACACAGCAGGCCGAAGGAGAGCGCCGGCACCAGGAGCAGGCCCCATGGCAGGGGCATGGGCCCGTGGTCCGGGTAGTGCTGCACCACCATGCGCGGGATGACCGCGATGTCGGTCAGCATCCAGTGCGTCAGGGCCACCAGCGTGCCGTAGATCAGCCCCACTGGGAAGAGGTGCGCCCTTGTGGCGGGAACGCGGCAGGGAACCCGTCGAGGAGAAGGCCGGGGGAAGTCCGGGGGAAGTCCGGGGGAAGGCCGGGGGAAGGCCGGGGGAAGGCCGGGGGAAGGCAGGGAAAAGGCCGGGGGAGGGCAGGGAAAAGGCCGGGGGAGGGCAGGGAAAAGGCCGGGGGAAGGCAGGAAGAAGGCAGGAAGAAGACAGGGACAAGGCGGAGAAATACCCGTTAGCAGGCTGCAAGCCAAGCGAGGCAGAGGGGTGGGGCAGGAAGAGTCCAGCATCCCGGCGAGCCGGGGTCGCACCAGTGGAGCTTCGGCAGGGCGGCCGCACGGGCGTCCGATGGCCGGCCCTCCACATGAAGCACCGTGTCCTCGGGGTCAGACACGCGCGGGCGAAGGCCCCGGCGCAGCAGGCGCTCCAGGACAGCCAGCCCACCGACCACCAGGCCCTGGCGATGCCAGCCGCCACCGGCCTCCGGCAGGCGATCCGGATGCAGGACCGGCCACAGGGGGTTTCCGCTTCCGAAGGACACGCGCAGCACCACCGTCGCAATGAGCCCCAGCACATGGGCAGCTGTGCAGGCAGGCGGCCGCCCAGGCAAAGTTGACGGGTCGAAGGGTGAGAAAGAGCGCGCGCGCGCACACACACACACGCCCCCCACGCCGGGTCCAAGGCCCGAAAAGGGGGCAAATGTCGAGCAGGACACAGCAATAGCAAGAGAGGAAGGGAGAGGAGGAGAGCGCGGGAAGGGGAGACGGAGAGTCACGCACCAGCAGCCTTGCGGTAGGCTCCAGCCGTCAGCTCCGACAGGGCGGCCGCCTTCAGGATGGAGCTGGCCGCCAGGGCAATGCCACCGAGGCCCAGGCGCTCGGCAGGCTCCTCGACCCAGGCCGCACCGATGCCGGCAGCCAGGGCCACCGCACGAAGCACCGACGCGGCCACATTGCTCCGGGCCACCAGGCGGCGGAGGCGCGGCACGGCCAGGAGAATGGTCATGAAGCTGCCGACGATGGCCGCCTCATGCCCGGACATGCCCATGTTGAAGAGGGGGAAGAACCAAATCATGGTAAGCAGGCTGGTGGCATAGGTCCAGTGCAGGGCCGACTGCACGCAGTCCGACAGGAAGGCCAGCCCGGCACCGAGGGCGCCAGCCGGCCGACCGTGAGTCGCGATGACCGCCGGCACGGCCTGGCCAACCATCGAGCCGGCCGGCTGGTGGACACCGCCGGCCTTGGCGCTGGCCTTGGCAGCGGCCTCGGCCGCCTGGGCCGCCGCCACCGCGGCATTGGCCGCCGCCAGGACCGCCTCATTGTTGGGCACGTCGGCCGCATGGGCCCCACTGCCGACGGCCACCAGGCTGAAGCGGTCGGTAAAGGTAAGCCGGACCCCGGTCAGGTGGTAATTGGCCAGATGGTCGCCCAGCACGTCGATCAGAATGAGCGACCACTCGGCCACGGCATAGCGCGAGTAGGCCCCGCCCACCCGGTGGACCTTGTGCTGGATGTAGAAGTGGGCCCCGACGCCGACGGCCGTCAGGAAGAGGACCGGCACCGCGGCGCGCAGGACCAAATGAAGCCGAGAGCGGTTGGGATCCTGGCGATGTGCCCGGTCAGGCGGCCGGGCAATGTTGTCAGTCCTGGAGCAGGCGCGATGGGTGCATCAAGGGCCGGTGGCCGTCATGGCATGAGTCCCTGAGGGGCGGGGGTGGGGGGGGGGGGTTGCTGACGCGAACGAGGTTCAGGATATGGAAGGTGATGCTGGACAGCAGGTAGACGGCCATGGCCAGCTCGTGCGGGAAGGAGGAGTCCGAGCTGGTGACGTAGGTCCACCCGCCGGCGCTCAGCGCCCGAGTGAAGGCCAGCAGCAAGATCACCAAGCGGAGGAAGCCCGGCGGACTGGGAGCGACAGCGGGAGAGGGAGGGGTGGGGAGGGGGGGGGGGGGACAAGTTGGCTGGCTGTCAGCACTCCGGCGGGCGCCGCAGGAGGAGGAGTCCGTCGCTGTCGTCGTGGATGACGCACCTGGCCGAGTAGTCGGCCAGCATCATGGCAAAGCGCGGGAAGGCCGCGGTAGCCATCAAATACTGGAAGACCGACCGCTGGGGATAGTAGTCCCCGATGGTGGCCGAAATGGAGGGGAACCATTCCTGCAGGTGGGCGAGAGAGAGAAAGGGAGAGAGGGAGTCAGACGCAGAGCGCAAGGGAGGAAGGGTCAGAGGGGAGGGCGCCTTGGTGCTGCGAGGAGGCTTGCACGCGGGGCCCCGCTTGCCAGGGGAGCAACATACCACGGGGTAGCGGTGCCACCGGTTGCGGACGATCTTGTAGTAGTCATACTTGACACCGAGGGCGAGGGCCAGGCCAAAGGCAGCTGCATGTACAGGGAAGGGCGAGGGGGGCGGGGGGAGGAGCGACAGCCACAGCCGAGGCAAGGGCAGGCAGCGGGGCCACAGGAGGGTCAGAGGGCAACGGGAGACGCCGAGAGGCAAGGTGCCAAATGGCGGGACGAGTGGACGAACAGAAAACCAGGATGGTGTGCATCCAAACCGCAACCCGAGCCTGAATGAATGGCCCTCGGGGGGGAAGTGGCGTGGTCGAGAGGGACGCCTTGCCAGTGGGGTCGTCCTGGGCGCTGGAGGTGCGGGCGGGAGGGTGTTCGGCGGCGCCAGCCCGACGCCGGGTGCTGGCAGACGCCCCGCCGACAGTCGACGATCGACCCTTGTCCTGGGGGGGGGGGGGGGAGGCATATGCCGAGATTGTTAGCACGCAGGGCGGTGCAACGGGCCAGGGCACTGCGAGGGGCGAGCCGGAGAACGAACCATTTCGCTCGACGGCCCCTTCTGCAGGGACACGGTCATGCTTTCCGGACGGAGGGGAGGGGGGGGAAGTGGTGTGGTGTGTGTATGTTTGGCGAGGAGAAGGCGACGGGGGTATTTTTCTCGCTCGCGCTCTCTCGCTCTCTCTCTGTCTCTCTGTGTACGTGTGTGTACCGGTGTGATCCACGGCGGGTGCACAGATGGCCAGGGAGGCGCACAGGGGGGGGGGGGAGGCAAATGGGAGGAAGGAGGGAGAAGGCGGGGGGTGGGATATTTCACGGGCTATGCGCCTTGCTCGGGGCTGGCAGAAAAGAGGGCCCACATACCTCGCTTTGGGGGGGGGGGGGGGGGGGCCAAAGGAAAAGGGCCTTCCCAAGACGGCCCTCTGCCGCTTTCCCTCTTGGTACCCGATGGCATGTCGGCCCTGGGAGCCAACCCCCCTGGCCTGGCCTTCCTCGATCGCGTCGGGGGTGGAGCGCGCAGGCGCCCAGCCGGTTGGGCAACCACAGTCCCTCACGTCTCGGCCTGTTGTCGGGGGGGGGGAGGGGGGGGGGGGGGGGGGCAAATTTATAGACGCCACAAGAAGCCCGGGCAGAGCGCTGGCTGGCAGGATTCCCACGCTGGACAGATTCACCCGCCGAAACATATGGCCCTTCAGATGCCTCCCTCGCCGGGAGGAATCACACCGATTAATATGCGGCCTGTGGGAAGAGGAGGGGCCGGGCGCGCGCAGATGTGTGAACATGGCAGTGCCGTGGCGGGCTGGGCGATCGGTCCCGCCGTCCCTCCCGACGATGGGCCCTGACAGGTTTGTCGCTGGGGCTCTGATCGCCGGGCCCATCCGGCCGGGTCGGCCGGGCCCCCCTGCGCTTCCTCCGAACCAGCGTCGTGTGTCCCCATCGGCCCTCGCGCCGAGAGAGCGGCCGGGGCAACCTTTTCACGCGCGCGATCCGGTGGCACTTGGAATCCGCCGCGGCTGTGGGCTCTTTTTCGGGGTCCATGCCCAGCGGTACTTAGACGTGCCGCGGACACCCCTCCTCCTTCCCCTCCTCCTTCTCTTCACCCTCTCTCTCTCTCTCTCTCTCCCCCCTCCTGCCGAGTCACTTGCGCCTGCTCCTCCCCTTCCGGCCCCATCCAGGTGCACATCCCGCCATTCCATTCTCTTCCGGAGCCGCCGCACCCACCGTCACACATACACTGCCTGGAGAGGGGGCCATCAGGCGTGCCCCGGGCCAGCCAGCCAGCCAGCCAGCCAGCAGGCCACCCAAAGACAGGGCCATGTTCACATCGGTCGAGCGCGTCCGCCGACGAACCGGCCGGAAGTCCCTCTCGCGCTCGGACTATCTGTTTGGCTGCTTGGTGACCCTGCGCGATCGCCAAACCGACGACGGTGCGGTTTCCGGTGGGGGCATGCCATGAAGCCAGGGCCCGAAAAGGGCGCCTCCCACCCACCTGGCCGTCGCTGACAATCCCCCCCCCCCTCTCGTTCATTTTTTCTTCCCCCCTGCCACAGCCCACCGGCTCGAGGTCCTCGCACACCTGGGCAACTTCGCCTATGACCCCTTCAACCACCGGTTCCTGCAGCCGCATGGCTTCTCCTCGCTGTTGATGGGTACGTCCAGGAGCCGGCCTCGCCTGCCACCGGTCCCGCCTCTTCGCGCCGATTTTCACGCCCGCACCCTTCGCCCCGCCTTGGATGGCTGACAGCAGCCGATGCACGACCATCCCTCCCCCCCCCCCCGCCCCCCCCTCGGCCTGGTGGCTCACAGCGACAATCGCCGATCCACGGTCCGGCCGGGAGGTACCCCTCCGATGCCCCTGCCCGGCAGCCGTTCGACAGCTCCTGCACCATGCGACCGCCGGATTGGTGAACATTCTGCCTGGCATCAACGTTGGCCCTCCCGGCCGGGACGGCTCGGCGGGCCTCCTGCAGGACGCCTTCAGTGCGCTGCTGGCCGCCTGCCGCGCCGGAGCCGGGGCCTGCGCCCCGACGCCCGGAGCCCCCTCGGCCTTTTTCTTCGACGGCGTGTCGCTCATTTGGCTGGCCTGCCCCCATGGGTCCCCTGGGGTGCCCCCTTGCGCCGTGTGCCGGGACATGCTGCTGCAGGTGACCCAGTCCGCGGGCGAGTGTTGCGCGGTTGCCACCAACGCCGGGTGCTTGGGCGACCGGCTTCGCAGCGCCCCTCCGGACGGCGGGCCTGCCATGGAATGGGCCTGCCTCGACTTGCGCCTGGCCGCCCTGGCCTTGGCCCTGCTTGAAACCCTGGCTGCCGGGCCTCGATCTCGGGAATCCGCCGCCCTGTGTGCGTCCGCCGCTTGGCGATCCTCCCCTGCACCCCCCCTGGCACGCCGGCCGCCTGCCCCTCTGACATGTCTCCCCTGGCTGGCCTGCCTGTGCCTCGCCATCTGCCAATCTCTGCTGGCCTGCCTCTCCGGGGCTCCAGTGGCAGAGCTCGGTGCCGGCATCGACATGGTCGACGCCTGGCTGCCTGGGCTGGAGGCGGTGCAACGCGCGGCGGCTCTACACGCGGCGGATGCTGTCCGCCATGCGCAATCGCTCCAGCACCCGGCGGCGGCCCTGCTTCGGGAGCATGCGCCCACCGGCCGGCCGGCCGTTCTGCGGCCACTTCATCAAGCCGCCAGCCTGGCGGCCCAGCTGGACTGCGCTCGCCAGAGTGCCCGTCTCGCGGCCGGTGCTCCGCCCCCGCGGCGGGACGACGGCCAGATACCCAGCGAGCCGGGTGGCGAAACTGGGTGAATGGCCCCCGGCGTCCGTTGGCACATGGCTCATGCCGATCGCCCCCGCCGCCCGTCCCACCCGCGTGCACTTTGGCGATCTTGTTAGCTCGCGCCTCCGGCCGGTGGGTGTGGCGCCGCGGCTCGCCC
>NW_009242975.1:647255-650085 GCF_000388065.1 Fonticula alba
CCCCCCCCACTCCTCTCCCCCACTCTGGGCTTCGGCCCCCTTTTGACCATTGCTCTGGTTGCCTGGCCGATTTTGCCTCTTTCCCATCCACCCTGCTCCACCTTGCGCCTGGGGGGAACGCGGGGGCATCTGCCCGGCCGCCTGCGCGGCTCATGATCCCGCCCAAATCCTTCTCCCCCTTTCGCCACAATCCCCTGCTGGCCCCCCTCCAGGCGGCCGGTGGCACTGCCCCCCCCGGCATGCCCCTGGCAGGGGCCGATAGCGACACCGACACACAGCCCATTGGGGAGGAAATCGATCGGCGGATGTCTCCGCCCCCGGGCCCGGGCGGCGGCTCCCTGCCGCGCGGGGATTCCGGGCTGTCGACGGCCGAGCTGCTGGAGATTGAGCAGCTTTTCTCGAGCTTCGACTCCGACGAGGCGTGCATCTCCCTGGTCGGTAACGGGCCACCCGGCATGCCCCCGGCCAGTGTGCCTCTGCCGGCGCTCGGGACCGACCGGCCCCACTCCCCGCTACCGATGTCCCGGCCGCCGCTCCCGCCGCCACCACTGCCACCATCGTCATCATCGACATCGGCAACGACATCGACATCGTCGTCGCCACCGCCGCCGCCGCCGCCGCCGCCGCCGCCCGCGCCGTCGCTGCCGCCGCTTCCTCCGGCGACGGTTCCCTCGCCACTGGTGCAATCATGCCCCCCGGAGCCGCACATTCCCTTTTACCTGGCCATGATCTCCTCGTCGTCGGTGACCCCGGCTCTGTGGGCCTCGGCCGCTGCCGGGCCCGAGGATATCCCCACCGCGCCGATGCATGCCGCGCCTCCCGGGAGGGCTGCCTCCCCGAATGTTTGCGCCGGGACCGTTGTCAATGTGGCCCTTCCGCCCCCGTCACCGATCCACCTCTCGCCGATGCTTGCCGGTCTGTCTCGTCCCCCGAGTGCCGGGTATGAGCTCCCCACCTCGCTGTCGGTCAGTCCATTGGCCATGGGTCCCGCGCCGCCAGTGTCAACATCGGCCCCGGCCCCGGCCCCGGCGCCCTCGGCCGTGACAGCATCGCCGCTTGTGCAGCCGGGCTCCATGCCGCGCGCCGCCCCCCTGCCACCGACGCCAATGTCGATGTCCTCGCCGCTGCTGGCTTCCTCCGCATCGAATGCATCGTCACCGGGCCCGGCGGCACTGGCCTCGGCGCCGCCACCAACGGCCCTCGTGCCCCCGGCTGCCGAGCCGTCGGCCGATCCGCCTTCTTCCCATGCCGCGGCGATAGACTCTCCCCTCAACTCCCCGGCATCGGATCCTGCTCCTGCCATGGGCAGCACCGATGCAGCGTCGTCGAAGGCTCGTCCAAGAGTCCCCCCGGCGCGAAGGCGGCGCCAGCGGAGCCGGATTGCCAAGAAAGCCTTTCTTCAGATGCAGCAGGCCGCGCTGGCACCGCTGTCAACGACATCAGCCATGTCAGGGGCCCATGCGGTCCCGGCGATCGCCACCGCGACCGCCGCCGCTGCCGGCATCACCACCAGCGCAGGCGCCAGCAGCAGCGCCGCCACCAACAGCCACAATGGCAGCACCGCCCTCGGCATTGCCGCCGCCGGTGCCAGTGCCGGTGCCCTGCCCGGCGCCGCTGCCATCGACACCGACATGACAGCCACTTCCGAGACATGCCCACAGCTTCGGGAACCACCGCGCACACGCGCCTCCCCTGTGGCCACTTCGTGCTCTCCGCTGGCTGCGAATCCTCCCCCCACGTGCGACGTCTGCCGCGAGGCATTGGTGCCCGCCCATGCGCGCAGAGACTCCCAGCGGCGGGTCTTAGAGCGGGTGTGCCGGCTGCTGCGCGCGACGGCGCACAACCTGCGGACTTCACGCACTCCGGGTCAGTACCTAGATAGTCAGATTGCCCAGATCCTGGGGCTGCGCAGCCAGCTGCGGGACCCACCCGACACCGGCCCAGAACAGCCATGCCACGGAGCTGGCGGCCCCTCATTTCCTGCCTCCTCTGCACACCCCCATAGATGATGGCCCCTGGGAATGGATGTTGTTGTTGTTGTTGGTTGTTGTTGTTGTTGTTGTTGGTTGCTGGTTGTTGGTTGTTGGTTGTTGGTTGTTTCCCTCCCCCCCCCCCCACATCCAACGGTTGATGCGTCGGTCTTTCAAATGTATTTTCTCTTGGGCTGTCGGCGTCGCGACTCGTTTTGCCCCTCCCCCGGGCCGGGGTTCGGGCGAGGGGGGAAGATGCACGCCCAATAGATACACACCCAATAGATGCACCCGACATACACATACACGTGCCATGCTCGGCTTCCTTGGCATGCGCACCTGGGACCTCGCGCTATCGCACATTCGATGCAAGGTGCGCGTGCACACACACACACACACACACACACACACACACACACATACATACATACACACAAACAGACGCTGTGACAGCCGTGTCTCCTCCCGCCCACTGGGGGCGGATGTGCCGGCTGAGTGCTGCCGAAGGGGCGGCCGCCCCGGCCCTCAGTCGATATGTTGCATCAGCATGACGCGCTCCTCGGAGAACGATTCAATGGCCCGGCGTGGGCCTTCGCGGCCGATGCCGGAATCCTGTGTCCAGGGCGCACGCCCGCATGTCAGTATCCGGGTGCCGCGCGGCTCGGCTCGGCTCGGCCCAAACCGACCGGGCAGTCCCAGGTGTGCGGCTGGGAGAAAGCACAAGGAAGTGGTGGCGCCAAGGGCAAGCATACCTTCAGACCGCCATAGGGCTGTGCATCGGCCCGGGTGTTGGACACATTGTTGACCACAAGGCCGCCCACATGCAGCACGCGGAAGGCCTTCTCAATCTGGCATAGTTC
>NW_009242975.1:650160-657531 GCF_000388065.1 Fonticula alba
GTGTTAGCAAAGACCCGCACGGAGCCCAGAACCCTGGCGGGGGGGAGATGTTCCCGAGTTGCCCGGACAGGCATACTCGCACGCACTCGAGCCACGTCGCGACAGAAGAGCCCGGCCTGCAGGCCAAACTGGCTGTCATTCACCTGGGCCAGCACCGCGTCGAAATCGTCGAAGGCCTGGAGCAGGACCACCGGCCCGAAGACCTCCAGCTGGGCGAGGCCCGCACTGGCGTCCACCCCCTCGAGCAGGGTGGCCGGGTAGAGGACCGCCGGACCGCCGCACGGGTCGGGGATCGTGTCGCAGCGGCTTCCGGCCGTGCCGGGCGCACAGCCGGCCCCGCCGGGGGTGGCTTGCTCATCCAGCTGCTCGTCGGTGCCCGGCCACACGCCGCCGGCCAGCAGCTTGCCGCCGTGGTTGTCGATGGCATCGCGCACGCGCTGGTGAATGCGCCGCGCCGCGTCGAGCGACACCACCGGGCCGATGTCGGTTGCCGGGTCGAAGGGGCAGCCGGAGCGCACGCGGGAAAAGCGCTCCACCAGCGCCTGGCGAAGGGCATCATAGTGCTCCCGGTGGACGAAGAGCCGCTGGACGCTGATGCACGACTGGCCGGATTGGCCGAGCCCGCCGGCCGTGATGCGCGCCGCCAGGCGATCGATGTCCCCGGCGCCCTCGGGCCCCGGGCGGACGGCCGACTGGTCGACAATGGTGGCCGCATTGCCGCCCAGCTCCAGCACCAGGTGCAGGGTCGGATGGGCCACCTGGCGCAGGGCCAAGCCCACCGCCGGCGACCCGGTGAAGGAGGCCACACTGACGCGCCCGTCGGCCAGCAGCTCCCCCACGAGGGACGACTGGCAGGGGGCAATGCCCCAGCAGCCGGCCGGCAAGTGCCGTGCCAGGATCTCCCCCAGGAGCATGCTGCTGACGGGCGTCCGCGCGGCCGGCTTCAGCAGGAACCCCGTGCCGGCCGCGATGGCCGGGCCGATCTTGTGCATGACCAAATTCAGGGGGAAGTTGAAGGGCGTCACCAGCAGGGCCAGCGGCAGGGGGAAGCGCTGTGTCCGGTAGGACAAGCCCTCGGCCCGGGGCGACTCATCGAGGTGGCCTTTTTTTTCACACGGACATGCAGACACGCATGGACACACGCATGAAAGCACATGAACGCACATGGACGCGCAGGGACGCACATGGGCACGCATGGAAGCAGATGGACACGCAGGGAAGCAGATGGACACGCATGGATAAGCATGGAAAGACATGGACACACACACACACACACACACACACACACACACACACACACACACACAAAGGCCCATGCACACACGCCAGCCCCAGGAGCGAGGTGTGAGTGCCAAGAATGCAGAGCAGGAAAAACACCGGATGTTCGGCAGGCACGCACGCCACTCGCCACCCATGGCGGTCACCACTTCGGCGGACTGCTCAAGCACATCGATCGAGCGCATGACCTCGGTGATGCTGTCGCGCCAGGGCTTCCCATTCTCCAGGGAGATGGCCGTCGCGAAGCGCCGCCAGTCGGCCCGCACGTCGGCCGCAATACGAAGCAGGATCCCCCGGCGCTGCCAAGCGGGCAGGGCGCCCAGGGTCTTGGGCGAATTCTCGTGGATCACAGCCACCGCGTCCAGCATTTGCTCACGGCTGGCCTGCGGCACCCAGGCGAAGGGCTATGCGCGTCGACCGGTCAGCCAATCCGCCAGGGGGATGAGGAGATCCCTCTGGGGGGGGGGGGGGGGGGCGTGTGTGTGTGTGGGTGCCTGTGCATGCGTGCATGCGCAAAGGGCAGGGGGCGGGCGGTGCGGGAGCATGGCCGGGCAAGTGTCCACGCACCTCGCCCGTGAACTTGTCAAGAACCGGAAGACGCCCACCATCGCCCTCGGTGCAGGGCCCGGCGCCGGGTAGCCACATAGGCAGCTGCTGGCCTCCGAGCAGGGCTAGCGCCTGCTCGCGCGTCATGTAGGCCGCCTCGCCCGGGGGGCAAATGTAGTCGCCGCCTTCCAGCTCGGCCCGGCGCGTGGCATCCAGCAGAGCCGGCACCACGGCCCGGGCAGGGCCTGGCGGCCCGCCCGCCGAGGGGAGGAAGGCCGCCGGCGCCGAGAGCCCAGCCGGCGGCAGGCCAGACGGCGGGAGCGGCGGACCGGACCAAGTCCGCCCGGAGGAAAACCCAGCCCGACCCGGGGCGACAGTAGCGGCATGGCGCATGACGGCGGCGGAGACTGGCCGGAGCCGGAACATGGTCAATCCACGGCGTGAGGCGAGCGGGGGCAAGGAGCACAAGTAAAGAGGGAAGGGGAGAGGCGAAGGGGGGGGGGGAGGGGGAGCGAGGCGGCGAACGAGGGCGGAAGGGCGGCAATGTATTGGCCCAGGGGCGACATCCTGTCGCGCGCCCCTCAGGCATGAATGAGCACAGGCCGATGGCCGGGCGGCGGCGTACTCAGAGAGACGCCGATGAGGGCCAGAGGAGGAGGGAGGTCTGGACGCTGGAAGCCTGTTCAGTTGGTCCGGCGGATGTGGTGAGGGCTGCCAGGGGGGCTGGAAAGCAAGCAAAGGACAGTCACAACGGAACACAGTCGGGATCGGCTGCCTGGGCCAGCGTAGATGCGATCGAAGAATTGCGTGCCAACGGGCCAGCAAGGGGGAGGTGCCAATGGGATTCGGCGCGCCATGCCCCGACCTAAAGGGTGCCCTAAGGGCTGACAAACGCCCCATCCGCACGTGCATGTCAGGTGGCCCACTTTGGCTCCCGCGCCAACGTCGGCGGCCCGACCGCCCTCGATAGCCAGCGGGAGACGGTCGCCGGGCGCACCGGGACGGCGGCGGCGGCGGCGGCGGCGGGGGGAGAGGGACGGAACTTGCAACCCAGCGCAAGCCACCCAAAGATCGACCCAAAAGCGGGCGCCCCCCCCCCCCCCCCCCACCCCGCCCGGAGCGTCACCCCCCGCCCCCAAAGGGCCCAACACAAACAGGGGCCCCGGCCAGCGGGCGCGCTGCGCCGGGGGAAACCCGTCTGTCATCGCTCGCGGCGCTGTTCTCGGCGGTTGACCGCTGGGTGGCCGGGCCACGGCGACGGTGGTGGTGGTGGCAGCCGCGGCGGCCCCCGGGTGACGCGGCCTTCCGGCGCACAGCCCCCCTTCGTACGTATCCCCCCCCGCCCCCCCTCCCCCATGGGGGAGGGCGCCGCAGATATCCCTTTTGCGAGCCTATGATGGACCCCACGCCCCGCACATTCGATCGGGCCCATCGTCAGTTCCCCGGGGAGCACACGCCCCCCCTGCGCCGGCGGGGCCTCTGGCCCCGCCACGGGTGTCCCGAGGTGATCTCATACCGTCCCCCCCCCCCCCCCCCCCCCCCCCCCCCCCCCCCCCCCCCCACCCCCCCCCCCCCCCTCCCCGCCACACACCCCACGACGCCCCCCCCCCTCCTGCCCCTGCACCCGCGCCGGTGCCGCCCGTTTGCCCCCCCCCCCCCTCCTCCCCTTTTCCCTTTCCCCTCCCCCATCGCTCCTCGGCACCCTTCTCTCGCACCTCCTGCCTCCCTCCCCCCTGCCCGGGCACCGGCGTCCCGCAGCCCGGCGTGGTTCCCCTCTTCCTTTGTCTTCCCTCCGCACCCAGGCTCCCTAGCTCCCGCCCGATGGTCGCCCCGCCAAGCGTCTCTGCCACCGCGGCGCTGGCCCTCGCAGCGGAGAATGAGGCGACCTCGTCGAGCGCCGCCGCGACCTCGGCCGCCCCCGTTGGGCCCCCCTCGCTGATGGTGCGCACCCCCTCCCCCCTCTCCCCTGGCCCTCTCTCAGCAGCACCCAAGCCCCCGGCCCTGACCAATGTCGCTACTGGGCCTGTCCCCTGTCCTCCCCTCCCTCCGGGCCTCCCACACCAACAGGCTGGCTGGGGACTCCCCGGCACCGGGGCACCTGCCAGCACCACCTCGACCGTCAGTAGCGCTGGCCTATCGGCCACGCTGGCCTCGAGCCTTTCGGCCTCCGTGGCGGCCAGCCCATCGGCCTCGCTGCTGCAACACCAGGCAGCCGGGGCAGGGGTGTCACCGCCCCGCGCCGCCAGCACGGTCACCGGTCCGACAATGCTCCCGCCGGCCGTGGTCGCGCGCAGATCCCGACCAGTCAAGGCCGCGGCGGCCACCGCCCCGGCGGCGGCCGACTCCAATGCCCTTCTCTCCTCACTCCACACCACGGTCGCGGCGGCGGCGGCGGCCGCCGCCGCCGCGGCAACGGCCACCGCGACCACCGCCAAGAAGCCACGCTCGACCGGTGCCCGGCGCGCCCGTGCGTCCCCCGCCCCGGAGGTCATCCCCCCGGCTGTGGCTGACATCCCCACCAGCCAGGCCACGGTGGCCATGCTGGCTGCCGATGCCCCGGCCGCTGGTGCTCCCCCAGCCGCCACGCCGGCCGCTCGCGCGCCACGCCCCCGTGCGCCCTCCAAAAAGCAGACGGCGACGGCGGCCGCGGGTCCCGACGGCCCAGCACCGCCGGCCAAAGCCAAGCGCGCCCCGGCGGCCCCGCGCGCGCGAAAGGCCACCGCCGCCACGAAGACCACCACGGGCACCGCCCTGCCGTCGGCCGCAGCGACCGCCACCTTGGCCTCCGCCGCCGCCGCCGCCGCCGCCGCCACCGCCCCGTCTTCTGCATCGGCGTCCCTGGCCGCGTGTGACCGGCGGGCGGTGGTTGGCGGAGCCCCGGCCCCCTCGCGACCGGCAGATGCGACCGCCCTCCCCCCCCTGCCGGGGCCCGGCGCCGGGGCTCCGGCCGCCCCGATCACCCCCTCCCGGCCGCGCCCCGGCCCGGGCCGGAATGTCACCCCCCCGCCGGCCACCGGCTCAGCCTCGGCCAATGCCGCCTCAGCTTCGGCAACCGCGGCCGCGGCCACGACCGGCGCCGGCCCGGCGGGCCCTCCCACCATCGACCTCACCACCAGCACCGAGTCGGAATATGTGCCCCTCGATGCCACGGTACGCGCCCCCCCCCCTCCCCCCCCTCGCGCCGCCCTCTGCTGCTCCCCCGCGGGCCCCTCCTCCACTCCCTCGCCAGCGTGTCTCTGACCCCTTTGACGACATGAAGCCGGAGTTCCTGGCCAGCGAGCTGGCCTCCGTGTACGAGGACTTCCCCGGGCTCGGGCTGCGGTATCGGCTGACGGCCAAGCTTGGCGAGGGGACATTCAGCTCGGTGTACCGGGCCCGGCGAGCCCCGGGCACCCCCCGGACTGGGCTTCCGCCGCCGGTGCCGGCCTCCTCGTCGCGAGCCCGTGCGCCGTCCCTGACCAGTCGGGACTTGGAGCTGATCACCTCGGAGCTGGTGTCGCCGCGCGACCGGCGCGACGACGACCTCGAGGGCCCATACGAGGATGATGGCGGCGGGGAATTCGCCCTGAAGCGGATTTACTTCTCCAGCTCGCCGAGCCGCATTGCGGCCGAGGTGAAATTCCTCATGGACCTGGGGTGCGTGATGAGCTGCGCCGCCCGTGCGTGCCCCGAGCGCGACCCCGCTGTCACCGGCTAACTCTCCCCACTCCGCCTCCCCCGCCCCTGGCTCTGGCCGCCCTTGTCCGTGGCTCTGTCTCCCTCCCTCAACAGGGGACGTCACAATGTCATTGCCCTGCACGAGGGCATCCGCAACCAAGACCACGTGCTGCTGGTGCTGGAGTACTTCCCCCACACGGACTTCCGCCAGTTGCTGGGGCCCGACCCGCCCAGCACGCGGCTCATTCGCCAGTACCTACGCGCGCTCTTCGAGTCCCTTGCGTACATCCACGTTTGCGGGGTCCTGCACCGGGACCTGAAGCCGGCGAACTTCCTCTTCCACGCGCCCACTGGCCGTGCGCGCCTGGTGGACTTCGGCCTTGCCCAGTATGCGGTGCGCTTTGTCTTTCCTCCCATGTTGCCGGCTGCGGCATTCCACGCGCTCTTGCCCCCGGGCTTGCCTCCCTCCGCCGGGTGTCCGCTCGATGTTGACACACACGCACACACACGCACACACACACACACACACACACACACACACACACACACACACACACACACACACGATGCACCGCACACGGGCTGCCCCATGCGCAACAGAGCGAGCTGCAGGGCCCGACCGGCAAGCCCGAAGATGCGGCATCTGTCGGGTCTGGCACGTCGGCCGCGCCCTCCGCCGCCAACCCTGCCCCGGCCAAGCCGCCGCCCAACAGCCTGTACAAGGGCTCCAATGATGAGGGCCCCGCCGGCTTTTACGACATCGACGACCGGTCCGTCCATGGCTCCCGCATATTTTTTTTCCGCCCCCTTGTCGTGGCTCGCCGGATGCTGACGGGCCTACCCTGTGCTCGACTTCGCCTCCCCCCCCCCCCCCCCCCCCCCCGCCCGGCCAATAGCCCCCGCATGAAGGCCGCCCGCACGGGCACACGTGGATTCCGCGCGCCGGAGGTCCTGCTGAAAAACCGCCAGCAGACATCGGCCATTGACATCTGGTCGGCCGGCGTGGTGCTGCTGACCCTCTGCACTGGCCGATACCCGTTCTTCCTGTCGCACGACGACCTGGTGGCCCTGTGGGAGATCCGGGCGGTGGTCGGCCACCAGCGGGTTTTGGCCGCGGCCGAGGCCTGCGGCCGGCGGCTCTTCTGCAGCCCGGTGGCCTCGTGTGCCGGGCTCGGCCTGGAGTTCCCCTCGATGACCGGCCTCGACCGGGGGTCGACCCAGACCATTGGCCCGGCGCACCGGACCCCGGGCGAGTGTCTGACCCCGGCCGGGTTGCCGGTGGACGGGCCGCACATCCGCCCGGATGGCTCGGTCGACTGGCGGCTCCTGTGCGAAAGCCTCAATGCCCGGCTGATGCCCGGTCGCCGGTACCCGGACTCGCTGTTTGACCTCCTGGATCGGTGCCTGGACCCGGTGGCCGCAACGCGTGCCACCGCCGCCGAGCTCCTGCACCACCCGTTCCTCATGTCGGCCGGTGATGACTGGACGTGGTGATGGTCCGGCCCAGGGGGAAGGGGAGGGGGGGGGGCGCCGTACGGCCCTCCCCCGCCCAATCATCGCAACATCCGTCGCCCCTTTGGCTTCCTCCCCCCCCCCCCCCCCCCCCCTATCTCGCCCTTGTGTTTCCCTCTCTCCTTCTGTAAAATAGCCCCCCCTTGTGTTCCCTTGTTCCCTTGTTCTGCGGGCCTTTTCCGCGCTGATCGCTGCCGGGTGCATTGTGGGTCATGAGTGTGGAATGGTATTCTGCGTATCACGGGGAGGTCACGCCGGGGTGCTCCTTCTGCTCAGGTATTTGGCGCGATTTCATGCGTTCGGGGGGGGGGGGCCGGTTGCAAACACAACCGAGCGACGCCACTGCCCTCGGGCGGTGGGGGGGGGGGGGCTGGTGGC
>NW_009242975.1:658089-659489 GCF_000388065.1 Fonticula alba
TCTATGTGTTCCAGCACAGCGATCGCACCAACCGGCGCCTGCACTGTACGCATCATCACCGGCCCTCCTCGGCACTCTCTCCCTGTCTCTCGCTGTTTCTCCTTGTCTTTCTGCGCCTCTGCTTGCCTCTCTCCTTGTCGCTATGCCATCTGACTGGTGTACCTCCGCCGCCAGTTGCCGGCACCACGGCCGGTCTGGCGGCTCTGACCGCGGCCGTCGTCCTCAAGAACCCCCTCTTCATTCTGGGCGGCATCATCACTTCCTATGCCTTTGCCTGGGTGCGCACGGGCTTTGCCCCCCCCCCCCCCCCCCCGCCTCGATGCCATGAGTTCCATCCCCTGCTGGCCTGCCTGCTTCTAACACATGCCACCCCGCGAACATAGGTTGGCCACTTCTTCTTCGAGAAGAACAAGCCCGCGACCTTCAAGCACCCGATGTGGTCGCTCATGGGGGACTTCCGCATGTACTGGGAGCTCCTGACCGGGAAGATCCCCCTTTAAGGAGATGCCTGCCTTTTTTTTCCCCCCTCCCTCTCCTCAGAGCATGGCCCTGGGCCGAAGTCGCATCCTCGCCCACAAGGCGTCTTCCCAAAATACACCTTCCCACACGGGTGTGTCAGAAGAGAACAGAGGGGAGCCGACCCGCGCCGCGGGAACTGTATTGCTGTGCGCTGGTCGGTGCACGTGCACCAGATTGGGCCATCAGGTGCCGCTGTGCTCGGCTGCATGGGATGCGGCCAGCAGGGCCAGCGTCATCGGCTCGTAAACGGCCTGCGGTGCCGCGAGACAAGACCACCCGGTAGGAACAGCCGGTAAGTAGGCGAGCCAAGGGGGGCGAGATGGCAAGATGACAATGCGCACGCACGGTATCCAATGCGCGCTGGGTATTCAGCAGGAGATCAACCCCCGTCGAGGTCTGGTCCAAGAGGTGGGCCACACGCGCTGTCCAGGGACCCATGCGGAATCCCCGGCACACGGGCCGTGCCGAGGCGGAGGACGGGCAGGGAGCGGGGGGGGGGTCAGTGCCAGCGAGACGGATGGGCAAGGAAAGGCCGATGGCCACGCACCAAGGCGATTGGAGATTGAATGAAGAGCCTGGGCCAGCTGCTCGTTGGACACCTGGGAGTACTGCGGGGAGGAGGCGTGGGAGCTGCTGCCAGGCACACGAAGCCCCGAGGCCCCGGGTTCCAAGGGACCCTGTTGGCTCATGTCGGCATGGGGAGGAAGCAGGAGAGGCGAAGGTGGGGAGGGGGATATGCGAGGCTGCTCTGGCCGGGCGGCCCCGAGGCCGGAGGCACTTCCAGCCCAGCAGGGCAAAAGAGCCATGCCTTGAGGCAACACGCCAAAAGGGTCCCCGGGCCTCCGCCGCCCAGCCGCTTCCGAGCACAGGCCCCCCCCCCC
>NW_009242975.1:659499-666174 GCF_000388065.1 Fonticula alba
CCCCCCCCGGGCGCGGCGCCAGCCATATCTCAGGCAGGACGCCGGCCACAAGCCCGGCAGCAATCGAACCAGCAGCCCGATCCGTTGGCATCTGACACGTGTGGCCGCCCCCAACCCAGTCTCCCTTCCTTCGCCTTGCCTTGGGCTCCCCGAGGGAGGAACCAGGCCTTGCCAGATCCTCTCATTCCCCGGCGGGGTGTGTCACATTTTTGGGATGCTCCCACAGGGGCCGGCGCTGTGTAAGCTGCGACCAGCTGCCCCACCCTCCTGTGCTGCTCGCCTGCCCGATAACCTGCCTCCCTTTCCCTTTTGTTGCTGCCCCCTTCCCCTCCGCCCCTCCCCCCCCCCTCCCCTCCCTTCCCTCCCCCTCTCTCTCTCTCTCTCCCCCCCGCCCCCAACTCGCTGCTTCTCCACTTTGATTTCCCCTCCCGGTCCCCTGCCTCCCGCTGGTCTGGCGTACCATGCTTCAGCCCGTCCTTCGCCGCTCGCTGATCGCAGGCTTCGGCGCGCCGGCGCACCTGCGCTCGGCCGGCAGCTCCACGCTCCTGCGTGCTAGCATCATCCAAGGAACCCATGCCTACCGGGCCCCGAGCCTGGCTGCTGCCTATGCTACGGTACCTCCTGGCCGGAGGAAGCCGCTGTCCGCCGCCCAGTACACCACCCTGGCCCTGGACCCGGCGCCGGCAGGCAGCAATGTGCCCTTTCTGAATCAGCTGCACTCAATGCGCCAGCGCCGTCAGGATCTCTTCCAGCGCGCCCTCCGCCGGCAGCATGCCAACCTGCAGAGCATGCACCTCGGGTCGGAGGAGGTGTTCGTGACTCTCCGCCTGCTCGGGGCCAAGGAGCCCCTGCTGACGGTCCGGGCCAGTGCCCTCAGCTCTCCGGCCGGGCTTCTGCATGACTTGGTGGCCTTTCCCGATCGGCTGGAGTCGCAGGTTCTCCTGTCGCCGCAGGTTTCGCCGGGAGGGCACCTGCGTCCGCTGTCGCGTCTGTGGGATCGCGTTCAGGCCCGGGCCGCGGTGGCCATCCTCACTCCGGCCGGCGCCAATCCCGAACCCCCGGGTGGCCTGGTGGCCGCCGGGGCGGCGCATCGCCACACGGCGCACCTGGCCGAACGGTCCTTCATCATGGACGTCGGCCAGCCCTTCAGCGAGCCACTTCCCAATGGGGGCTTCACCTCGCCCAGGGGCGGCCGCGAGTTCACCCTGGAGTTCGCCTTCATGACCTCCTCCTTCCAGTCCTTGGACAATGGCTTCCCGGATGAGTCTGACGGGCTGGATGCCGTGCGCCCGGCCTGGACTCCCGGACCCGAGGACAGGTGCGCACCCGGGCGCTGCTCTCTTGCTCCCTTCCCCCCTTGCCCCGCACCCTAGCCGGCTTTCCTCCAGGCCGGCACGGCCCCTCGGCCGATGTCATGCCGCCTCTGCCGCCCCCGCGCCCGCCCCCTGCCCGGCCGCCGACGCGCATGCGCATGCGCAAGCCTGCTGACACACACACACACACACACACACACACACACACACACACACACACGCCCATCTACCCGCAGCAACCAGTTTGCCCGGTCGGCCCTGCGCGATGCCTATTGGCACTCATCGGCCCATGTGCTGGGTGCGGCGCTTGAGGCGCACTTCGGGCCGCGTCTGTTCCTGGCCGATGGGCCGCCCGTGTCGCGTGGCGGCTTCTTCTATGAGTTCGGTGTGCTTCCCTCGCCGGAGAGCGCGGTCCCCTGCCCCACCATGCTCTCGGCCAATTCGATCTACTCGCCGGATGGCAAGGTGTACCGGCAGCCGGCGCCGGCCGATGCTCACCAGCAGCTGTCGTCCGGGAGCGACGGGGCTGCGCCCCGGCGCCTGTCCGGCTCGTCGATCATCTCCCCCACCACCGTGACCGCCACGCTGGTGAATCCTTCGCAGGATTGCCACCCCCATGGCCACGAGCATGGCCACGAGCATGACGCCTCGTGCGGGTCCCTGGTCCCTGGCCACCAGATGGCCCCATGCGCCGCGCGGGTGGATCCCTCGCAGCTGTCCATCGGCACGGGGAATGTCCTGATGGAGGCCGATCGCACGGCGGTCGAAAAGCTGGCCTCGGAGATCTCCCGCGGGCGCTATGCCTTTGAGCGCGCCCTTGTCACGCGCGAGGTGCGGCCACTTCCGGGGCACGGGGCGCGGGGGCCGGGGTCGCATGTGTTCGCCGCTGCCCCGCCCTCCGGGCCAGGATCACATTCATGTGTGGGGTGCTGGGGCTTTTTTTTTTTCTTGGTGCCTGCCCGCCAGTGGCCACTGACCCGACAATGTGACATGCACCCTGGCCGGCGTCCTGCAGGAGGCCTTGGATGCATTCTCGGAGAACCCCTTCAAGGCGCACTTCCTGGAGAAGCTCCCGAGTGATGCCATTATCACCCTCTACCGGATTGGCAACTTCATCGATCTCTGCCGGGGCCCGCATATCCAGCACACGGGCCATGTGCGTTTGGGGTTTCTCCCCGCGACGCGCGCGCTTGTCGGCCTGCCTCCCACTCCTCCCGACTGCCATGACTGACCCTCTCGACCCTCTTGGCCATCTCCCCCTCCCCCCGGCCGGTAGATTCAATCCCTGTCTTTGAGCCAGACGACGCGGGCATACTGGCTGTCGGACTCGTCGCAGCCGCAGCTGGCTCGGTCGTACGCCATCGCCTTCCCTCCGGGGAAGCTGGTCGGTGCGCGTCTGCCCGCCCCGGCCAAGGGCCAGAGTTCGGCGGTCTCCGGTGCGGCCGCCCGGTGGGAGGCCTCGCTGCGGGTCCAGCAGCAGCGCGACCACCGGCAAGTGGGCAAGCGCCAGCGTCTGTTCATGATGCACGACTTCGCCCCCGGCAGTGTCTTCATGCTGCCGCATGGGACTCGCATTTACAATCGCGTACGTCCGCCCGCCCTATGGGCCCCGGCATCAGGGGAGACACCGGCCTGACATGGGGGGCAGGGGAGGGCGGGGGGGGGGCACCTGCTTGGCCTTCTCATCCTCGGTGCTTGCCTTGCCGGTTCTCTTGTCCGCGGACTGACCGCCCTTGGATTTGCAGCTGGTCGAGTTCCTCCGGTCCCAGTACCGCGTCTTCGGGTATGAGGAGGTGGTCACGCCGCAGCTCTACACCCCGGAGCTCTGGAAGACCAGCGGCCACTGGGATAACTACCGTGAGGACATGTTCGCCGTGGCCGGCGTCAATGAGGTGGAGCCCCTGGCCGCAGGCGGGCATGACCCCGGTGCGCATGACCATGCTGGCGGGTGCTCGCACACCCATGCCGGCGGCATCAAGGAGCTCATGGGCCTCAAGCCGATGAATTGCCCGGGCCACTGCCTGATCTTCGCCAGCGACACCCGGTCTCACCGCGATCTGCCCATCCGCATGGCCGACTTCAGCCCCCTGCACCGGTACGTTGTGAATCCTTGATCGAGGGGCGGGGGCGGGGGCGGGGGGGTCCCACTGTCTGGGACTGGCTTGCGGACTTGCTCCGGCCATGGGGTAACTCATGCTTCGTGTCGGCCCTCCTCCTCCACCTGGCTCCATCTCACGTTGGCTGCTTCCTTCGACCTTCGCGGCTCCTCTCCCTCCTCAGGAATGAGTTGTCTGGTGCCCTCAACGGCCTGATGCGTGTGCGCAAGTTCTCCCAGGACGACGCGCATATTTTCTGCACGCTGGACCAGGTACACGCATGGGCCCTGCCCGCCAATCTTTGCCTGCCATTGGACAATCGCCCCTCACACACACACACACACACACACACACACACACACACACACACACACACACACACACACACACACACACCACCCTCGGATCCGTCCCTTCTTTCCCTCCCCCGCCCCTCTTGCCGCAGGTTGAGTCGGAAATTTCCAACTGCCTCGATTTCATCGATCGCGTGTACAAGCTCTTCGGGTTCAAGTACATCGTGGCACTGTCCACGCGTCCGGATAACTACATCGGCTCCCTGTCTGACTGGGACAATGCCGAGAGCGCTCTGCAGCGCGGTGCGCCATTTGCCCCTCCTTTCGTCCTTTTCTCCTTTTCCCACCTCGCCCTCCCTCTCCATCTATGCACACACAGACACACACACACATACATACATACATACATACAATTACGCGCAGCCCCTTCTGACATCATGGCCTCGCTTGCCCGCCTCCGATGGCTCTACACACGCCCTCCTGCTTTCCACCTCCCTCGGCTCCCTCCCTCGCAGCCCTCCAGAATGCCGACATCCCCTTCACACTCAACCCCGGCGATGGGGCCTTCTACGGCCCAAAGATTGACATCCAGGTGGCCGACACCCATGGCCGCTTCTTCCAGACGGCCACCATCCAGCTGGACTTCCAGCTGCCTCGCCGCTTCAATTTGAAGTACACGGCCGCCAGCGGGGCCGACGCCGGGGCCGACGCCGGGACCCGCTCGCACCTGAAGACCCCGGTGATGGTGCACCGGGCCATTCTCGGCAGTGTGGAGCGCATGTTCGGCATCCTCTGCGAGCATTGGGGCGGCCGCTGGCCGCTTTGGCTGTCGCCGCGCCATGCGCTCGTGTGTGCCGTGCACCCAGACCACGCGGCCTATGCCGGCGAGGTGGCTGACCTCCTGTCCGACATGGGCTTCTTCGTGGATAGCTCCTCGGTGGAGAAGAAGTCGGCGGCGGCCGCCGGCCAGGCCTCTGGCGAGGGCCAGGCCGCCGCCGCCGCCGCCGCCCCGCCGGAGCCCTCGGCCGCGCAGGTCCCCCGTCGGAGCATCGGTGTTCCTCGGTCATCCAGCCTGCGGCAGTCCATTTCCGATGCCTACCGGCTGGGGTACTCGTATGCCCTGATCGTGGGCAATTCCGAGCGGGCCAACCGGGCGGTGACCATCCGCGGGACCGTCCCGCCAGATGGTGGTGCCCCGCCCCAGACCACCCTGCCGCTGGTGGACTTCGCCCGGTGGCTGCGGTACTCCACCAATGCCGAGCTGGCGGTCATGCACCACTTCGGCCGGCCATCGGTCACTGGCCAGGTGAACCTCTCTTCGGCCGACCTGACCGATGCCACGGATCGGTCCGGCTGGATGGTCGACCCGGCGGGCATCCTCCCCCGGAAGTCGGACATCTTCCGCTGGGCGGCCGCCGGGTGCCCTGTTCTCCCGGGCGAGGGTCCCGGCGCATCGGACATCAATCTCTAGAAGCCGCGTGGCATTTTCCTCTGGCCCCTTGACGCGGCACAAGTCCCCTGCTCCCGGTTCCGAGTCCCTTCCTTCGTATGCGTGTGTATGTGCATGCACTCATGCCGACCAGACACATGCACACATGCACACATGCACACATGCACACATGCGCACATGCGCACACGCACACATGCACACATGCGCACATGCGCACACGCACACACGGACCTCCTCCCTCCACATACACGCATGCGGTCATTGCCCTCCTTTCTCTGCTTGGCCCATCTCCAATGCCACGCCCCTCGCATCGCCCTCTGACTGTGGGAATAGATTACTTTCTTATGTTCCTCCCTCTCTCCGCCTGGGCATCGCCGCCACCGGGGGAGGGGTTTTTTTTTCCACGCATTCCTCTTCCTGTTGCGGACGGACACCACTCCATGGTCGGATGCGGTGCCGGTGGATTTATTGTTTTGAAGTGGGGGGGGGGGGGGGGGGGGGAGGTGCAGACATTGGAACGGGCTCTCTCGTCCTCGCTCTCGCTCTCTCTCTCTCTTTTTCCTGGAGAAGGAGGACAGGGCACTACGACAGAAGCAGCTCGCCAAGCACCATGGAGAAGCCCACAAGTGCCATGCCGAGGAAGATCGACAGGAAAAGGGGCGACAGGACGACACTCTTGTCCTGGGGACCGCCACCATCGGGCACATCGGGAGCCGACCCGGACTCCGGAGCCGGCTCAGCAGGCGGAGACTCAGCCATTGGAGGAGGGGCAATGGCATTGTGGCAGGCACACGCCCCGGAGCAAGCCGGGCCCGGCTGGAAGGATGCGCCCATTGCGGCACACACCGGCGCCGATCGCCGGCATTGGCCGCATGTGATGTACTTGCAGCAGTCCTTCGAGCCGAAGGGGTGGCGGGAAGCCCCCGCTGAAGCGGACGAGCCGGTCAGCTTGGCCGCCGCCTCTGGCGTGCTACTGCCGGTCGTCGGGGGGAACCACAGCGATCGGAAGGCCGATGGGAGCAACTCCCCCAGGGCAATGGCACACATGGCCCCGGCCACAGTGGCCAGCGCCCCGCCAATCAGCCAAGGCGGCGGCCCAACGCCAGTGGCCACCATCACCAGATAGCTACCGGCGCGGATGATGCACATTCAATGGGCAAGGGGCCAGCGTGAGCAAAGGGCAAAGGCCGGCCGAATGCCGCGCGAATCGAAGGGGAGCAGCAGGGAGGAAGGCCAAGTCAGACCGCCAAATCACAAGCTAACTGTGTGCCGGCAGCGGGGCGAGGAGGACAAACGGTCGAGGAGGAGGAGGAGGGGGGGGGGACAAGGCGCGCACCTGATCAGCCCGCCGAGGGGCCCGGAGGTAGAGGCCAACATGCCGACAGCCAAGCCCCGCAGGCGGCTGCCGGTGCTGTGGTAGAGCGGCTGCGAGACACAAAGGCCTGGGAGTTGAAGGAAGCCAGGAAGCCGGTCAGTGACACGCACGAGGATGGCAAGCAGTGAGGGGATGAAGATCGCGGCGG
>NW_009242975.1:669359-672746 GCF_000388065.1 Fonticula alba
CGTCGCATGGGAGGAAAAGCCGACAGCTTGAAGAGATCATAGCACTAACTGCACAGCTGCACAACACCCCACACACACACACACACACACACACACAAGGACACTCGTGAAAGGGCACCGAAAGGAGGGGATCATGAAACGAACCTGGCTACTTGGGCGCTGGTCGCATCTCCAGCACAGGTGGAGGAAGACACCCTTGAGGGGGTTGTGTCGGCGAAGGAGGCCGGCCGGAGGATGCCATGCTCATCGATTTCAGCCAGGTTGGACTCGGGATCGGTGGCCTCCTCGGTGTTGGAGAGCACGCGCTCGGACAGGGCCTCGAGCAAAACCACCAGGCCCACCCCGAGCAAGAACCACGCCAGCACGGTGAGGTTCACGGCGTACGGGCTGGGGGGCGGGTGGCCCGGGTCACCGGCCTGGCCGCCCAGAGCGGCCCGGGCCTCGGGAACAATTTCCGCCAGAGCCGCCCAGAGCATGGCGCCACAGCCGAGACCCAGCGAGGCCGACAGAGCTCGTGGGCTTCGGGCGGCTGGCAGCAGAACGGCCGCCGCGCCGATCACAGTCCCAAGGCTGGCAATGAGGACGACACGCAGGCCGCGCCCGGGGTCCAGGGTGCTGCCGGCGGTGGCCGCCTCGAGAGCCGCGCGGCCCAGGACCGCGGCCAGCCGCGGCCCTCCCGGCACCCCGGGGGCAGGCAGCGCCGCTGGCAGGGGCATGAGCCGCGCGGTTGGCAAGCAGGTAGCAAAACACCCGGAGGAGGGGCACAATCAGGCTGGGGGGGGGCTCGGGGAAGGGATGGCCGAGTGGCATGCGACTCGGCCGACCGGGGCGCGGGCAAGGACCGGAGGAGGAGGCTGCGTATATGTATGTGTGTGTGTGTCTGGGAGGAAAAAAGGAGGGGGGAGGCAAAGAGGGAAAGGAGGTGGCGGATGACGGATTCCTGGGCTACGCCAGCGGGCGGGGCCCCTGGTACTCCATATAGCTGATCCGCGCTGGGGCGCCTGTTGCCAGCTCGGCGCAAAGACCGGGGGGGGCGGGGCTGGTATGGCGAGGCGACGCCAAGAGGGGAGAAGACGAGACGCGCATGCACACACCGGCACACATCGAGGAACCTCCCAGGAGACCGGAGGGGGGGGGGGGGGGCGCCGGGGCGATGACCATTTCCTCGAGGGCCCCCGGGAAAATATGGGCACGCCAGCTAGATCGCAGAACCACGCATTCTCCGGCCGATGGGGCGGGGGCTCGGTCGCGGGGAACATCCCGGCCCCTGGGAAGGGGCGGAGAACCGCAAGCAAGGGCCGGGGGAACGAAGACAACCGGGCCGGACCGAATTTTCCGAGGCGGCGACCGGCCGGGGGCGGGGCCAGTGGAGACCGGCCCCCGGCCCCTACCCTTGTTGCGGCCGATCGGCGCGGCGATCGCGGCCCCTCCCCCAAGCCGGGGAGCAGGGGCTGGGGGACGCCTCGCATAGCGGCATCCGGACAGAAAGGCACGTAAAGCCGGGGTGCACGCGGGCGGAGGTGGGAGGCGGGCTTCGTTGCATGCTGGCAAGCATGCCTGCGAGCGGGCGCCGGGTTTGTGGTCGTCCAGCCACGCGCACATGTCCAAGGCGAGGCGGCTGCCCGGAGCCCCCGAGGGAGACCCCACCTGAATGACACCCATCGCTCAGGCCGGCGCCCCTCAACCTGCTTGTCGCCCGGCCGCGAGCGCGCCTCGGAATCCCGCGATTCCGAGGACAGGGGAGGCAGAGAGAGAGAGAGAGGCAGAGACAGAGAAGGAGAGGCTGAGCGGGAGCAGCAAACGGCAGGCCCCCGGACCGTCGGGCGTCTCGCGGGGGACGGGTCCCGGATCGCACGGGTGCCCGCGAGAGGGAGTCCAGATGCGCTTGCCGAGAACGCACGGAGCCCGGCCCGACCCCCCGTGCCCCAGGGGCAGCAGGGAGGCTCAGCCGAGCGTGCGTATGCGCCGCCGCCCTTCGGCAGGGAGCGCTCTCACGAATCGTGAGAAAAAGTCGCGCGGAGCGCGGTCGCGCCAGAGGGCGCCCCTTCGCCGAGTCCACCCCGGAGGCTGACAGGGAGCGGCGGCTGTTAACAGACCAAGCACGGCGAGGGAGAGAGCGCCCCGCCCGGGCGCTCGGCCCGGTGACGCGCGGCGAAGGCCGCATCGGGCTCGGAGCGTGCAGTTTGCCCGCATCCCCGCCCCGTGCCCCCCGGCCGGTGCCTCCGGGCGGCCGCGCCGCAACTCGCCGCCCCGGGATCGAGAGCGGGCGAGGCGGCCCAGGAGGCCGGGGGTGAGCGGGGGAAAGAACGGCAGGGAGAAGGGAAGAAGGGTCTCGAGCCACCGCCTGCCCTGGCGCACGCGTCAGCACCGGGGGCCGGGGGCGGGGGGGGGGGGGGGGGGGCGAGGATCCTGGGGGGGGGGGGGGGGGGGGGGGGGACCGAGCCGAGGCACGGTCCGCTTGAGCAGGGCTGCTGGCCGTCCGACGCACGCTGACGGGGCGAGGCCCCCGGACGTCGGGACGCGGGGGCCCGATAGGGACTCGGCCTCCGAGCCCGGGGAAAGGAGGCCGGGATGCGGGTCGCCAAGGTGCAGGGCGTGCGGGGGGGGGGGGGGGGGGGGGGCAGCCTACGGCGAAGGCCCGTGCGACGGACAGCAGGAAGAAAAGGGCCCGATCCGCGCCCCACCCGAGCTCCCATGCCGAAAACGGCCCCCGGTAGGGGGGGCTCCGCGCGTCCGTGGGGTTCTCACTGCGAGTCTCAGTGCGCCGTTCGCTGGGGAACGCCTGCCACGGCCGAAGCAAGTCAAACGGACCTGGGGCGCGTCCAGGGAATAAACCCCCAGCCGGGCGACGCCCACGCACCTGGGGAGCCTGGTGTCCCAGAACATCTCCGAACAGCCGGGCGGGGCGCGGGGGCGCGGGGGCGCGGGGGCGCGGGGGACACCAGGGGAGGGGGGCCTCCACGCACGAGCCAGCATGCGCGGGCACACCCCTCGGGAACAGGGGGGAAAAGTGCCCGCCCCCTCTGCCGCCAGCTGGCAAGGGAGCCGCACGCGCGTGCACGCACACGGGCGCATGCGTAAGCAAATAAGTGCGCCCCGGCGCGCATTTTTCGCCTTCCACCTAAGTGCCGGCTGATCTCCTCGTGAGTGATCACGCCCGCCCTTCCCGCGCCATTCCACGCCATCCATTGGCATATGCCACGGCTCCCCTGGATTCACCGGGGGCCGTTTGCGGCACGCACGGCCGATCGCCGCCACCGGCCCCGAGCCGGGAGCGGGACACCATCTCAGCCCGGCCATTCCGTCTGATCCGGCCGACACCGGCGCGAAAGGACACGCCGGGCCAGGGGGGGAGAGAGACAGGGACACAGAGAGCGCCAGGGGGGG
>NW_009242975.1:673056-676838 GCF_000388065.1 Fonticula alba
CCACAATCAAGCCGCACCGCCTTGTCCGGGCCCTGGCCGAGCATCCCCAGCGGACATACGAGGTCCGTGCAGGCTCCACGACGAGCCCCCTGCTGTTGCCGATGCCGGGTCCCTGACGCGCGCATCCCCCTGTCCCCTTTGTGCAGTCGGCGCTTGGGGTATTGAATTCCCTCCAGTCGAACTCGGGTGTCCTCGCGGCCGTGCATCGCGCGTGCATCGAAACCCCCGGCCCTCGGACTGACAAGTCTCCCCCCGAGGCTGCTGACGCCCCAAGCACCTGCCATGCCTCGGTTCCCGTCTTCGGCAAGGGGAACCCCATGAATGAGCGCAATTTGCCGGAGATGCGCGCCTGCCTCGCACGCATGGGCTACTCTGTACGATGAGGGTGGCCTTCTTCGCGCGGGCCTTGACGCGATGTCTCCCCCGGCCCTGGCCCCTTGCCACCCTGAACGTGTCCCACTGACCATCGATGCGCACACATAAATGCCCGACTCGACACTGGCAGGCTGGCGACTTTGACCAGCTCAATATCATCCATGTGACTGGCACCAAGGGCAAAGGCTCAGTCTGCGCCATGACCGAGTCTGTTCTCCGCAGCGCCTTCGAGGCGGCGGCCCCCCTGTCGGTGGACACCCGGCATCGGCCCCTCCGCACTGGGCTCTACACTTCGCCGCATCTGGTGCGTTGGAGGAGGGCGGCCGTCCGGCGGTGATGGCCCCTCGCGGCATGTGCACCCGGTCTGCTGACACGCCACACGCATGCATACACCGTGCAACCATGCTGCTATACATGCATGTGTATTTTTTTGTGTCAGATCGATGTCTGCGAACGTATCCGCCTCAACGGCCAGCCCATCAGCCAGGATGCCTTTGCTCGATACTTCTTCGAGACCGCCGATGCCCTGGTGACCGGTCGGCCACCGGCCGACGCCTCGGGCTGGCCACCATTCTCCGGGGGCACGGTTCCGCCGGTGGCCGAGCACGGCCCTGCGGAGGAAGCCGCGCCGGTTTCGAGCCCGGCCAACCCCCTGCCGGACTTGCCGCCGGTGTCCTACTTCCGCTTTCTGACCCTCATGGCGCTGCATGTGTTCATGCGCGAAAAGGTATGCCAGCGTCCTGCCACATGCTTTCCCTCTCTCTCTCTTGTCCTCTCCCTTTCTCTTTCTTTCTGCATTTCTCGCTGCTCCATTCGCCGCCCTGCCGCCCACTTACCAAGCCGGCACAAATGCCTCGCGTAGGTCGATGTGGCCATCCTCGAGGTTGGAATTGGCGGAGCCTATGACAGCACCAATGTAATCAAACACCCGCTGGCGATCGGCATCACGCCGGTGGCCAACGACCATGCGGCCACCCTCGGCACCACGCGCGAGTCTGTTGCCTGGCACAAATCCGGCATCATCAAGGTACCACACGGCCCGGGGGCGCCCGCCGGCGATCCAGACAACCGGATCAGTCACCGTGCGGCTGAGATGCTGCCTAACATGTCGCCCCATCCCCCTGCTGCATTTCCATTCCCCTCCTCGCCTCCCCGCCCCCCCCCCCTTGCATTTTCCCCCTCTCTCTCTCTCTGTCCGGCTTGGTTGTAGCCCGGCTGCCTGGCCTTCGCCACACGGGAAGACCAAACCCCGGCGGTCCTGGCAATGTTGGATGCTCGCGCGCAGGAACTCCAGGTATGTGTCTGTCATATGCGTCCTTTTCGGCCTGACCGCGCCGGCCCTGCTAACCCGAGCAAATGGAAACCACACAGGCCCATGGCAATCGCATTGAGTATGTCACTCGAGGAGACTACCCGGCCGATGTCCTGGATGCGGTCAGCCTCTTTGGCGATCACCAGCGTCAGAATGCCGCTCTGGCTGGGGCTCTGGCGCGATCGGCCCTCGGTGTCCTGGCACGCTCCCCGGACCCGGCCCTCGCGACCCTGGCCCCGGTTGGTACGTGCCCAAATGCGCCTGCCATCTGGTTTTGCACGCACACCCAACCAATCCCAGCCTGAACACTCACCCGTGTGCATGCGCGTGTGTGTGTGTGTGTGTGTGTGCGTCTGTCCCCCGGCATGTGTCCCACCAAAGCCGAGGGCGATGCCTTCCTGGCAGCCATGCGCGAGGGGCTCAGCCAGGTCCAGTGGCCGGCCCGGTGCCAGACCATCGAGGGAGTTCCCGATCGGCCGGGCGTTCGGGCCTCGGAGGCCGGGCCCCGGGTGCTAAACTACCATGTGGACGGTGCACACACCCCGGAGAGCCTGGCCCTGTGCGGCCAGTGGGTTGGTGGGGACGTGGTCCGGCGATCGCCCGGGCCCCTGGGGCTGCTGTTCACCTTCACCCACGGCCGAGATCCCGAGCAGCTCCTGGCCGCTCTGCTGGCCAACCTCCCGTCCGGGGCCACTGCCACACACCCGGCCGGGCTCTTTTCCATGGTGGCCTTCTGCCCGGCCCCGGTGGAGTTGAAGCCGGGCGCCGTGGCGGCCACCGTCTCCGAGCAGCCGGGGGCCGACCCGGCCGACTGGCCCGAATCGGCCGAGTACCACGAACAGGCGGCCCTGGTGGAGGCCTTCCGCCGGCTGGCTCCGGCCGGGGCCCCGGAGCCGCGGATCTTCCGCACCGTCGACCAGGCCATGGCTCATCTGCATGCGAAGCTGCTCGATGAACAGGCCGCCGGGGCTGGTGGTGGCGGGCCGACGGCGGGTGCTCGTCCTGGGGTCGTCGTCACGGGCAGCCTGTTGCTCTCGGGCGCGGTGCTCAGTCGGCTGCGCTTCGCGTATGGCGTTGGCCTGGGCCGGGGCGTGTAAGTGACATGGCTGCACGTACGGGCACGGTGCCTGCCGGGGCCACACACCCCTCCGGACGTGCGTGCTCCCTTGCCATCCTGTATTCCGGCAAATAGATGTGAGGAAAAGGGAAGAAGGCCGCACGGCTGTCTTTTGCCCCGGGGCTCATGCCTGCGCTTGGCCGAAGATCCGGACATGCTGAAATGACGGGGACACGCCGATCGATGGGCAGACAGACGAATGTGCACACTTGGGGGTATGTGTCCCCCCTCCCCCCCCCCGCTCAAACACCACACGCATGCACATTCGATGGCAGAGGCGCCGCCTCCTCCTCGCGCCCTTGGCCGTAGACGCATGGGCCAGGCGCGCGCCTGGACATCACGCACCGAGCAGCCCCCTCCCTCTCGACAACGCAAAGGGGGGGGGGGAGGAAAGAATGAGGTTGAAACTTTTATATTATATGGTTTTTTTAGGGGGGGAAAGGGGGAGAGGGGGGAGCGAGTTTGTCCCTCACTTTGTCGCCCTCTCTCTCGATCTATCTCGGCGTGTCCGGCGCCCAGAGAGGGGACAGCATCGCGCACAGGAGAGGGAACATCCAGCCTGGCACGCATGTTGTTCCCCACACCGGGGACGGAGAGAAAGGGACAGGCGAAGAGGCGACAAAGAGGGACCGCCCCCACGTGTGCTGTGGAGAAGGCGTGCGCATGTGCGGACGGCTGCGCGAGGACTGAGGGGGAGGGGAGTGGGGGGCCATCAATCACACACGCGCTACGGCTCCAGCGTCTACGCGAACATGTGTACAACCGGGAAGAGGACGGCGCGCAGCGCTTGTCTTACTGGTTGTGATAGCCGGAGTCGGTGTTGCCGGCCGGGGCCTGGACACCGGGGTCCTGGGTGGCGGTGTAGGTGCCATGGCTGGAGGTGGGCCCGGCACGGTCGCCCATCGGGCGGTGGTAGCCGGAGTCGGTGTTGCCGGCCGGGGCCTGCTTGCCGGGGTCCTGGGTGGCGGTGTAGCCAGC
>NW_009242975.1:677003-684507 GCF_000388065.1 Fonticula alba
TGCTTGCCGGGGTCCTGGGTGGCGGTGTAGCCAGCGTGGGAGGAAGTGGGACCGGCACGGTCGCCCATCGGGCGGTGGTAGCCGGAGTCGGTGTTACCAGCGGCCTGCGAGACACAATCGGGGAAGGTCGAGCCCGGACAGGGGGAGGAGGGGAACAGAGTCAGAGAACACGACCAGGGGGGGGGGGGCAGGGCGGGGCGGGCGGGGGGTGAAGGAGGAAGGCGACACGCACAGCCTGCTTGCCGGGGTCGTGAGTGGCGGTGTACTCGGCGTGCGAGGAGGTCGGGCCAGCGCGGTTACCCATCGGGCGGTGGTAGTTGCCGTCGGTGTTGCCGGCGGGGGCCATGGCACCCGGGTCGTGGGTCGAGGTGTACCCGGCGTGCGAGGAGGTCGGGCCGGCCAGATCACCGGAGCGACGGAAGCCGGGGCCGGTGGGGGCGGCGCCGTACATGCGGCCGGGGTCGTGGGTGGCCTTGTAGGTGCTGGTGGAGGAACCAGGGCCGGCAAGAGTGCGACGCATGATGTGGTGTCTGCGCCGTGTACGGGCGCCCGGGGAGGGGTGCGGGAGAGAGAGAGAGAGAGAGAGAAGGGGCATGAAAGTCAGTGGGCAGAGAGGAGGAGGAGGAGGAGAGAGGGAGATCGAAGAGGAGCATGATGAAGAGGAGGAAGAACAAGGATGGGAGGCGGCAAGGCGCGGCCGGCAACGGGAGGGCGACATACAGTAAAAGGGACCGGGGTGGAACCGCGGAGGAAGGAGGGGCGGAGGACAAAAGGGGGAGAAAAGAACAATCCGAGGATCATCTGCCACGCCGCTGGACGAGCGACCCGGCGAGGGTGGGTGACTCTTATACCCATGCTCGCTGACGCATGCGCCCCCGCGCGCGCACACACGCACAGACGCACAGACGCACAGACGCACAGACGCACAGACGCACAGACGCACAGACGTACGGACGTACGGACCGGGGGGGGGGGGGGGGGCGGGGGGGGAAAACCCCCGGGGGCCGGGACGCACATCGGGCGCCACACACCCCGCGCACCTTCCACCAGGGACGCGGATTGTACCAGCCCCTCGCGCCCGGAAGTGGTGGGCAGGGGTGTCTCAGGGGCCCTGGGGGGTCGCAAGCCCGCGGCGCCGGAAACCATCGAGCTCGCCGGACGCCCCGTGTGCCTCGGGGCAGAATGCGCGGGAATGCATGTGCGCCGAGGGAGGCGGGCCGGGGCACACCGCCGCCGGCGAGGGGAGGGGGGAGGATTATGCCGCGGGCTGGTGGGAATATGCTGGACTGCCGCGGCAAACGACGCCAGTGGAGGCCATGGTCCGCGGCCCGTCGCGCGCTCGTGCAAAGAGCCAGGAGAATTCCCCACGCCATCGCCCGAGAGAGCCCTGCAAAGGGCCTCTCCTGCACGATTGCCGCACGCGCGCGCTCTCGCCCCAACAGGCCGGGCGAGACACTGGCCGGGCGCGGGGGTGGGCATTAATTTATCGGCCCATTGCACCCGGGCATGCCAGCAGCCCGGTATCCGACACTAGCGCGGCTAAGGATCTCCCTGCGAACCGGGCCGCCAGGCCCGAGCACATTCCTCGAGCTCCGGTTTACATGGGGAGCATGTGTCGGACGCCCGGCCGGCCCAGGGAGCCGCTGGGCGCCGGAAGGAGGTTGCTCCACCCGGGGCGCAGCCATCGCATGCGGGTGCCCCATCCTCCCTCGTCCGACCGACTGACCGGCAGGCAGACAGGACCTGCGGGGCGGGGGCCACTGTCGCGACATGCTGCAGCCGAAAGGGCGATTCACACCTGATGGGCCCTCCAACAAGGCGGATAATAAAAAACCCATATTACTCGTGCCGCCCGGCCTACGCCCCTTGGCGAAGCGTAAGGAGAAGCCGGGGCGCCCCTTTCGGCAGTGACAACAGCGCCCTGGAGAGGTCCCCACTGCACCAAGCGCGAGGGGCGGGGGGGGGGCGGGGCGCAGTCAGGACCCCCTTGCAACTTCCTGCCAAGCGCCGCGGCGGGGCCCCGGGCCGGCGCTTGACTCGCGTCCGCGTACGCGGGCGCACTCTTGCATTCTCCCGGCCCTCCCCCGGGGGTTTCCAGGCGGCCATACACACGGGCCGGTCGAGCACATTCCTCGCCCGCGCACCACGCAAGTGGTAGGCCCGACCCGCGGCCGCAGCCGAAAGACATGTCATTCCTGGCCCCCTGCGGAACCCCATCCCGTGCCGGCCAATCACCCCACCCCTCGCACACATGCCCGATCACACCACCACGTCCATGGGTCGGCAGCTCACGATGGCAGATCGCGGGCCAAGCCCAGCACCAGCCCCCGCCAATGGGGCCGGCCCGACTCGGACCCAAGATCGCCGAAGCACGCGTGTGTCTGTGTGTCTGTGTGCGTGTGTGTGTGTGTATGGCCACCGGCGGTGTCCTGGCTGGGAGACGCGTTGCGGTTCTTGCCGGCCGCCCTGCCCGCCATCCGACCCCCGGCCCGGAGCGTTTTGATGTACCAGCTGGGAGTCCTTGTTACATGCCGAAACGCCGAGCTAGCTGACTGCCTACCCCTGCCTGCCTGCCTGCCTGCCTCTCGCCTCCCGCCTCTCGCGCCTCCCGCCCCCGCCCTCCCTCTATCTCCCCTCGCCTGCCCTTTCGTTGCCTTCCCGCCCTGGTGCGCATGCTTCGGCGGCACATTTCGCGCGTCGCCCTCGGCCGCACCTTCTGCACCTTCACCCCAGCACCCCGCCTCGTGCCTCGCTGCCGAAGCTTCTCCCACGTGCCCTTCGCCATGGGGCCCCCGGCGCCGGACGCTCGGTCCCTGCCCTGGCGCACATGGGATGCCGTGCCTGTCCAGTCGTCTGAGCGTTTTTTCTGCCTGACAATGGTGCGCGCATGCTCACGCCGCGCCGCCATCGGCAGGACCCCGGTCCGCCTCGGGATACTCACCTACGGCCTGTCCACTGTCGCCCCCCCCCCCCCCCCCCCCCCCCCCCCCCCCCGCTAGCGCCGCTGGGTGGAGAACTTCGAACGCGTCATTCCGCCAGTCGGGCGGGTGGAGATTCGCGGCCAGCCGGCGGCCGTGCTGTCGGCCCTGCTGGCCGAGCAGGCGGATCTCGATGACGAGGCCCTCTTCCTGGAGCGGCAGCGCGCTCTCGAGGCCGGAGACTTCTCGCTGGAAGACAACCATCATCATGACCATGAGCAGTCGCCGGCCAGCCCGTACCATGACCATCCCTTTGGGGAGGATCTTTTGTTCAAATCGCGCGTCGGCCACCTGCCGGTGCGCGTGCTGGGCTTTGGCCCGGCGGCCCTGGCCTCCGAGGTGCCGTCCGATGCTCCCGGCCCGGAGGACATCTATGAGCTCCTGCTCCATGCCGAGCGCACTCTCCACAGCAGGCGCCCGGACAAGGACCAGCCGCTGGCCGAATTGGTGACCCTGGCCCGGTGGCCGGACGCCGACCGAGCGGGCTTCATCTATGCAGCGACCTTTGCCCCGGAGGGATCCCCGATCGAGGTGGCCGCCGGGCTGCCCTTCTACTACCCCCGGGCCCTGGCCTTCCGGCTGCTGTTCGCCCGATCAACCGGCAGCATGGCAGCCGCTCTGGCCATGCAGCCCGAGGACATGCAAACCGGGCCCGGCGGCCCCGGCAGGCCTCTCGAGGGGCGCGCCGGGCCACCCCCGCTGCCCGAGCATCCCGGCCCCTGGATTGCCCTGCAGTATGCTCCCCTGCCTGTGGGATCCGACCTGGGGCCCCGGGCCCCGGCGCACAATGCCCGTGCCTGGCAGCACATCCTGAAAAAGGCGCGGGCCTGGTGCGTCAATGCCCAGGTCGGATACCGGGGCCTGCGCAGCGAGCGCCTGCTCAGCTCGCTGGAGTACTCGGGCTTCGAGGCGCCGCTCGGCGGGACCCGGCCCCGGTCGACCGGCGTCACGCCGGCGTCCGAGCTCCGGTGGACTTCCGGTCGCACCCCGCGCCTCGATCGCGAGTGGCTGTATGTCGCGCTGAAGGAGCGCCTCGGGGCCCGGTGGCTGACCACCTGGTCGGAGTTCGAAACCACCGACCCGGAGAAGAATGTCCACGAGGACTTGGCCATTGCGGCCTACCTGACGGCCCTGTGGCGTGCACATGGGTACTTCGGCCGGCCGGGGTCCCTGTGCGCGGCTCCCGAGGGCGACCGCGAGCCCGCCGCCCGGAGGCGATTGTACTTCGTGGATCTCGGCTGTGGGAATGGCTTCCTCACGTATGTCCTGCGGCAGGCCGGCTTCGAGGGGCATGGTGTGGACCTGGCCCGGCGGCGGATCTGGTCGGCCCTGTCGCCGGAGGCCGATCTTCGTGAGGGTGCGTGTCCAGCAGCGGCGCGGCCAGCCGGCGGGAGCGAGAGATAGAGAAGGAGAGAGAGAGAGAGAGAGAGAGAGAGGGAGGGAGGGAGGGATCCATGTATGTTGCCTGTAGTCGGCTTGCCATTCTGACCTTCCCAATGCAGAGACCCTTCACCTTCCCACCCTCACCCTGGAGAATCCCTTCACCGATGGGCCTCGGCCGGGAGATGTGGTTTGGCTGATTGGCAACCATGCTGACGAGATCACCCCCTGGCTGCCGATCATTGCGGCCCGGACCGCGGCGGCGGCCAGGACCACGTCGGCCACCGGCGAGGGCCCGGCCATCTGCCTCTTCAGCATCCCCTGCTGCTTCCACGACCTGACTGGGCGCTTTACGCAGCTCGGCAAGGACCGGCTGGCTGGGCTGGCGGATCTCTGCGCCGCTGATGGGGTTGCCGGCCCGATGGAGCGTGGCAGCGGTGCCGCTGGCCAGGGCTGCGGCCGCTATGGCGAGTATCTCCTGTATAATGAGTTCCTGGCCCGGCGCTTGGGCCTGCACCTGGAAACCGACCTGCTGAAGATCCCGAGCACCAAGAACTACTGCCAGGTGGCTCGCTTTTGCCGGCGGCTTGGTGCGTGCTGCCAGTCAAGACACGTCCTCCCTCGGGGCTTCCCCCATATCGCTGACACCCTGATGACTCCATCTCCGCCCCTTCGGGGGGGTCGCTTGGGCCGCGGCGAATGCCCAGATCCCGTCGAGCTGGATCGACGCATTGAGGCCCTGCTGGAGGAGGCTGGCTATCGCGGCTTCACCGGGCCTGGGGCTGTCTCCGAGCCGGGCACCGAGGGGGGCGGCATTTGGAAGCCACGCGTTGCCGACCGCGAGCTTACTCGAGCAGCCTTCCTGAAGAAGAAGCTCCGTCCGGCGACACGCTCGGCCTCGCCCCCGGCCCCAATCGAGTGAGTGTGTGTGTGTGTGTGTGTATGTGCCCCGCCCACCCTCTCTGCTTGTGCAGCTATCCTTCTTGACTGCGAACATGGAGACAGGTTTGATGATGGTGTGTTTCGCATGGGATGTACATTGTGAGCTGGGAGGCTGCAAACCAAGCCGCGGGACAGGGGAGGGGGGCGGGGGTCTATGTCGTGCATGGGAGCAGCCTGCCAGGGGGGGAGGGAGGGAGGGAGGCAAGGTGAGCCTAACCTCGGTCCAGGGGTCCGGCGCACTTACGAGGAGCTGGCCGGGGCGGTGCCCGAGGCGGGGGGGATGTTCCACCCGGCAGCGGCGGTCGGCTGGCTTTGCATGGCGGCCTGCAGACGCGCCTCAGCCTCGGCGGCCGCCGCATTGGCCGCCTCCAAGGTCATGAGCTCGTCATACACGCGCCTCCGGCGGTCCAGATCCCAGCGCACGAAGATGTATGCGCCGAGGGTCATCCCAGACAGGATGCCCCTGCGCGAGGACCAGCCAACCGAAAAGACAGAGGAGGAGAGGGGGAGGGAGGAACGGGTGAGCGGGAGAAGAGAAAAGCAACCCGGGGAATGACTGCCACATCCACGGGCACAGGGGGGACGTACCACCACTTGAAAATCTGACGAGGTCCCATGGTGAGCGGTGTGCTGAAGGAGAGGAAGAGGAAGAGGGAGGTGAAGATGGGAAGTAGGGAGGTGCTGGATCGCGGACGTCACTCCGGCGCCGGGTAGGTCGCCCTTTGCGGCTGTTTCCTCCTTTCCCCGCCGGCGGGAAGCCGGACAGGGGATCCGGCCTCGTTCCCGAGGAAAAGACCGCCTGCGAGCGTGCTGCCCTCTGCTCGGCCCTTGCCCGAGGCTTCACGTACACACGGCCAGGCGTGGGAAGCCCCCGGCACATGTGTTTGTGTGCGCCCAGGCAGGCAGGCAGACCAGGAAGAGGGCGGAGCCATCGGCCTCACACCGCGCTGGGCAGCACCCCCCGCCCCCCCCCTGGCGTGAGCGAGGGATGACCCATCCTTCCCTTGCCTGAAAATGAGGTTGGCAGCTGCGCTCCACGTTGATCACGCCAGGTGCCAATGGATGGTGAGGCTGTACAGCGAGTCTGGGATATATTGTCGAGTGCGAGCGGCGAGCGGCGGGCAGCGAACGGCGAGCGACAAGCGGCGAGGCCCGGGGGCGGGCGGGACGATACCCAAAAGCAGGCTCTCAGAGACACGCGCGCACAGATGCATCCCCCGCTCGGCCGGCTGCGAGCACACAAGGGAGGTCTCTCCCTCCCTTGTTACGGATGTGCATGCTCCGTCCCGGTCGACGAGCTACACAGGGAGGGGAGAAGGAGGAAAAGGAGAGAGAGAGAGAGAGAGAGAGCGAGATCAGTCCGACCTCGATGGGAGCACCGGCGTGGGGACCGCCGCCGCTGCTGCCGTCGTGCAGAAGTGCCGGTACTTGCTCCACTTGAGGGCGAGCTTGGGCGGGCCGGCGCCCGTTGGCCGGCCAGCCCGGCGGCCGGCACCGGCGGTCGCCATGCGCGCCAGTGCCTCCTGCGACCCGGGCCACGGGTCGACCGAGATTGTCAGAGTACCAGCCCCGGCGGGCGACCCACCTGCCGCTGGCACGGATGCCCGGAGGATCGAAGTGACCCAAGCCAACCGAGCCAAGCACCCGAGTGGCGACACGTCGTCACCCGACCCGGCCGCCTGGCGAATCAGTCGCAAGGCCGGGCTCCCGCCAGCATCCGGCCAACTCGGCAGCAGCAGGGCCAGGGCGGCCTCACGCTGTACCAGCACGACGGACAATGCCGACGCGCCGCCGGTGCTGGGGGCCTGGTCGAGAGGCCAGGCGATCCGGACATCGGTCTGGCCACGGGCACTGAGAGCCGTGGCCTCGGCCTCCGACAGGCAACGGACCCCGCCCGCGGCCCCGGGTCCAAGTAGACCAGCCAGCTCCGAGTGCAGGCTTGTGCCCCCATCGGGCGAGCCGGGCTCCAGCCCCAGGGCCCGGGCTAGGTCGGCCGCGAAGAAGAAGCGCTCTTCGCTGCCCGGGAATCGGGCCTCGCGAAGGGGCTGCACCGGGCCCAGGGCTTCCAGCGGTGCCTGCATGTCATGCAGCAATGTCCCATTCGCTGGGAGGGAGAGGGACGCCGCCGCGCAAGTTGAACACAGACAGGCCGGCCGCTGATCACACTGCGTGCAGAGGCCTGGAGCGATGGCACACCATGGTGA
>NW_009242975.1:684517-692894 GCF_000388065.1 Fonticula alba
ATGGAAATTTGCCCGGGCTCCGGCTCGGAGTCACTGCCGGCATCCTGGGAGGCCGGCACGGCGGCCAATCGAGGCCCCGCAGGAGGCCCGGACACCGGCACAGACACCGGCGTGGGGGGGATCGCCGGCGTTGGCGTCGGCACCGGTGCCGGCACCGGCGTCGGCACCGGCGCGGGTGCTGGCGCCGGAGTGGAGAAGCGCGAAGCCGCGGCGGGTGGCCCGCCAGTTGCTTCGGCCGCCGCTCGGGCCGTTGTGAAGACCACCTTCACATCCAGCCCGTCAATGGTCAGCTGGTCGTTGACCGCCCGGATGGCACTCTGGATGGTGACAAAGTTGACATAGGCGGCATTGGTGGCGCGGCCCATGGGGGTCACGGAAAAGCGCTTCATCGTGCGCATGGTGTCGATCTGCCCCGGGGCCAGACAAACACCAGGTGCCGAAGAGGAGGATCGCATGTCAGTGAGAGGCCTGGGAATGCAAAGGAGGGAGCCGCGAGCAGCAGGCGGGGGGGGGGGGGCGCGGGGGATACATGTGCGGAGGTGCACACAGGGAAAGCTCGGGAGGCGATGGCAGCAGGAAGGGCGATGGCAGCAAGCAGTGCGTACTGGGCTTCGGCGCCACTGGCGACATTGGGACCGAGGATCGCGGCGAGCCGGGCCCAGAGGCGCCCGCGATATCCGGGCTGGTTACATCGGCTGCTCTCGATGGCTGAGTCACCGCCTCGGGCCCGAGCAACTTGCCATCTAACAGGGTCTGTGCCACGGAATACACCTCCGAGGCCGCGTCGGGGGAAATGTGCGCGAATCCGGCGCTATTCAGCCGTCCGGGCCCAAGACGCCCAGCTGGGGGGGTGGACACCGCCCCGGCCGGTGAGTGCCGGGCCTGGGCCTCCAGCAGCCGGCTAGTCCGACGGAAGTCCCCGGCGGACATGCGATCTCGCGACAGGAGATCCAGCGGCGTTTGCTGGCGGTCGGTCCGGGCGTGAACATCTGCCCCGAAGACCAGAAGCAAGGCCACGGCAGCAAATTGGCCCCGCTCGGCGGCCTCATGCAGGGGAGCCACGCGATGGGGCCCGCGAACATTGGGATCCGCCCCGTACTGCACGCATGTACATTTCAGCATGCGTTGTTATGCGTACATGTGTGTGTATGTGTGTGTGTGTGTGTGTGTGTGTGTGTGTGTGTGTGCGTGTGCGTGTGCGTGTGCGTGTGCGTGTGCGTGTGCGTGTGCGTGTGCGTGTGCGTGTGCGTGTGCGTGTGCGTGTGCATGGGGAAGAGTAGGACAGTCAGTCGGGATAGTTTGGGGAGGAGCGAAAGACCAAGACAGAAAAGATCATCGTAAAACAGGGGGGGGGGGGGGGAGGCGCTCCAGCCACACGGGAAACGCACGTGCAACAAGAGGGACCCGACATCTGTGTGGTCGCCAAGAATTGCCTCGAAGAGCGGCGTCCGGCCACTGTCATCTGGCTGGTCGATGGCCGCCCCGGCATTGAGGGCCCGTCGAACGGCCGTCGTGTCGCCATCAGCCGCCACACGATGAAGATGTGTTTGCCCCTGGGGCAGGGTTTCCTGAACAAGCTGCAGGTCTTTGGAGAACTCTGCCAAGAGCCAGGGGTAAAAAAAAAGCCAGAAAAGAAGTCAGACGCGAGCGTGGCCACAGCATATGCTGGCCAATCAGGGCAACGTGACACGAACCGTGCATGAAGCCATCCAGGTTCGGGGGGCAACACTGCTGGGGCGTTTGCCGCTGGGCGTTTTCCCGAATCGTGGCGCCCAAACGAACCAGCAACAAGAAGGCCTGCGCGCCGGTTGCACGGACCAGTGGAAGAGGATAGAAAGATGTCAGAGCATACCATGGGCAGGGCATGGGCCAGGTGGAGGATGCGAGGGAAGGAGGGCAAATGAAAAGATGTGTGTGTATGTAAAGAGAGAGAGAGAGAGGAGAGAGAGAGAGAGAGAGAGAGAGAGAGAGAGAGAGAGAGGGCGCCTGGCGTACCGGCCGGTGACCACCAAGCGAGGCCATGTGCAACGCCGTCTGACCATCGTCCGTTTGGGCATTGAGATCGGCCCCAGCATCATAGAGCTGCAGGTGCAGATGCACACCGCGCAGGAGGGGGGGGGGGGGGATCACGCGTCAGCACTGGGACACCAGCGAATGGCGCCCGAGCTTTTCACCAAAACCCGACCCAAGCAAGGGGAAACACATACCAAGATGATGGCCGAGATGTGGCCGCGCAGGGCGGCCGCGTGAACCGGCGTCCAGCCAGCCGCATCGCGCGCATTCACATCGGCGCCCTGACCGAGCAGCGTGCTCGCAGCCAGCAATTGCCGGTGATAAGCCGCCAGGTGAAGCTGGGTCCGGCCGTCGGCGTCTCGCGATTGCGGGGTCGCCCGATCCAGCATCACCGGGCTCTCAGGCCAGGGGGCCACCCCGGGCAGGTACCGCGCCAGAGCGGCCGCCTCACGGCCAAGGTCAAGCCCGGAGCGACGCGGGAGGCCGGAGGTGCTCGAACGGCGAGCCGGTCGCCCAGGCGTGCCGACCCCCGGCACGGGGGAGCCCCGTCGAATCAGACCTTCGCCGCTCGCCGGGCCGGAGGCACCTCGGCTGTACGCCTTGCTCAGCTCGCGTGCCTGCTGCTGGTCGAGGGTGATGGACAACCGGCGGAGCCGCTGGTTGGCTGGCTCCGGCGAGGACCCCTCGTCATCTGATCGGAGGAGATCCTCGTCCTCTTCTTCTTCTCCCCCCTTCGCGCCATCCTTGCCGGTCTCGGCCCGGTCCGGGGCTGCCAGAGAGGCTGGCGACAACGACGATGCCATGCTCGAGACAGCCGGCGAGCCGGCCGAGGCAACTCCAGCTGCCGCGGTGACAATTGCCCCGGCGGCCCCGGGCTCCGGAGCGCCGGCCGCCGTCGAGCTGACGGTCGCCACGCCACTGCCCCTGTCAGCATGCTCAGCCGTGGCTTCCTCCTTCTCGGATGCAGACTCCGAGCCCGAGTTATAGGCGCTCAGGGAGCTCAAGCCGCTGATGTCCGACTCGCTGAGGCTGCTCTCGGTCAGGGAGCTGAGCGAGGAGAAGTCCGACACCAGTGCCAGGTGGTCGTCGAGCTTGGCCATGGCGCTGGGCACCTCGCTCTCCGAAGAGAAAAGAGCCCGCGGAGAGGGAGGGCCGGCGGGCCGGTGCTTGGCCCGGAGAAGCGGAGTTGACCGGCGGGCTGGCAGCCGGCTGGGCGACCGCGTGTCCGAATCCGAAGAGCTGGACATGTGGGTGGGTCGGGTGCGCGGCGCCGGCCGGGCCGGCTGGCCGGGCCGGCTTCGCGCCGGCGAGCCATCCCGTCGACCGGCCATCGACGCCGCCGAGGAGGAGTCCGACGCGTCCGAAGAGTCCGAGCTGAACCCACTTCGACTGCTGTCGCTATCGACTGACATGGACATGCGCTGCACCTGCGGCGGGGAGGGAGGCGCAGTCGGCGGAACATCCGGCACCGCCGCACCCGGATCTGCCACCCGGCGAAGACGCCCAAGGGACGATGCCTGGGGCGGGGGCTGGTCGGCCTTGAGCTCGGTGGACTCATGGTCGCTGTCATCATCGGCATCGCTGCCGGAGAAGGCCGGCCCGCGGCCAGCACTGCCACCACCAGGAGCAGCAGCTGCGGGGGTGTCCGGAGCCGGCTTGTTGTGCGGCGGGCCAGAGGCGTCCATCGAGTCGGGTGAGCGCGACCGCGATCGCGACCGCAGACGCCGAGGCTGGTCCACTGCCATGTCGACGGGTGCCTCATCCGCAGCAGCAACAGGAGCAGGAGCACCGGCAACGGTGGCGGTGGCGGTGGCGGAGGCAGCAGTGACAACGGCGGCCGGGGGCATGGCCGTAGTCAGAGCCGGCGACGAAGGGGATAGCGCCAGCTTGGCCGCCTCGGCAGCCGGCGCCGGGTGCCGGATGGCACCATCAGGCACCGGCGCAGCAGGGTTACCGGAAGGGGGATCCACCTCACTGGACAAGCGCAAGGTGGCCAGCTTGGCCGGATCCGTGGCCAGGGGGGCCGAGCGATCGGGCGAGCTGCTGGCCGGGGTGGCAGCCGCCGGGCCGGAAGTCAGGCTGGGCACTGCTGCCACGGCCGAGGGATCCGCCTGCAGGGAGAGGCCCTCTGACCCGTGGCCCGGGCCTCGGCTCTGATCGCGGGCCCGGCCTGGGCTCCGGCTTTGAGACCGGCCCCGACTGGGGCTGAGATTCGGCCCGCCACGCGCCCGGACCATACTCGGGCTGTGACTGCGGCTGTGGCTGCGACTGCGACTCCGAACAGGGCTCCGGCTCCGGCTACGGCTCCGGCTCCGGCTCCGGCTCCGGCCAGGGCTCCGACCAAGGCTACGGCTGCGACTACGGCTGCGGTCACGCCCGTGGCCAAGACTCCGGCTCCGGCTCCGGCTCCGGCTCCGGCTCATGAGACGGCCGCGCCCAGGGCTCCGGCTCCGGCTCCGGCTCCGGCTCCGGCTCCGGCTTCGACTCCGGTGGCGATCCAGGGCCGGCCGATCGAAGGGACCAAGTCGGCCCATGTACATTGGCGATCGCCCAGGCCCGGGCCAGCGGCCTGAGGCATATGGCGAGCGCGACCGAGGCGATGGGGCCGGTCGCCGGGGCGAAGAGTAATACCGCCGGCGAGAGGGAGAGTGGCCCCGAGACCGACCAGCGCCAGATGGCCCAGGCCGATCGTAGCCACCAGCCCCGGCACCGCCGGCACCGCCGCCGCCGCCGCCACGGCCTCGACTCCGGCTCCGGCTCCGGCTCCGGCTCCGGCTGACGCTGCGATTCCGGCTCCGGCTGAAGCTCCGGCTTCGACTGCGCAAGCGACCCAGGCTCCGGCTCCGGCTGCGACTCCGGCTGAAGCTACGGCTGCGGCTGCGGCCACGGTCGGCCAGGCGGCCGCGCATGCGATTCCGATCGCGCCGAGGGCTGAAGCTCCGGCTCCGGCTCCGGCTCCGGCTCCGGCTCCGGCTGAAGCCCCGGCCGCCGCGGCTGACACTATCACTGCGACTCCGATGGGGCGGTGAGGCGGACCGGCTCCGGCCGCGACCACGACCCCCTCGGCCAGTGGCGAGTCGCCGCGGAATGCGCCCATGGTGACTGGGACTCCGGCTGCGACTCCGGCTGCGACTGTCGCTGCGGCTGCGGCTTCGGCTGCGGTGTGAGAGGAGCGGGCGCCGGCCGCGGCCGCGACTCCGGCTGCGAGACCGGCTGCGAGACCGGCTGTGCGAGCGGCTCCGGCTGCGGTCATCGCGCCCGCCAGCGGCCGGCGTGCGCATGGAGGATGCGCCCGATCGCCCGGCGGGGCCGCGCCGCACCGGCATGGCATAAGATCCACCATCGAGCGCCTGCGTGGAGCCTGGTGAACGGCTTCGAGCGCGTCTGGACGCCACGCCCAGGGGAGGCAAGAGCAGGAAGGGAGAGAGAGAGAGAGGGAGGGAGAGAGAAAGCGCGAGCGAAGGGTGAGAGAGGTGGTCGTGAGGAGATGCGGACGCAAAGGCATGCATACCAGCGGAGGTCCATCCGCGCTGTGACTGGGAATGAGGGGAAAGGGGGGGGGGGGAGGGGGGGGCGGACGCACGACAGGGACTGCTCCTCAGACTCGGCGGATGGCCGGCCCGGGAGCGGGCTCAGATCCCGGCGTCCGGGGACATCTGGCTCCGAGGTAGAAGGCCGGCGCCCGAGCGATGGGCCGCCCCCGGGGGAGAAGGGACCTGGCCGAGATGCATGATGATCCATATCCGCCTCATTGGTGCCCATCGATAGGGAGGGCCGTCTTCCGGGCCCGGAGCGGTCTTCCGGGCTTCGGCTGCGACCGGTGCCCATGCTGGATCGGCCGCCGCCACCGCTGCCAGCGCCACCGAGGGACCCGGGCGCGCCCAGCGACGCAAGAGGCGGCGATCCCCCAGGCGGAGGATGTCCCAGGGCCAATGGCGTGCCGAGAGGCGACATCGGCGCGCCGAAGGGCGGCACCGCCTGCCCGGCGCCGGTGGGAGGGCCGCCCGAGGGCCGACGCCCAGCCAGCAGAGTCCCCGGAACCGGACCCGGACCCGGCCCGGGCAGCCCGGTGGAATGCATCCGAGGCGATAGTGGCCGATCGAAGGAAGGCCGGCGGCCCGGAGAGAGAACACCCTCACCGCCCATGGAGAAGGAGTTCGACCGGCCCCGCGAGCCCCCTGCCAGGTGAGAAGCATGCCGGTGAGAAGGGACCACGAGCAGGCGCAATCCGAGGGAGCAATCGAGGACACATACCTAGGCCGGGCGGTGGCGAGAGCGGCGAGGAGGAGCCGGCACCGGTGGCGGAGGGCCCCGCGCCACTGAGGGACAGTGTCGGCCCGCCGAGGGGCGGCGGTGGCGACGGCGGCGGCGGGGACGACACATGAAGGCCGTGCAGCTGGTTGCCGGACAGAACGGGGCCTCCGGCTGTCCCGGGTGGCGGGAAGTGCACCATGCCCGAGCGGAAGCCCCCGGCCGCGGAGCCGTGCGCGCTCGGCGCCCGGTGGCCGAGGTGCATGAGTGGCGGGGCCGGGGAAGAGCCCGGCCCGCCGGGGCCCGAGCCAGGGGCAGGTGGCCCCGATGGCGGCGGTTGGTGCATCATCGGTCGCGACGAGTGAGGGTGGGCATGGGGGGCCCCCACCATCATGCCTGACATGTAGGCACCAGGTGGTGGTCCGCCAGGCGGGGCCCCCGGCGACATGGGCATCATGGGATGCACCATGCCGGGCAAGTGAGGCGGCGGGCCGCCAGGAGCCCCAGGCGGGCCGTGGCCCCGAGACAGGGGCAGGTGCCCCATGATGGATGACCCGCCGGAGGGGGGGGGACCTCCGGAGGGAGGCCCGCCACCGGTGCCGCTGCCTCCTCCACTGCCGCTGCCAGTCCCAGAGGACGCCCCGCCACCACCGCCAACCATCTTGCCCTGCTGGGGGAGCATCACCACGGGGGGGGGGGGGGGGAGGGGGGGGGGGGGGGGGGGGGGGGGGGGGGGGGGGGGGGGGGGGGGGCTTTTTTCTTGAAGAAGGGAGCGCGGGCGCTTCAAGGCAGGGGAGAAGAGGAACGTCTTCCCCACCGCACGTCCCTGCTGACGAACACGGGTGCGACTGGGCCGAGGACACGAACAGAGGGCAGGAGCAGTATCCTCACGCCCTCTTCGGCGTTGGTCCGGGAGGTCGGCACAGGCAGAGAAAGAAGCCACACGAGGGGGAAGCAGGAGTCCGTGCGCTTGTCCGAACGGCGCAACAAGGAGCGAGAGAGGGGGAGAGAGGGTGGAGCAGGGAGAGAAAGAACAGAGGGCGACAGAGGGGGTGGGGAGTGGCTGCTAGATGCTCCAGCGGGGCGGCCACTGGCGCCCTCGGAGAAAAATGGCGCGACTTCGCGCCCTTGCCAGGGAGCCGACATGGAAAAACGGGACACCGGCCCGGGGGCCGTCCCCCCCCCCCCCCCCTAACCACACACAGCGGCCAGGAGGGGCCACCCTTGCCAGAGTTGGAGGAGAAAAAACCGTACCCAGCTGAAACGGTGCGCTGGTGCCTGCTGGGGGACCGTGCCCGCCAGCCACCCACTGACGCGAGGTCGAGCCATGCAAAGTTCGATTCGTCGATTCGTTGGTGTGTCGCTGTAACGTTGGCATTCCGAGAGTGCGCGGCGTCGCGAACGCCCGCCCGAGCAGCCGGCGCACCGCACCAGCTGGCGACCCCCGCCCCGTTCTGCCGGCTCCCCTCGCGTCCGCCCTCTCTCCCTCTCTCCCTCTCTCTCCCGCTCGCTCCTTCCCTCTTCGTCGCTGGGCCTCTGCCTCGGTGATACGGCGACACACGGGCACCCCTCCTCACGGGTGAGCACGCGCACAAGAGGGGCGCCCTGGTGCCTGTCGTCGAACTCCGGGTCGCACCCCCGCTCGGTATATCTATAGGTGTATTATTTGGGACAAATTGGGGAAGTAAAATCAAGGACAGACAGTAGAGAGAAGTAGGCAGAGGCAGGGGGGGGGGGGTGCGCGACGACGGTGGCGGCGGTGGAGGCAACGCCGGAAGGCGAGTGTGGAGCACGCGTAGGCCACTACGCCGAGCGGAGCTTAAGAGCATGAACGGTCTGAACGTAACGCTCAAGCGAGGAGCGCTTCAGGTAGGACAGCATGCGCTGGCGACGGTGCACGAGCTGCACAATCCGACGGCGGCAGCTGGAATCCTTCGGGTGCATCTTGATGTGGTTGGTCATGTAGTCGATGCGGGTGGTGATGGCAGCGACTGAGGGAAACAGAAGCAGGCGGGCAGGCGGGCAGGCAGGGGAGCGGGGGAGGTGTGAGCACACAGAGGAAAAGAGTCAGCGCTTGGGGGGGGGGGGGGGGGGGGGGGGGGGGGGGGGGGGG
>NW_009242975.1:692904-705546 GCF_000388065.1 Fonticula alba
GGGGGGGGGGGGGGGGGGGGGGGGGGGGGGGGGGGGAGAGAGAGAGAGAGAGTAGAGTCGAAGCATGGGTGCGCGCGCGAGCGGAAGATGGCGTACTCTGAGCCTCGGGAGAGCCGCTGTCCACGGGCGAGCGGCGCATGGCATCCATCGACCGGCGGATGTTGAACTTGTTGATCTCCGCCTGCGAGGCATTGGCCAGGGAGAAGATCTTGCGCACGTCGGAGGAGAGGCCCTGGAACTGGAGCGGCGACAGGCCGTCCACATACTGGCAGCGGCGGCGGCGGCGGGGAGGACCAGGGCATGGAGAGAGTCAGAAAACCCGGGTGGCGATCGGGAAGGCGCGCCAGCGAGGAAGCAGGAAGCAGCAGCCCCCCATGGGTGCACAACAACGCACGGTGTTCGGGTCGATCGAGGGCGGGGCACTGAGACGCGAGTCGTAAAGGCTGGTCTTGTTGATCTCCTCCTCTGCCCGCAGGGCGACCTCGATGGCCTCGGTGATATCCTCTGCCGGGATGTTCATGGTGTCGTTGCTGTAGGACAGGTTCATGCGGTTCACCTGGGAGATGATGTCGGAGAAGGCTGAGCGGGAGCGCGGCGAGAGGGGCGAGGTCAGTATGCACATATGGCATGCGCATGGGCCCCAGCCCGACCGGGGACAAAGGCGACAAACAAGGAGAGACAGGGGAAGGACATACAGGGAGTCGAGGCGGAGGTCGGCGAAGTGGCCGAGAAGACCGGCACCTCGGAGTCATACATGTACTTGGAGAAGTCGTTCAGGTTGCTCTGGCCATAGAACAGCTGGTCGGTGTCGCTGGACTCGAAATCCAAGTCGGACCCCAGGGCCGCGCCCTTCTTGTTGGAGAAGGAGTCATTCGTGCGGTGGGGATTGTTCAACTGCCGGAAGAAGTCGTAGTCCGAATCCGAGGAGGAGGGATGGCCAGCACCGCCGGACCGTTGCGAGACGGCCGGAACGGCGGTGCGAGAAAACTGCCGGGCGGCGACACCGCCGAAGCGGGAGGCCATCGGGACCACGCGGGAGCTTTGACCAATAGAGGGGGGGGGAGAGGGGTGGAGGGGGGGGAAACCCCCAGGAGGCGAGGTCAGTGAGGAGCCCGGAACACAGGCACAAGGAGTGGCAGAGTCAACACGCCGCAAAGGGGCGACCCCGTACAGCATTCTTGTCACGGAGGGGGGCGGGATCGGCGCTCAGGGGGGGGGGGGATGGTGGGGCGGGCCTGCAAGGAGCGTGTGCGCGCATGAGAAGATCACCGTCGAGGGGAAGAGCAAGAGGGCAGGCCGAGGTCAGGAGGAGGGTGATGGGGGGTGCCACAAATGAGGACGCCAGGTCGGCGCAGAGGAGGCGGGTGCAAAGGGGATGCAAAGCGGAGGAGGAGGAGGATGGGAGAGGGGGCGAGAACAAGCGGGAGAGGGGGCGAGAACAAGCGAGAGAGGGAGGGAGAGAGGGAGGGGGAGGGTGGGGCGGAGGGGGGCGCGAACAGGAGGGGAGGAGGAGAGGCGATGCCACGTTGGTGATGAGACACTGGCAGGCGCTCGCGGTCGGGATGGCCCTTTCTCTTCCATCTTATCCGAGGCCGCTGGAGAGGGGGCCGCCAGCCATCTCGCGGGCGGACACCCGAAGCCTCAGGAAAGGACAGAGCACACGAGGCAGGCAACCATCGGGCCTCCACAGAAGGCAGGAGGCCATCGGTTCGCCGGGGCCGCTCCGGCCAATCAATCAACACGACCGGCGTCCCGCACCTTTTGTTTGGTGACTCCATTGCCGGGGCGCCCCCCCCCCCGGTAGCTTGCCTGGGACAGCCCGGAGGAGCACGCACGGGGGCGGATCCGCGAATTGTAGCATAGAATGGTGTTATGCGGCGGGCGCGCACGTTGTTCTTGTTTTGTAGATTGTTAGGGTATTCGTCTGGGCTATTCTGGCACCGGGGCAGCAGCACCGTCCCCCCGGCCGCCCTTGTTTCGGGGGGCGGGGAGGAGCCGGTGCCGGCCCTGGCCGGATACTGAAAGAGGGAAGGAACGGCCAGTCCGCAACAGCTTGCGCCCAGGGGGGGGGGGGGGGTAGGTTGTTTTCTAACCGGCCGCGCGCCCCTCCCTCCGCTCGGCCAAGCCCAAAATGCAGCGGCCTTCCCCCTGCATGTCCCTTCCCCCCCCCCCCCCGTACCAGGCATCCCAGCCTTCCGGCATCGTTGTTTCGTGCGCCGGGACCTGGTGCCCGAAGGCGGGGGATTCCGGCCCGCCGGAAGGCCGGGCGGGGCCTGGGGGGCCTGGACGTGCAATATGCTGATGGAGCGGGCCCGCGAGAAAGGAATGTGCCGACGCCCTGGTCGGCATGAGCCGCCCAAATGGAAAGACCTAGATGCATATTACTGGGGCATGCTTGCCCCCGCCCCGCCCCCCCCCCTGGATAAATGGAGACCCCGGGGCCCTTACCCTTGGTCTCCGGCTACCTGTTCGGTTCTACTTGCGCGCGAGCGCGCGCGTGTTTGTCGTGTGTCTGTGTGTGCCCCCCCCCCCCCCCCCGGGCGGGGCCTTGCCCTGCTTTTGTCTGCGTGCGGTTATTTTCCCCGACGCGTGTGGCGGCCCCATGCGGATTGGTGTAGATCCGCACCCATTGCCGGCGGCCTCTCGGAGAGGCGGGGGCGGACAACGACAGGGGGGGGGGGGGGATGGCCTTTGGCCAAACAGGCCTCTCCCCGAGGGAGCCCTGTGATCGCTCTTCGCGGTTGGCTGCTCCTGCTGCTTCCGCCCCTGTTGCCGTTCCCCCGGTCTTGCCCTGAATGCACCACCCGCCTGGCCGCCCGGGGCGGGGCGGGCTGCGGGGGCGGGCGTTTTATCGGCCCCCAGCCCAATGAGCGCGTCGCTGCCCCGTGCGCCCAAGTCAAAGACGCCGCTTGCCACGCCCCCCTGTGCCTGCTGCCACTTTCTCCCCCCCCTCCTCCTCCTCCCTCCCCCTTTCGCCGCCTGATTCACTCCTCGCCGGTCGGTGATCTGCCCCCCCCCTCCCCCTCGACCCCACCTCCAAGATGGCGATGCGTATCCCCAAGTCCGGCCTGTCCGAGCTCCTCAAGGATGGCTACAAGGTGCGCGAGCCTGCCGGCTTGCTTCGCCCCTCTTGCCTGTGCTTCTCGCGTGTTGCTGACCTGCATCTGCCCCGCCCCCTCCTCACAGCACCACCAGGGCCTTGAGGAGGCCGTCCTGCGCAACATCCGCGCTTGCCGTGAGCTTTCTGCCGTTACCCGCACCTCTCTCGGTCCCAACGGTCCGTGGCCTCTTGCCTGCCCTCTGCTCCCTGCCTCGGCCCTCCGCACGCCTGTCGCCGCAGGAACTGACGCTGTCCTCCCCCTCTGTCTACATTGCTGGAAATTCCAACCACCCGCACGCACATGCACACACACACAGGCAAGAACAAGCTGATTGTCAACAACCTCGAGAAGCTGTTCATCACCAACGACGCCGCCACCATCATTCAGGAGATGGACGTCATCCACCCGGCTGCCAAGCTGATCGTCATGGCCACCGAGCAGCAGCGCAAGGAGGTTGGCGATGGCTCCAACCTGGTGTGCGTCCTGGCCGGCGAGTTCCTCAACCAGGCCGACGAGCTCCTCCGCATGGGCCTCCATGCCACCGACATCACCGAGGCCTACAGCCGTGCCTCCAAGAAGGCGCTCGAGCTGCTGGAGAGTGCGTGCCCCGCTCCCTCTTTCGCCCCTACCCGCCGTCTCCCCTCGGCCATCGCGGGGGCCTCCCACGCCTCCATGGTCTGCCCCCTTGCGCGCCTCCCTGGCTGACAATGATCTTCCCCCCTGCGGCGACCGGCCCTGCTCCAAACTCAACGTCCAGCCCTCGTTGTCAAGAAGGACATCGATGTCACCGATCGCGATGGCCTGATCGCCGCCGTTAAGTCCTCCATCAGCAGCAAGCAGGTATGACAGCCCGGTCCCCCTCGGCCCTCCCCATCCACACATACGCCCCGGGGGCCTCCCGGTGAGAGAAGCCAGTGGTCCAGCCGCGGCTCCCATATGCTAACCACAAGCACTCCCCGTCCGTCCGCCCGCCCGCCCGCCCGCCCGATGTGCCTGGTCCTGGCGACGCCGCCCGCGCGCATTCCAGTATGGCAACGAGGACTTCCTCAGCGCCCTTGTTGTGGACGCCTGCATGGCGGTCCTCCCCAAGGTCCCGGCCAACTTCAACGTGGACAATGTCCGCACCATCAAGATCATGGGCAGCTCGCTGAACAACAGCACCTTCGTTCGCGGCATGGTCATCGACCGCCAGCCGGATAGCACCATCAAGAAGGCCACCAATGCCAAGGTTGCCGTGTTCACCTGCCCGCTGGACATCTCCCGCACCGAGACCAAGGGCACCGTGCTGATCCACAACTCGGAGGATCTGATGAAGTTCTCCCGCGACGAGGAGGCCCAGCTGGAGGGCGCCATCAAGGAGATCGCCGACGCCGGCATCAAGGTCCTGGTCACCGGGTCCAGCATCGGCGAGCTCGCCCTGCACTACATCAACCGGTACAACCTGATCGCCGTCAAGGTTCTGTCCAAGTTCGACCTGCGCCGCCTGTGCCGCTCCGTCGGCGCGGTGGCCCTGTCCCGCCTGGTGCGCGCCCTCTTTTTTCTTTTCTTTTTCTCCCTCTCCGCGCGGATCAGCGGGGGCCCCCCCGCTTCGCTGTGCCGCCTTCCTGCCTGTCTGCCATCGCGCTGTGTGCTCCGCTCGCGGGAGGGACCCCTTCGCTGACTCGCCTGGCCTCGCCCTCTCTTTCGTCTGCGCCCCTCCCCCCGCCCCAGGGTGCCCCCACTGTCGATGAGGCTGGCCACTGCGATGTCGTCGAGACCATCGAGATCGGCTCCGACCGCGTGACTGTCTTCCGCCAGAACGACTCGGGCTCCGCCCTGTCCACCATCGTCATTCGTGGCTCCACCCGCAACTACATGGACGATGTCGAGCGCTCCCTCAACGACGCCATCAACACCTTCCGGACCATCGTTCGCGACCCGCGCCTCCTCCCTGGTGCCGGTGCCACCGAGATGGAGCTGTCCCGCCTGCTGGGCGAGCTGGGCGACACCATCCCCGGTGTCGAGCAGTACGGTGTCAAGCAGTTCGCCGAGGCCTTCGAGGTCATCCCCCGCACCCTGGCCGACAATGCCGGTCTGGATGTGCGTCCTTCCCGGCCAGCACCGCGTGCCGCCCCTCCCGCTCCCCTGCCTTCCTCCGACCCCTTTCATTGACCCTGCGCCACGCTCTAACTCGCCTGCCCGCCCGCCCGCCCGCCCCTCTTGTGCTGCCTCCCGTCCTGTGCCCGCCGCGCTCCTAGGCCACCGTCATCCTGGCCAAGCTCGGCGCCGCCCACCGCAAGGGCGAGTCCTCCGCCGGTGTGGACATCGAGACCGAGGATGCCTCCCTCCTGGATGCCACCGCTGCCAACATCTTCGACACCTTCTCCAGCAAGTACTGGGCCATCAAGTATGCCGCCGATGTGGCCATGACCGTGCTCAAGGTTGACCAGATCATCATGAGCAAGCCGGCCGGCGGTCCCAAGCCCCGCGAGAACGGCAACTGGGACGAGGACTAATCCGCATGTGCCTGAGTGCGCATGCGCTCACGTCTCCTCTTCCTCCCCCCCCCCTGCCTGCAGCGCCTGTCCCCTCGCCCTCCTCCCTGCTCCTCCCCTTCCCCCTTGGGCGCAAGTTCATGCGCGCGCATGCCTCTCTCCGGGGCTTGCGCGCCTGAAATGTGCACTCCCTTGTTGGCGTGTGACTCCCCTCCTCCTGGGCCGGAACGCGGGGGGGAATGGGGAGGCAGGCGTCATGGGCAGGGCCCGCAGGCGTGTCCAGTGTTTCCACCCTGCGTGCCCACGCCTTCCCCCTTTTCCCCTCTCTGTTCCTTGTGCACTATCCCCCTCCCAAATAGACCTGATCTCTTGTCTTTCCTCACCTCTCTCCCTGGGGCTTGGGGCCCCTCCCCCAAAATGCGCGCGCACACATGCACGGGGATCCCCCGACTGGTGGGAGGACAGAAGAGGACTGAAGTGAGGAGAGGAGGGACATGGCGTGTCCCGTGCTGCGCGCACACTGCGGCCTCTAGATGTATATTCGCGGGGGGGGGGGGGGAGGGGGAGGGAGGGGGGCCGGGCAAAACCCCACCCGCGCCCGGCGCGCGGCACGCGATGTACCGCCATGGCGCGCACAGACACGCACTCAAAGGAGGAGGAGGAGGATGGTCGCACAAGGTCGGCCCTCGCAGCCACCCTCTTTGCTTGCTTGCCGCCCCCGACTCCGGCCACCGGCGCTGAGCAGACTTTGCCAGCGCGTTCACGCAGTACAGGCGGGAGAGGGCGGCCGGGGTCGGGGCCGGGGCCGGGGCAAGAGGAGAAAAGACAAGCCTCATATGCACATATGCAGGCCAGCTGCATGAGAGACGCATACGGAAATAGGGAGAGGGAGAGGGAGAGGGAGAGAGAAACAAGGGAGCCGGAGCTTGGCAGAGAAGGAGGGCGGGGGCCACTAGTTGAGGTCGTAATACTCGCAAGTGACCGGGTTGTACATCTGCTCGCGCGTCGGGTCGTAGTAGTGCTGCAGGGCCGACACGTAGTATGTCCCGGAGTCGGTGTCGTAATCGTCGCCGGTGACTTCGTAGTCGCGACCGCGGATGGTGATGGTGTACACCTCGCCGGCGATGGACACCACGCGGGGGGCAATCCTGGCCGTGCGCGCGCGATACTCCACCCCGGTGGGCTCCTTGTCCAACGGGCTCAGGGCCACGGATGGCAGATCCGGCGACATGCCGGCCGCCGAGGACTGCGGAGTGGCGGCGGCCGTGCTCGGCGCGGAGGTCTGGCTCCGGCGGCTGCTGCTGCCGGCGGCCGACTCCCGGTCAGCAGTGGCCTTGGCGGCGCCGCTACGCAGGGCCGGCCGGCCGCCTGGAGGGGTCCACGCCTCGCCACGGAAGGCCGAATAGAAGTAGATTACCGAAGCCGAGAGCATGAAGAGGGCCCCGGCAAAGGTGGGGGCCAGGGCAAAGCCAGGGGCGGCGAACCTGTGGCCGAGGCACACACCCCGGGAGCGAGGCATGTGAGTGGCGGCCTGCGAGGCGGAGGGCGGAACACCCCCGGGGGAATGGGCACAGGAGGAAACAGGCCAGAGTGGAGGAGGAGGAGGAGGAACGCACAGGAAGTAGATGGCTGCCCGGACGAAGAGGTTGTGCGAGAAGAAGCCGAGGTGTTGCACTCCAGGGAAGGGGTACTCCAGAAGGGCGGTGAAGACACCGGCCGCGCTGATGAACACAAGGAAGAGGTCAGTGGGGGGATGAACAAAAAAAAGGGGAGACCGCAGACCGGTGCCACGCCATCAGGTCCGCACATGCAGAATGCGGCGATCTGCCAGAGAGGATAGAACATGCCGAAGATGCCATTGGCCATGTAGACTGCGGCCGGAGCATCCAAAGCCACCGGTACACATGCATGGCGCTCGGGGGGGGGGGGGGGGTTGAGGCAGTCCGAGAGCAAGGGGGAGGGCGAGCATTGTCAGCCTCTGGCACGGAGGATGGCGAGATCTGGCGCTTGGGCGGGGAAACTCCCCCCGGCAAGGGGGAGGTGGGTCGTACAGCCAGCAGCGCCGAGGCCGGCATAGCGGCCCCAGACGTGAAAGAAGATCCGCCGCACCTGGGACATGGTGGAGTGTGGCAGCAACAGGGGTGGAGGCAGGGGAGGCGAGGGGGGCGGGCGAGGGGGAGAAGGAGAGAATGTGTCACACGCAGCGGCGGGGAGGGCGAGGACTGTGGAGGCGCTTCCCTGCGCGGGCCAAGCGGAAGCGCGCCCGAGATCGACCCCTGAAATGTGCCCAGCACGAAGGCAGCACAGGACCAGGGACCCCCCCGCGAAGGAGTCGCTCGCCCGGCAGAGGGGGCGAGCAGGCAGGCCCTGCAAGGGAGACCCCAACCGCCGACCGGCCCCTGCGGAGCCGGGGGACATATGAGAGACCCCCGCGCGTCCATCCCGGCTCGGTACCCCTCCCTCCCGCACCTCGCCGGGGCGGCCGGCCGGCCGGCCGGCCAGGACGGGGAAACATTGATCAGGGGAAGCTCCTTCAGTCGGGGGGGGGGCGGGGGAGGAGGGCGGGGGGCCGGACATGGGGCCCGCGGTGGGGTCCATGGGTAGCTGCCCGGCGCCGGTGCCCTCGTTCCCTGCTCCAGCCGCAGGGGGAGGACGGCCGGCTGGGGCGCCAGGTGCGACGTACGCACGCCGAGCGGCCGGCGGGGGGAGGGACGCATTGGGACAACGAACAGCCCCCCCCCCCCCGGCCGGACCCACGGACAAGGCATGGGGGCGCCGAGACACCGGAGCCGGAGGTGGTCCGATTTTTGGGTGATGGGGGCCGCAGGCACCGCCCAGACGCCCCAGCATGCCGGGGCCGGGGGATGGAGCCCGGCACTATTGGGCCGCGGACTTGCCGGCCGGAGGGGCGCCGTGCGGGCAGGAGTGCGCGGCCGCCAAGGATGCCGCCCCCGCGGCTGCTGCCCGGGGGGGGGGGGGGGGCGGCCAGACGCACAGGAAGCGCCCCGCAGGCGAGGACAGCGCCGCCGACCGAGCCATCAGCCGATTAATAGGATGGCAGCACGGCTGGCCGGGAGAGGCGAGGTCCGCTGTTGGGGTTGGCCACTCTCGGCGGCTTCTCTCGGCGTAGGCCCTCGCCACCCGGATGGGGACCGAAGGCAAGAGCGGCCCAATGCGCGCCAGCGTGGACGATCCCCGGAAAGACCCCGCGCAAAGGGCAGGCAGCCCCCCGGCCCGGCGAAACAGCTGGGCCCTTCGTGGAAAGTACTTTGAACCGAATTAATATACCCCCCACTCGCCCGCCCTCAGTCCGCGCCGCCCGAGGCGGCGTGCTCCCAGGCGTCGGGCCGGCGCATTTCGGCTGCTTCCAAAAGGCACGAAAACGGGGGGGGGGGGGGGACATCGGGGGAGACACAAGCTGGCGGGCAGCCCTGCGGGAGCCTGGTTTTGTTGCGGATACGCCCCCCGCGGAAAGCGCGCTCTCTCGGCCAGGGCCATAAACAAAGGGGCCCCGGGCGCACGCGCCCTCCCGGGAGGCGGATATGAAGTTCTCTATTTTTGCCACCCACGACACAATGTAAATGATACAGGCTGGCCTCACAGCGGACCGTCGGCGGGGGGGTGGTGTCCATGCCCGAGTCCTGAAATATTGTGGCAATAATAAATGGGCAGTTTCCGCGGCCACTGGGCCGGCCTCTCGCCCAAGGAGAAAGCACCCGGCCGCCCCGCCCATATCCCCTGGCGGCCAAGCCCATGTTGGGACCCGGGAGGGGGAGCCCGAGGGCCGGTAGCACACGGGGTGCCCGCCGCCGCGGCGCTTCGCCGCCCCGCACCGTCCGTCCAGCTTGTTGCACCGGGGCCAGGCCAGCCCTCCTCTCCGGGGCCGGCGCCGGGGGGGGGGGGGGGGGGAAGGAGAAAAATGGACCCCGGGCACGGGGCATCCCCGGAGGCTGGGCAGGGGGAGAAGGATGAGGGAATGCCCACTAAAACGGCCGGAGAGTAAGAGGACCGCGCCTCATGCGCGAATACCGAACGCCGTCACGGGAAGGGGCAATGTAAACCAGCCCCACGCCCGGCCCCAACTGTCCGGCCCCCCCCCCCTCCTTCGAGGGGGCGACCCGCGGCGCAGGAATGCCACCCATGCCCGTGATATCTCGCATGCACACCCTGATCCAAATATCCCATATCCAGGTGCTCAGTTAACAGCATTGCCATCTAGGGCCACATCCGGCCGGCAACCCTCCGAAGCAGGGCTCCAGACATGCATGCCCTGCCGGGAAGAATGAGCGCGCCAATGGCCGGGCATCCAAGGGGAGGGTGTGAATTTTTGGAGTGGGGAACGAAGATAAATGGCTTTCTCCGGGTTGAGTTGTCACAGGGGGCGTAGCTCAAATGGTAGAGCGGCCGCTTAGCATGCGGCAGGCAGGGGGATCGATACCCTCCGCCTCCATGTTTTTGCCCTTCTCGCGGCCACACTGACCCCCCATGCATGCATCCTCGGTGACGGCCCGCCCCCCCTCTCTCGAGGCCCGGTCTCACACCGAGCTACGGGTGCGGGGGGGGACGGGACCAGGCCAATGGGGGGCGGCATACATCCATGGCATTTGTTTGGTGTCGTGTGGCAGTACAGGGGACGGGAAGTCGCTTGCGGGCTTTTGCAGGCCCGGCAGCCGGGGGTCTCCCCTCAGCCCAAGGCGATGAGCGCCAGCAACACGGCCAGCAGCGATGCGTAGACGGCCCCCGCCGGGGGGCTGGCCCGGGGGAGGTGGCTGGCGGCATTTGGCCGAGAAGGCCCCCGGTGCATGGCATCGCTCCGGCGTCCGCGCCAGTCCCCTCCGCCCCGCATGTACGACCCGCCGATGCGGTCGCATTTGAGCTCGGCATCGTCCGACGGCAGGAGGGCCGCGTAGGAGGCTGGCGCCGTGCGAATGCAGTGTCGAACATATCCGGCCAGCGCCTCGCCACACAGGCGCGGGTACTTGGAGGGGACAATGCACCGGGTCTCATCGCGGAAGGCCTCGAAGCAGGGCCGCGAGCATTGGAGCGCCGCCCGGCGGAGGGCCTGCTGGGCTGCGGTGCGGAGGAGCTCATCGGCCGAGGGGCCCACCCCGCCGCCGCCGGCGACCGATCTCGGCGGGATAACCGGGGCCTGGGCACGGGCGCCGCAATCCTGGTCCAGCGTGCGCCGCCGGGCAAGGGTGGCCGTGTGACTGCAGTCGAGACCGGAGCCGCCAAAGTCCGCGGGGTCCTGCCAGGTTGCCTCGCCGTTGCCGGCCCGGGGGCCATGTGCCGGGGGATCGGCCGGGGCAAACTGCCGGCCGGGGGGACTCCCACTGGTGGGGTCGAGTGGCGGCGACGATGGCGGCGGCGGCGGCGGCGGCGGCGGCGGCTGCTGCTGTTGCTGCTGCTGCTGTCCAGAGGGGCGAATGGGCTTGCTTGGCGATTCAAGTTGGTTGATCTGCTTGCTCGGCTGGCCTGGCTGCCTGTTTGGCTGGCCAGACTGCTTGCTCGGCTGGCCGGTTTGCTTGCTCGGCTGGCCGGTGGGCTTGACCGGCTGCCCGGCCTGGCTGCCCTGCTTGGCAGGCTGAGCAGGCTGGCTGGTGGGCTTGCTCGGAGATCGAGTGGCGGAGCCCGGCGGCAGGACGCTGGGAGGGGCACTGGGCTTGGCCGGCACCAGCACCTTGACCAGCTTCCCCGGGCCCGGCCGATCGGCAGGCGGCGAGGGACTGGCCATCAGCTTCGGCTGCAGGGACCCGGGGGGCAAGGCCCCGGGTGGCAGGGACGGGGGCGGCTCGGCCGGCACACCGACAAAGCGAGCTGCCCGGGGCACGGCGCCCGGAACCATGGGTTGCGGCATCGGCGGGACCAGCGGCGGCCCGAGAAGGGTGTTCGGCGGGGCGGAGCCCGATCCCGGATACCCCGGCACGGTGGGCGGCATTGGCGGGGGCTGGTAGTGCTGCTGGGGCTGCTGCCCGTAGGTCGCCCCATGGTCGGCGATGGTGTCCTTGACTTGCTGAACCGGGGCCACGCTGGCCGGCTGTTGCGCTTCCGCGCCCTCGCCGGGGGTCAGCTCCTTACCCCGGCGACCGGCGTTCGGGAAGATCCCTGCATCGGGGAGGGCGGGTCGAGGATGAGCCGAGTCAGCGTCGACGAGAGGGGGGGCGGGGGGGGTGTGGCAAGAAGAGCGGCCGGAGGCATTCGAGAGTGGGGGGAGGCGGGTCGTACGGCGAATCAAGCCATCGGGGCCGAGCAGGAAGAAATCATGCGTGCGCATGGTTTCCTCGCCACGAGGAAGCGAGCGCCGTGTTCGATGGCCCTCAGGGGAACTCGCCCTGGCGGGGGGCGTGGCCCGTGGACCATATGCCTGCACGGGCTCGAAGGGCTGCGCGGCGACCGGGTCACTGCTGACGATCGGGCCGCGCGCACCCTTCGGCCAAATGAGAATGGACTTACTGCCGGGTGGGGGGTGGCCGTGGCTCGGGGCATGGGAGCCGCGCGTGCCCGGCTCGCGGTCGCGCCGGGTGTGCGGGCGGGCGCGGGCCGCCCCGGCCGCCCCCAGTCCCGCTCGGCGCAGCACGCGCCCGGAGTCGTACGGCACCACTGACGGGGAGCTGGCCGAGAATTGGGCCCGGTGGTGCGGCAGGAAGGGCGAGTGCAGGGAGCCCACCGCGGGCTGGGGCCAGTCGCCATCGGGCACATCGGGGCGGGCGGCCCGGCCTAAAGGAGGGCGGCTCGACTGGATGGCAAAGCTGGGCAGGGTCCCGGGCCGCGCGAAGGCATCCATCTCGGCATCCGATGCTGGCGAGGGGGCCCCGGCGCCAGATGCTCCGGCAAGCTGGTCGCAGAAGCCGGCGCCGCAGATAACCGGCGCCGCGGCTGCCGAGGCCAGCTGGAACAGCGACAGGAGCAGGAGGGAGATGCGCATCAGGGCGAGCCCGGCTGACTTGCCTTGAAGAGGCATGACAGGCAACGGGGCCAGGCGCGGCCGGGACCAGGCCCAGAGGAGGGGCCAAAGTGAGCAGGTGCGAAAGAACACGAGGGGCGGATGCGGGGGGGGGGGGGGGGGG